>NC_047672.1:13662648-13964385 GCF_011762505.2 Arvicanthis niloticus | reverse complement strand
AACTTCAAAGAAAAAGAAATGAAAACTGAGGAGATGCTCTCCACAGCCACTGGCATCCTATAAAACTACAGATAGTCAGGAAATCACATGCTGTCTCAGACATGTTGGAAACTTCACAGTCACAGGTTGAAAAGGACAATGAATGTCACCACGTAACTAGGTTGTCAGAGCAAATCGGTTCCCACTTTCTTCACTTGCACCTGGAGCTTCTAGAAAACGAATCTGCTGTTCACATTTGTGCACACAACGTTCGTCACTCAGAAAGCATCTAGGTTCAGCTCCTAGGGCTGAGGAGAGTGTCTCTCAAAGCTCCAGGTTCAGTTTGATTCTAGTCATGTTTCCATTATAGGGTCTTGCCCATGGCTTAGCCATGACTAGGAAAGATGGCTCCTGGCACCCCAAATGAAGGCTCTGCTGGGGTTGGGAGGGGGCTGGGAGTTAGAAGAAAAATGGCAAAAGGGCCTGTGGGATAGAGGCTCAGGCCTGTAAACTCTAAGAGAATATCTTAGAAGTCTGCGAGGAGTGATCAGAACAACAAAGGTAGGTCAGAGTATTGGGCGGCAGCAGCCACCACACAAGACACACAGGAGAGCAGGGAGCATCACAGACAAGCTAGACGTTAAAGGAGGAAAGACCCCAACCTCTCACAAGCGTGGAAGTCCCTCCAACATCAAGAAACTCTCCCCTGCCCAAGTATCTTCACAGCCTTATCCCTGCAACCAGAGGGTCTCAGTCATTGGAGTGAGTCATCTCTCAACGCAAGGTACAGAGATCAACTCCACGGCCTTCACTTTTCTGTCCTACTTGAGTCAGAGGGCCCTGCACGCGGTGTGCAGAGAGGCACCATGAGGAGAGCAAGCCTGTGGCGAATCAAAGGTTACCTGCAACGTTCCTTTAGCATCTTTGCCAATAGCTCTGGACCGCCACCTCCTGTGCGATCGTTTTTCCTTTTTGGGACTTTCAAAAGCTCCACCCTTTGTTTCAAAACAAGAGAGAGAGAGAGAGAGAGAAAGCACAGACAGTAAGGTCCACCAAAACTACAGGGACAGACACACAGGGCAGTAACCCTTTAGCCATCCCCTTGAGTTTGGCTAAAGCAACTGGACAGAGGACATCCCATTGTTAGTCAAATGTGGGGAACAGAGAGGCAGAAGACAGAAGGTGAAGAGCAGAGCAGGCAGGCTAACCTGAATAGCGTTGATGGCTGGTGCTGAATATGTCCGATGCAGGACGTCCATGCTTTCTAAGAGCTGGCTCATTTCCAGAAGATAGGCATGGCAGTGTGCCAGGTCTGTGGGAGGAAGGGCAGATGCTCACAACCGTCCAGTAGCACCAGGCTGTGTAGTCCATATTTGACTACCCCCTTTTTATGTTCTTTCTTCCCACAGGAAAGGCCATAGCGGTTTATCATATGGATTGGGCTGCCTCGATTGAAATCCACTTGTGAACTGTGACACAAGTTCTCTGTGCCTTGCTTTCCTCATATGAGGAATGGAAACAGTTACATATGCAGCTACAGTGCTGAGAGCTAAATTGATGTATTCAGGGTACTCAGAGGAATGTGACCTACAGCAGGAACTCAGAACACCCCAGCACCTGCACCCCTAACCCAGCAGCAATAGGCTCTAAGTTGTACTGGGATCCAGGATCCTGCCTCAGGATGATGGTGACCCACTGCTGATGGGCCTCAGATGACAGAAGAGCAGGTTAGACCAGAACCTAATCACTAACTGGAGAATCAGTCCACCCCACAGCTGGCTGTGCACTGGCTGCAGATGAGGATTCTGCTGAGTGATGGGAGACCCACGTGATCAACATAGCCACTCTCAGTCTGCAGATGCACAGAACCATCCGTGTGCCCACCGGTCTTAGGCTCTATCCCTAGTTTCTGATTCATGCATCTGGGTTGGACCTGGGAATTTGTGTTTTTGATAAACCCAAGCCAGCTTGCTGATGCTGGTCCAGGTCCAATGTTCTAAAGAATATTCTGCCAGTCGTAGTCAGTTGAGCTAGTAAGTGACATTATGACAGGAGTAGAGACTAGAAACTCACTGGAAACCACATCTCATACAACACAAGGAAGGCTGCCACCTGACAACTTTTTCCAATAGTGCCCCTAATTCAAGGACATACTTTAGAAACAACTGTGTGAGTATGTGTGTCTGTCTGTGTGTGTGTCTATCAAGCCTGTGTGTCTCTCTCTGTCTCTCTCTCTCTCTCTCTCTCTCTCTCTCTCGCCTCTCTCTCTCTCTCTCTCTCTCTCTGTGTGTGTGTGTGTGTATGTGTGTATCCCAAAGGGCACCTCTGGTCTTCATCAAGAACTATATCCACTATGTTTTTCAATAAAAGGTCTCTCTCTGACAAGAATCTTACCAAGTAGTCTAAGTGTGCCTAACTTCAGGGATTCACCTATCTCCAGTTCCCTAGGGCTTGGATTCTAAGTGCACACTACCACATCTGGCTTTGCTTGTGGATTCTGGGTACCAACCTCAGACTCTGCTTTATAAACCAAGCTAACCAGCTCTCAACTTCTTTTTAACTCAAAAAATTTTAATTCAGAACTTTTAAATTCCATATGCTCCAGGCCTAACCTTAGACAATTAAGCCTGAACTCTCTCTTCCACTGGAAACCTCAGTCTGGTTCTCCAGATGAGTTTAGCTAATTAGGGCTGAGAACACTGAGTGCCTTGTGCAGGTGTGAACAATCCTGCCTCCTTGTCAGACTCACTCAAGGAGTGTTGGACAGCACCCCAGAATAATTTAAACAGGATGTTTGGGACAGAGGCATAGGCACACGCACCCCCATATTTTAAAGGGTCCAGATGGCTCAGCAGTTAGGTTAAGAGTATTTACTACTCTTCCAAAAGACCTGACTTCACCCATACTGAGCAGCTTCAGGGGATCAGATGCTGTCTCTGGCCTTTGTGGGCACCTGCACTCACATGTCCCCCCACCCCCAACACACACCACACATAAACATAATTGAAAACAATATAAAAATCTTGATTCTAGTGTAAAGCCAAGGTGTAAAATGCTTACACTGGGCTCTCTACCTGGCCACTTACTCCCTTAGGGACATTGATTCTTCATCTTGGGTGGGCAGCAGAGTCATATATATATATATATATCTCATTTAAGAGACCATGAGCTAATAGTCCCCACCTATGGGGATATGATTTATGGCTCTGGGAAGAATTCAAGCATCCATCCCAGGACTAGCCTAGGACGTCTGTCTGCATCCAGGTGAAGACACTAAACTCTGTGGGGAGAGCATGTGGACTGATGAGGATGGGACCTTCATTAGCAGAGCAAGGGATGGAACAAGGAAGACTGACGGCAGGGACTCAAATGTACGTGAAGGTACCGCCGAGCGTGTCACTGCTACGCCACGGCAGGAGGCACAAGAGTCAGACTGCTACCTTTGGAGCATTTCTCCATGTCCTCTGAAGACTGGAGCCAGAATGGAACTCGAGTGTCACCACCGCAAGAAAATGACAAATTGCTTCCAGCTGGAAATGAATTCTGCTTTGATAGACTGCTACGCTGTTCACGGACGACAAGAGCAGGTTAGAAATCAAAACAGAGCCCGGCAAGGGCAGCTTCTAAGGGAAAGGATAAGGGTGAGCTGGTCCTTAGTGGACGCAATGGGAAGAAGCTTCTTGCAAAACACCCCACAGGAGACCTGGTACCTCTGGCCACCACCCCAGCTAAGCACACCGTGCTACATAGCCACCACCCCAGCTAAGCACACCGTGCTACATAGCCCTCAGCAGTTGTCCCTATTTTCTTCTATGAAATGATGACACCACAGTAAAGCGACTTCAAGAAACAGTCCTGTGCAGCTATATACATGCTTAGCTGCATTTGACAGCCAGGTAGGAAAAACCCTGTCAGTGTGGCTAAGAGCAAGTCTAAGCCTTCAGGAATCTGAGATGGGTCCTTACCTGAGCTCCCCGCCTTAATCTGTGCTCATTGTATCCTGGATCTGATACTGGTCAAGAGACTGACTGGATAGCACCACCCCAACCTACCCTGCTCCACCGAGAAACTTTCCCTCAGACTCACTCCTGGAATGTCTCTCTCTAATCTTTCGGATTCATTATTGGCAATGCAATAATTACCTTCCTACTGGAAACAGACTCGAACACTCCTGGGGCAGAGTCTGTGACGGAGGACCCTGAGAAAAAATGATTGACATCCCGGGGAAACATGGCGATCTCATTCTGCCGGTACATTCTGTGGTGACGGAGCTTGGACACCCACTCGTCAAAGACTTCTTCTGACTTCACCTGCAGGGGGTTAAGTTGAGAGACGTAGAAGAGAGCCACTGGCTGAAAGGAGATCAGTTATTTATCAAATGATGTCACTCTTCACCTGCTCTTTTTGAGCTAGTGTGCACGGAAAATAAGAAATAGCATTTATTGTCTTGGTGTCACTTATGTGGTCTTGAAGAATACCTGAGGAAGAGGCATAGTCACAAAATACATACGCATGTCTCCATTGAGATGTTCTAAGCACCATGCAACTTGTAAGAATGCAAACAGGACTAGTTTTTATTAAACCACAAATAAACTAAAACTCGCATTTATCTCTTAAAGACTTGCCCACTCCCTGCTGAATGTATCCGTTCTATTCTTCATTTAAATGCTTACAGTTCAGACTTTATGTTCCAGTCTGAACTGAACTGAATGAAGTAGGTGTTCCCTGAAACACTGGCCTGCGTTCGTCTGTCTACTCTGTGAAGGATGCATGGCTGGAAGAAGCTGCTAACACATGTGCCGGTTAACTGAAAACCATTTTTGCCACTTTCAGGAAAAGGAAAAATATCTGACAAAGCATTGCAGAGTACTTTTATCGTTATTTTTTTAAAATGATTTATTTATTTTATGTATATGAGTGCTCTATCTGCATGTACACCTGCATGCCAGAAGAGGGCACCAGATCTCATTATGGATGGTTGTGAACCACCATGTGGTTGCTGGGAATTGAACTCTGGACCTCTGTAATAATGGCCAAAGCTCTTAAGAGCTGAGTCATCTCTCCAGCTTCTCTATTGTTGTTATTACTATACAAATATTTATCCATTCCTTCTATAGATGAGGAAATATAAATATCCACATTCTGGGAAGAATGTTTTTAGTTGACAATTTTTATTTATTTATTTGAGATAGTATATTGCTATATAACCCAGCAATATGCCTTTCACCATGTGGTGTAGTATACTACACTTACTATGTAGCATTTTCTATGTAGCACAGACTAGCCTCAGACTTGCTATGTACCTCAGGCTGGACTTAAACTTTTGAAAAGCCTTCTGTATTAACTACCTGAATGCTGGGATTATGGGCATAGCACCGTGCCTGCTATAACTAGTAATTTTTCTCAAGAAATAGTTCAAATGCTCATAAAACTGTTAAAAAGAAATACAGCAAACACTTCTATACTATAGACATCTTTGAGTTAATATTTTGTGTATAAAGAATATTCATAATTTCAAATAAAAAGTGAGGAAGGGGAGGGGGAAGAGGGAGACCTCAGCAAACACCAGTCACTCACACTTCAAGTCAGAATTGATCCTCAGGAATGAACAAGCAGAGTTTACAGTGATTCACAAGAGAATTATTGCTCTGTTTGTCTTGTCTCATGGTATCAAGTCCAATGAATCTTAAGACATTCTAAGTCTTTAAAAAGTAGAAATGGATGGTAGCTTCATTTTTCTAACTAGAATTACAAACAGGCAGGGAGTCATTATTTCCTGACCATGTGAAACACGGAAGGAAGCTTCATGGGACCAACAGGTAAATGGTATCAACTCTCTCAGCAGAGATTAACCAGAGGGAGGAGCAGAGGGGTAAGATACACAAACACACACACACACACACACACACAATTATAAATATATAAGGTATTATATCATTATTAAATTATAAATTATAAATACAAAATTATAATATTAATTATTAAATACTATATAAATAATTTGTGGCTTTCCCCTCCTTTACTTTGCCAGTTATTTCACTGAGGAGATTTTCTCTGCCAGTAAACACTTGGAAATACTTGAGGGCACTGAGGGTTGTGACCACAGACACACACCTGGTAAAAGCTGTAATTGATACACCTGAGACACTCCCACAGAAAAGCATTATCGGCCCATGGTGTCAGGAGAACTGCTTTACACACTGAACTAACCCAGGGTTCAGGGTTAGGTTAGGGGACAAATATGAGACACACATGCTAGGTGAGGACAGGAATAGGTGAGATCCTTGGTTATCCCAGCCCTCAGCCCCATTCCCTAAACATCAATCAAGCTGACTAAGCAATTCTCAACTGACCTCCAACACTCAGGCACTGCCTGACCATTACAAACAATAATTAAACTTATTAAACTTACTGAACCCCAAGGAATTATGACAAACCTTAAACACATACTCTCTCATATTTTTACAGGGGGTGGGGGTAGGGTGAGGTAAAAACACAGCAGGGTTTTTCAAGAATTAAATGACTGATCAAAGTTTAACGACAAGAAGCGGTCACATAAAAGCTGACATCGCCCTGGGCCTCATGCTTGATGTTTCCATGACGTCACCCACCTTCAGGAGAAAGGCAGTAAGTAGGCGGATTTGAGCCTTAAAATTTGCCAACTCCCACTTGAGGAAAAGCTGACGTTCTAACAATATGAGGATTCTAACAAAGTCTTTATAAAATTGGCCAAAGTCCTAAGTCAGGGCTCCACACAGTAAATACTATCCTTTGGAAAACGTCTTTTTTTTTTCTTTGACAGTGTTTCACTGTGTAGCCTTGGCTGTCCTGGAACTCACTCTGTAGACCAGGCTGGCCTCAAACTCAGAAATCTGCCTGCCTCTGCACCACCCCCCAAGTGCTGGGATTAAAGGCGTGCGCCACCACTGCCTGTCTGGATCTAGGATAAATGATTCTATACTAAAGACACACAGCCTGGGAGAGGGGCACACGAAGGTGCTTTTGTCATTGATTGCTGTCACTGGGGAGGAGTGGTAACATTTGGGAATGGTGACAAGGACATTGGAGGATGTTAACTCCTCAAGCAGTGTGTGTGTGAGAGATGGTCCTACACAGCCAAGAAAACCCTGGCCCATCCTAACATCAACAGTATCCCTTAGGGTCACCTTGGTGATAAAAAACAGCCAACACGTTGAATGGATGTCCCCAAATCATCACCAGCATGTGATGGTCAGTTGATCTCAGCAGAAAGGCCTCTGTACAATCAAGCTGGGGGGAGTGGTGCCTGTAGCCCTGGAGACTCAGGAAACTGAAGCTGGAGACTACTGTAGCCTAGGAGTTTGAATCCAGAGTGGGCAAGATAGCAAGACTCTGCCTCAGACAACTTCCCAACCAACAAAAGCCCTGGTGGCGGCTGCACGGTGGGAGCCAGGCCCTGGCTGAAGCCTCCTCACCTTCAGGTGGTAGATGTGTTCCTCGGTGTCAAGGTCTATACACTTAGATGACTTCTTCACAGACATCACGGAGAGCCCCACATCAATGCAGCCATGCAGCTTCTCTCTCTCAATCTACAGAAGCACAGGGAGGGCTGCTTGTGAGTCACAGTAATCAAGGTGGTGGTTTAACATCCTCCCCGATCTCCTCCCACCTCATTTTGTATATCCACCAGTGCTAAACCTGGACACTATAACTGGTGGGGCCCTCTACGCACAGGACCCTGTTAGGAGTTGCACACGGACTGCATTTTTTCTCTGAATGGGAGCACCCGCCTTATTTCACAGACGAAGAGGCTGGAGGACAGAAGACTAAATGGGAATTTTCATAGCCAGGATGCAAGCAAAGGAGCGGAAACTCCATGAGCTGACTCAAAGGCAATGCAAGCAAGAGCCATTGCCTTCCTCTGAAACAGTGCTTGTTGTCTACATTCATCCGTAAGTGACTTAAAGGGAAGGATAGAGACAAACTAGGGAGGACTCCAACAGCCAAGAAAGAGGAAAGATAGGCCCACTGGTCACAGAACCCTCTAGGCCAACCTCCTAGGGTTAACTCAAGAGCAAGTCCACATTAGCCATGGCTTTCTCCACCAAGCCCCTCAGTCACCATGAACGTGGGAAGGACACTTGCCACATGCTCTGTTCCTGTAATCAGCTAAAGCCAGAGCAGACCTATGGAACACAGTAAGGTGTCTTGCCCCTTCTCCTGGTTGTGAATGGATCCAACCCAGATCTAAAGCTATGACAGCAGGGGTCAGGGTGTGTGGAGAGGGGCTTCTGTGCCACCTGGAAAAACCATTATCCACAGAGCAGTGCGGCTCTGGGCTGACCTCAAGCAGCCTGCACACTTCTTCAATATCATGCTGGGCTGAGAAGAAGACTTACATCAGTTTGGCTCTTGGCATATTTCAAGATTCCCTTTTCCAGGCAGAAGAATCTCTGTGGGGAAGCAAACAGAACTTAGGAAGACATACATGCTAACATCTCTCCTCTGGTCTCCAAATTCAGATAGAATATGAGTTCTTGAATTTAATTCCGAGTGGGGTAGAGTGTGAGCCCACCAAGGAGCAGCCACCACTGATGTCTTACCTTGTGCCAGCCTTTCAAGGGCCACTTCCTCTTCTTCAGCAAAAATCCTTTCTGCACAGGTGGCTCCTGGGTGTAAGTCATCTCACCCCTCAGTCCTTCCACCACTTCCCAGCTGTCCTGTTCCAATGGAAGGAAGAGGCCAAATGTCACACCTTTAAAAGATAGTGACACTAAGCAGCAAGTTACTGTGAAACGATCCAAGACAGAGTCTGGATACATTTGATAAGAAGAAGAAATAAAATTTAATTTTCATCCATTTCTTGGACTTTATAGATTCAAAGCTGTAGTTTAGTGGCATCAAATTGGATTTTTTTTAAAAGCTTTTTTTAATATCTCTCTCTCTCTCTCTCTCTCTCTCTCTCTCTCTCTCTCTCTCTCTCTCTCTCGTCTTTGAACCTTGACAGCACAGTTGAAGGGAAAGATCTTACTATACATTCTATTTTTGCTTACTTTGATGTCATCTCGCGGCTACTGTTCAGTCAGCAGAACTCAGTCTAATGTTAACCAAATGTCACATATGTCAGCAAGAAGCTGTATGTGTCGTCTGTGCACCGTGCATGTTAGGCTAAGGAGGCTAAGGAATGGCTGAAAAGCAGGCTAGAGAGACGATGCAACAGTCAGAGGTACCTGTGGCTCTGCCAGAGGACCTGCGGTCCAATCCCAGCACCACATCAGGTGCTAACAACTGCCTGAATGCTAGCCCCAGAGGATCTCACCCCCCACCCTTCTGGCCTCCATGGGCACTTCACACCTGTGACATACACACCGTACACACAGAGAGACACAGACATAAAAAAAAATTAAATCTTTGAAATGGGAGTATATACAAAAATGGAATTGAATGCAAGCCAGGGAACCTTTCAAGCTGACTGGAAGCAGTGGTTCCACGGATAACTGTCTTTAAATTCTAGGGGCTGAAGTAGCAGAAATGCAGAAACATCAGAGTTTCTTCTAAGTATTTTCACCCCTTTTGCCCAGGAATTTTTAATCCCCCCCCCTTTTCTTAACCAAGGGACTTTTCTTTTTAAGACATGCTATAATCCCAGGACTTGAGAGTCTGAGGCTGTGTATATCACACAAGAAATAAAAACAAAAACAAAACAAAAAAACAAGCAGCATGAACAACAGATTCCTTGTATTTTTGGCCTGGGTTCTTTTCAGTTTTGAAGGAGCACAAATGGCTGCTTTAATTAATTCTCCCATCATTGGCTATTGAGTTTATTCCAACTGATTGAAAACAAATTTCAAAAGTAATCAAAAAAAAAGCAATAAAAATTCTGAAACTTTCTTTTAAAATACTTAAATCATTGATTGATGGTGATGATGATGATTGATTGATTGGCTGATTGATTAGAACATAATACACATGGAATGAACATACTGGAATACAACTTGAGTCTGGATACACACACTAGATATAATATAAAATGTTTTCCAAAATAGGTAATAGTTTTGCATACATATGATTCTGGAGAAGATCTCTTGTAGACACTATGGCTTTGAGTGAAAGCTCTAATCCCTGGGCAGATGGTTTAGCCAGAGGTCAATGAGTGGACACCAGGATTTAGGCAGTAAATCTGAATCAGCCCCAGAACAGAGGGCAGGGAGAGGTCCTACAGGGCTCTTTTCCATGCATCCCAAAGACCAGCCCATCCTCTCTAGCAACAGGAGCCTTATCTACATTAGCCACTGAGTTCTTTGATAATCTGACTTTTATCTGAGCCCTTTTCACTGTGAATGGAGATAAGAACACATCCTAGTTTTTAAAAAATAACCACTGTATGTATCTCAGAATCTGGAGCTATAAAAGGGATTCCTTCAATGGTTAAAAAGGGGGATGGAGGTGGTATTCAGTGTTTCATTTAGAGAATCTTTTTGGCGAGGTAGCAGCATTGAATGAGATTTTGTTATAATAGCCACCACCAGCTGTCCAGCTACTGAGTTATGCCCAGACAATAACAAGAAAATGTCTATCTAGTGATAAGCAGCACACTGCCTGTAAAACACCAAACGATCCTGAAATCATTTATTCAGCTTGGAAAAGCCACTGCTAGAATTGTGTTTTACCTGTTTCAATGCTGTGAGTCTCCAAGGCCCTGCAATAACACCCCTCCTCCAGAGGAAAGTATTATCCCTTCACCCCCTTACTCCATCACTCCAGTGTTAAGCCTTTCTCCCAGTGACTTCCCCTTGCTCATGTTAATGTGGCGAGGCTTGTCCCTAATGGGCAGGAGCCTCTTGAGGGTATCTCCCATTTCCTCCTGTCTTATGAACAACAGGCTCCTGATAACTAACTCCAGTTGTGGAACATGCTACAGCCTCATGTTCCTGGAAGGCTATATATTGTGGCACACATTCAAAGTGTGCCCAGTGTCCTTGGGCCAAATGACTGTTTTCAGATTACATACAACAGATCCGTGTTTGTCAAAGATAGTTATGTGTGGTATCGTCACATGAAAATCCATGGAAAGCATTCAGTGGCTCAGCCTTTGGAGTTGTCCTCAGACTCCCAGGCAGAAGGCAAAGTGCAGACCACTAACTCTAGAAGAGCCAGGCACATCTGCTCAGCCCCTCTCTTGTGCTCAGTGCAAAGGTCAGGAGAGATGAGAGCTGTTACTCCGTGCTTCCCAAAATGGGGAAACGTAGATGCAGTCTCACCCGTGGCTGAATGGGAAAGAAGAATAGAATTTCAAAAGTGGGCTTTACTGACTCAGGTTAGAAAGGAGGTGCCCCAGAATTCTGGAGATAGGGTGTAGTCCTCCCAGACAGCCAGCATGAAGGGCGGGCAGGGGGGTACAGTAGGTTCACTCTCCCTTCAGGCAACCAGTGAGGAGGGGCTTGCACTTTTTTTTTCCTGCTAAATGTCGTCTGTTTTGTAGGTTCTGTCTTCTTCCTAGGTTAAGAAATTGAAAGTGTTGGCAGGCAGAAAAACCAGATTTACCCCATGAAGGTAAGGGCAGGCTCTTCTTGGCTGAGAGAGAAGACTTAAATGCCTTTCATAGGCCCTGTATTCATTCAAATGCTTGTTTCTTCCCAAGTCACCATTGAGCTAGCAGGTGACAGCTAGGAAGCAGCCTTTATCTCTGAGGTTCACAGTGGCCTGAAGCTGTTCCCTCTGAGGCTGGGAAATCTGGGGCACTGTTGATTGACAGGTCTGGGAAGAAGTCTCTTGCATTTCAGCTTCAAGTGAAAGTACATGAGACAGTAAAAAACTTCCTCACTCCTCAGCCTTGCACAGTGACAAGGGTGTCCCACATCCAGAAAGATTCTGCAAGCACTATGAGACATCTTTGCAAATAAGAACCTGCTTGATGTCAGTTGACCAGAAAGGGCCAGGATATAGCTCAGTTCAGTCATAAGTCTGCTCTGCAGTAGTCAACTCAGTGGGAAAGTAGTCACCAGATAATATACCATTTAATTAACTCATAAGCTACTGATTTGTCATTTGAGCCCCAAGGCATTGGTGTTTTCTTTCCAAACTACCATAGGGACCGTCTTCAACTTGTGTACAACTCCAGCAGCGTGGCACACAGGGGGTAGCTGCTAAGAGGATTCTCCAAGTGGTATTTGTTACAGTCTCCAGTCAAGAAAATAGAGTAAACTCTTGAATCAAGTTAACGACACTAGGTAGTTGGCTTTACAAGAAGGGGTTAAGTTGTAGTCACAGTTTATATAACATGCCACCTGAGTCACAAACATACTAAACACAGGGATGTTTGAAACACAAGAAAGAATATTGTAATAACACCACAAAAGGGCTGGAGTGCACACTCTAGGTCCACACAATCATAAGCCTTTTGTCAGTTCACTGACCTAAAATAGTTCATAGTAGATATTAATAATTGCACTGAAAAAGTCAGAGAAACTGTTACCGTGGCTTATATCATAGTTGACACATACTTTATCATCAGGCTTAGCCCTTGTATAACCCTTCAAGAGCATGTTTTTTAGGATTATTTTATTTTATTTTTTAATATAAAGTAAGGAAGAGAATTAGGTAAGTTTCCTGCTGTGGTAAAGCTGCCAATTGCTACAGCCACCCCACGGCACAGCCTGGGAGGCTTTAATTATTCTATTTTCATTGTAAAGTGCTATTTTCCCCATCTTTAGATGTGTAAATTCCAACGATGAACAAGGAAATAAAATTCTAAGTGGTAAGGGAACACTGGGCATGAATCCTGGAACTGCCTCACCTCTAGAGACAACTCGAAAAAGAGGCTCAAAAGCCCTGGGCCTGCTCAGAGCTCCCAGCTCTCTGGTCACGGGTGTTATCAAGTGTGTAAGAAATCAGCCCGTGCGTTTCACTGATGCTAACCCTTTGCCCATCTGCCCCTTTCTGCCTGAACTCCTGCCTAACCTTCTCTGGTGAAATTTTACATCTCCTCAAACCTTTTCTCTGAAGAAAGTCCCTCCCTCCTCGCAAGAGAAGTAGTAATAATGAAATCGTAGTCAACAGCCAGCTTACACTGCTGTTTGTCCAGCTGAAATGTGGGTTTCTTGCCTTATTAGTCTTGTTCATTATCATCTGTGTCCTCAGTAAATATCAGCTGAGCAAGCCTGAGTGCCCACTAACTGTGGTATTCAAGTACACTGCTTTTCAGAGCAGAAGAAAAAAATCTCAGATCCAGGCTGGGGAGATGGTTTAGTGGGTGATGGTAGTTACTACCAAGCCTAAAAACTTGAGTTCAAGTCTTGGGAAGAAGAGCCATGATAGGAAGAACAGACTGCAGGGAGTTGTCCTCAGATCGCCACACATGTGCCAGGGCAATGGCTATGTGCACACGTGTGTGCCTAAACATACCTGTGTATACACACAGAGAAACACAGAAACTCACAAACACAAACCAATGTAATAAAAATAAAATTTGAGATGCCAAGTGTTCCAGGCTAAAGAGACCGTCAGGGAGTGGCTCCTGATGCCCTCCACACACCATGCTGATTTGAAGATATGATTTGAAGGTAGGGCAAGCCCCTGAATGAAGTGAATATTGGAGACACACTACAGGACAGATCTGGGCCACCACAGAGATGAAGGTCCTGCAATGGCGAACCCTGCTCACTGAGGCCAACACTGAGTCTAATATGTGGGGTTAATGTCTCATCCTGCATGGATCAGGCTGAAAGGTCATCAAGACCATGAGACGGGGAGAGAAAGGTGGCTGCAGTCTCTCAAGCCTTCTGCTAAAGCTCAATCAAGGCCGATCTGGCTGTCATCTGGCGTTGAGTTCAGTCTATTTTACAGAAAAAGTGCCAAAGATAGAAAGCTGCTTTGTGATCAGAAAGGCGGCTAGGCATTGATTCATGTTCTTGAGTGGGCCAAGCTCATCTCCATAGTGCTGAGTGCACGGACTGCAAGCACTGCTGCCTTCCTTCCAGCACAGCTGTGTGCACACTGCACAGCTCCCAGGCCCCTCGCACATGCCCAGTTCTCAGCTCCCCTGGCTGTGTTATCAGAAATAGAAATGACTGAAACGTCCATTCTTCCTGCAGCTGAGAAGTGTGGAAAGGGATCCAGCAGGACTGAAGAGTATGTTGTTCTAATTAGTCTGTTATCAGTTTATCAGGTTTTTAAAACCCAGAGGGCAACGTCCAGCATTAAATCACGTGGCCACTAATTACACCCCTCATCAGTGAGTTTAAGGCATTTTGATCTTGTAAAGCCTATCACGAAAGGCTTGGAGATCAGTAACACTACCTTTCGTGATTTTCCTATGGGCACATGGAAGTACCTGTCAGCAGAACAACCACTCTAACATCAGACCAACTGTGTACTTAGACTGCAATCACTGAGAGCTGGAGTTACCTTTCTCTCAGCTAAGGTTTTACAAGCACCTATAAGCAAAGATCAATAGAAAGAAAGAAAAAGTAAAATATTCAGAGGCAGACTGGTGTGTGAGGGTCAAATGCACCAGAAATCATTGAGAGATCCTGTGAGCATGTATCTTAGTTCACGGACTGGGGAGGGGAGATCCTGTGGACACATATCCCAATTCATGGGCGGGGAGGGGCTGAACGTTAGTCACTGGCTGGACCACTTACAGAAGACCAGGCTGTCTTTAAGAGCTCCAAAGGACATAGACTCCAAGGAGAAAACCAGGACTGATAAGTAGAGCCCCAAGCCCTTAGAACCCAGCTCGGCAGGAGACCACCTAACAATCAATCAACAGGGACACAGCTGCTCTGAGAAAGAGGACTCTTTAGCCCTGGAAATGCTCCATCAGAGGGAGTACTCAATCAAAGGCTTATGGAGTCTGGCCTAGGAGTACAGAAAGGATGCTATGTTTGAGAGAGGTCAGAATAAATGAACTCTAAGACCTCTAAATCTTGTCAGAAACCCATGCCCTGAGAAGCACAGCTTTCATAACACCTCAGCTACAAATATGACTTCAGGATAGAAGATTCTAGAAGGGGATGAGCATGGGCGAGCCTACCTTGGTTCGGAAGGCTGTTTGTGGATCCTTGGTCGTAACCTGCCAACAGGCACTGGGCTTTCTCTCCCATGACAAAGGTGTAGAGAGCTGGGAGAGAAATACCCAGAGGATCCAGGCCCCCGAAAGTCTCCCAGGCTTATTCCCTGACCAGTTACAGAATACAGGCACCTTACAGACGCAATGGAAGACTTCTAAGCACCCAGTCCCTTCAGAAAACATGGGAGGGAGTGCTGAGGATGACAGCGGGGGTGGGGGGGGCAGGGGAGGACACCAAAAAGAGCTGTCAGCTGTCCCACTGCTCTGCCTGAGACCACCTTTGGTTTCCAAAGAAGAGACACATGCTTATTGCAACTATACTGACCACAGGCAGTTTTATAATTAGAATATCATTTTTAAAAACCTAAGCACACATGCAAGACTGTCTCCAGCCAGCGGATGGCTCACTTAGCATTGTGGCTATAATTACTTTAGCACTTTTTAGGCTCCTCAGACATATTTGGAGGTTATTGATATTGCTAAATGTTCCTCGAGTAGTATAAAGGCTTAACAGCTACGAGAACATCCCTTACACATTTCCTCCTTCCCCACAAATGTTGTTCTGTAAACAGGCCTCGGAGGAGGTATCGCTACTGCTAATGATGGCGACACCCATGAGCCCCTCTGTCCATCAGCAGGCCACCATGGATGTGGTGGGTGTCCACAGCTCTTATGATGGTGGGCCTGACAGTAATGAAAGGAGAAGTGTCCTGTGTGCCCTCATCATGAGGAGGGGGCCGTCACCGAAGTCCAAAGTAGCTTGCCCAAGACTTAACTGCTAAGCAACAGGTCACATCTGTAGGTTCTGCAGCTCACACAAAGAACCTTGCAGCTGGGCATCTTCTCTAGGCAGTAATATCCACAAGTGCAGAAGGACCCAGTGGAATCCTTTCAGAAACGCCCAATTCCCTGTCCCTGCCCCACCACACACCCAGACAGACATTGGTTTCCCCACTCAGGGACACTGAACCTATTCGGGCTTTCTTTTATTTGTATCTTTTGTAATCAATGGCTTTCCCCCAGAGTCATGAAATGTTTGTTTTGAAATTAAGATTTGAAGAAGGACATGATGGTCACCTGTTGAGTTCTTCTGCCTAAGAATCTAAGTGAAACCAATTACCTGGGGGTCACAACCTTGAGAGGCTTTCGGAGACCGGGACTCAAGCCTTTTGTAACCTTTCCCCATCTCTTTTCTTAAAATGGCATTTCTAAGGTGGCAGACAGCCTGCCAGAGGGGAGACTGGGCTAACTCACCAGGTGGGGTGGGACTCCCCTGCAGAGCCCATGTGAACGGGTTGGGGACCAACAGTAAGAAGATACGACATGTTTGTTCCTTCTATCTTGCAATGTCCTTTTTGATTTATCCTTATTGCCTTTCGATTTTAAAAATAAAAAAAATCTTTTGTGTCATACACTGCCCCGTGGTATCTGAGCACTGGAAAGATAAAAGGAAAAGCAGACTCTGTACTCAGAGAAAACACAGTGGCACTCAGTGACAGTGCTTGGCATCCCTCTCGAGACCCACATCCACGCTAGACACCCATGGTGTTCTCTATTCTCCATCTCAGGGTGCACAGAGAGCTAATGGAAGTTTGTAATCAGAATAGAAGCACCTTCTGGGAAATGCTGCCTATGTGACTTAGGATCACAGGTGTGGGTCGCAGGCATTTAAAATGGCAAACTCTTTCATATACAAAGGCCTTACACTTAGTACCCCCACTAGAAATGCCGAGGCACACCACCAAGCCATGACACCCTGGAGATTAGTACACATAAGAAATGCAAAGGCACTGCAGATTGAAAATCTGTAGGTGCCAGCTGAGGACTTCACATGCCGTAGCAGGGGCTCAGACAGGCTCCGCCCCCAAGGTGTCATGCCTTTGGTCTAAGGGCTGAGCTGGGACCCTTAAGCAGAGAGAATTAATTTTCTGAGGCTGCCGTGGCAAATGGCCACAAACTTAGTGGTTTAAAGTTTCAACCAATAAATCTCTCTCTGGTTTTGATTTTGAGATGAGGTCTTGCTATATATAGCCGGGGCTGCCCTCAAATGTAGGCTCCTCCTCTCCCAGCCTCCTGTGTGCTAGGATTACAGGCCTATTCTACCACCGCCCAGCTCTGAAGTTTAAAATTCTTCAACAGTGCTGGAAGCCAGAAACCCCAAATCTGGTGTAGGTAGATCCAGGCTCCCTTTTGGAGGTTGGAAGGGAGACTGTTTTGGGCTATCCTGGTCTCTGGAAGCTGCAGCTTCCCAGCTGCCCCTCAGCTTGTTGCTAGAGACCATGCATGCTCCCATCTTCACATCATGCCCCCTCACACCCCGTGTTTCTCCTGGGCAGATTTCTTGCTGATTAATTTAGGGCCCTTCAGACAACTAAGGATGTCCTGCCCTTTTCAAGGTCCTCAAATTAGCCACTTCTACTAAGGCCCCCTTTTCAGTGTGCATTCACAGGTTGTAAGGGTGAATGTGTGCACCTCTCTCTTAGGGGACCACTATTCAACCAAACTATACAATGTAAAAGAGAGAACGAGGGCAGAGATGTGCCAGGACATCTGACTCAGCTACCCTATGAAAGGTACAGAGGGGAATACGGCTAGACTCAGTGCCAAGGCCAGCATCCAGAGGCAGACCAGATTACTCTGCGTGTCCTCTGGAAGGCAGAAAATGCTCATGACTCTACTACCAATTTCTAGGTGTCTTCTGTTTGCCTTTGTCCTACATCCCACGCTGTCACTTCTGGGCCATTAGAATTTTTTTTTTTTTACTTTTATTATCATGTGCCTGTGTGTGTTTGATGTGTGTGTGAACATATGCATGCCACAGTGTGCATTGGGGAAGTCCGAGGACAACTTTCAGGAGTAAATTCTCTCTACCACGTTGAAGCAAGGTCTCTCTCATTCTATTGCACTTACTACTCTACACTTGTTAGCGTTTGAGCTTCTGGGTGACTCTCTCATCTCTGCCTCCACTTCCTGGTAGGAGCACAGGAATTATCAATGCTTACCATCACACCCAGGTTGTTTGTTTGTTTGTTTGTTTGTTTTAGTGGGTTCCTGAGATTCAGCTCAGGCTGTCAGCCCTGTGTCAAAAACACTTTTAGTGGCTGAGCCATGTTGGCTGTCACTAGCATTTTGCCATCACCAAACTACTGAAGTAGATTTTCTCTTCCTTGAGTGCTGAAGAGTTGCCCAACTGAAGGCTGCAGCTCAAGTGCCTCAGGAGCGATCCAGGCACTGCATGGCTGGGAAGACGAACTCTCCCTGGAACACCTGGGTTCTGGGTTCTGGGTTCTGGGTTCTAGTTCTTCCTTCCTATGACCTGCACTGTGCCTACTGCCGACTATACAGAAATATATTTATTGTCTTAAGGCAACTCAAGAAGGTTTTTTTGTTTTTTGTTTTTTTTTTTTTAAATCAAGACAGTGATTCTAAAACAGAGAAAGCTATCTTTGCTGCTTTTTACTTTATTTTTAATTCCATGCATGAGTGTTGGCTTGCACATCTGTTTGCATCATGCGTGTTTGAAGCCAGAAAAGGCTCTGGACTCACTAGAGCTGGAGTTAGAGTTGGTTGCGAGCTATCATGTTGGCGCTGGCAACTGAACCCAGATCCTCTGCCAGAGCATCCTATTCCCTTACCCACGGAGCAGTCTATTCACGCCTCCTTGATGCCTTTATTCCAGAACCACAGATCAGACCAGACAGATCGGGAACCTGAAAGTGATTAGGGTTCAGTTTCCCCTGCTCTTTTGATCAGGTGTGGAATAACGGCCTGGCCTCTGTAGACGCAGAGAGGAACAACCGCCTGTCTCTGTAGACGCAGAGAGGAACAACCGCCTGTCTCTGTAGACGCAGAGAGGAACAACCGCCTGTCTCTGTAGACACAGAGAGGAACAACCACCTGTCTCTGTAGATGCAGAGAGGAACAACCGCCTGTCTCTGTAGATGCAGGGAGGAACAACCGCCTGTCTCTGTAGATGCAGGGAGGAACAACCGCCTGTCTCTGTAGATGCAGAGAGGAACAACCGCCTGTCTCTGTAGATGCAGAGAGGAACAACCGCCTGTCTCTGTAGATGCAGAGAGAAACAACCGCCTGTCTCTGTAGATGCAGGGAGGAACAACTGCCTGTCTCTGTAGGTGCAGGGAGGAACAACCCCGTTTGTTTTTGTCACCTTCACTAACCTCTTCCCATACCGAATGTCTGCTTCTCTGCAAGCCTCAGTGGGAACGTGTACTGTGAATTGATTCTTATTCTGTCACCCTTCCTACATCCAGAACTTAACATCACAACACAGCCGTGGCCAAAGGCTGGTGGGAAAACGAAACGTAAAGGGCCCAGAAAATAAGCCTGGAAAGTGAAAACAGAGATAGATGGCTGAGTCTTTCCCTCTGCTGGGACGACCTGAAATCGGGACCCACCCACTCGGCAATCCGGGACCCACCCACTACTCCACCCATCCATCCTTCTCTGCCTCACACTCCCAGAGGTTCTGGTTACAGAGGCCTTTCTGAGCAATCCTTTATACAGGACATGAGGACCTTGAATTGACTTCTAAAGGCACCTCTAGCATCTAAAGACAGTGCTTTCCAAGTAAATGATCCCTTGCTCCTCTGACTCTGGACACAGCAGTGAATATCAGAAACATCGATATTTCCTTTCCACAGCAAGACAAACGATCTAGACTTTATTAGTCACTTTGGGATTCGAGAGGACAGTATAAAGAGATACCAGGAGCAGTAAACATGCTCCTGGGTGGTCCTGACCTGTGCATCCCTTGCTGCCTCTTCCATTGTGGCCTAGATATATGCCAAGCCCCTATGCTGCCAGTGCCCCACAGCTCCAAGGATGAGGCAGGGAAGCCATCACCTGTGGGGTAACTTGAGGATCCCTGGCACTTCCACACTTACAGAAGAAGGGTGGTCTGTCTGTCGGGGACCTCCACAGCAGTCCTGTGGAATCTGGCAATTTGCACAACCAGATGAGGAACTAAGGCACACAGAGGGTGCCTTGGACAGGTATGTCCAAGACTAGACGGGTTATATACAGTCCAAGATTTAAGCTTAGGCCCTCTGGCTATTGCTTGCTGTCCTTAATATTCTAGGACAATTTACTATGGTTATATTGTTTGACCCCTTGAAACTTATGTTGAACTTTATCAGTGTGAGGTGTGGGGAGGTAGGGACTTTAAGAAGTGACAAAGTTAACTCTCCCTAGGCCATAACATGGAAAAGGCCCGGGGTAAACCCACAAGCTGGCCCCATCAATGTGAGAACAATGAAAGGATATTGCAATTAAGAATAATATTTCAATTATCAGCCAGCAACACCTGCAATGTCAGTGTGTGACAATGCCAGCCAGGCCAATAGAAGAGCCAAGATCAGCAGCTAACAAGGCATGGGTTAAAGATGGACAGAGGGGGGCTTTGATGTGAGACCACCACCATAACTGGGTAAGCAGCACATGAACAGTGCATGGCCATCTCCCTGGCTGTCTAAGGGAAAGTGCATAGAGTGTTGTGTGGTCCCCATATCCCCGCCCATGATAGACCCTCACTCAGTCTCAATAAAAATAACCTCAGTCTTTGTCTGGTTTCTGCTTAGGTCTTATAAAACTCTTAGGCAAGCCCAGTGGTTTTTCCCTCTCTTGGGACCCTTCCCACTCTCAAGGGGTCTCTCTCCATTTTCTTCCATTTCTCACTTTTCCTTAATGAAGCTCTCACTTTGATTACAGCCATGCGGTACAGCTCATGTCTTTGACCATAATCCGCATGAAACACTGAACTTGGAGCTACTGTCTCAAGCTGACCCCCTGGTGGCCACTGACTTCCCAGCACCCAAGTCCTTGAGTCATGCAGGTCAGGGCCCAGGAAGTCACCCTTGCTCTCAAAGGTCAGCACCAAAGACACTAAAAGGGGACGACTGCCTTCCTTTCTGGAGTGACCTCTCCACTAGTCAACAAAAGCGGGTTTTTGGAAAGGTTGGTCCATGCACTCCTAATGCTTTGTCACTCCTGCTTTCTGTCATGAGTTAAAGCAGCATAGGGTGACTTGTGCCAGGGTTTGGCTCGCTTCTGGACTCTCCCGACTCCAGAGCCGAATAAACTATTCTTTACTCTTTAGAAACCATTCGTCTCAGATATCCTGTGATAGCAACAGGGAAGGAACGAAGACAACACCAGAAGACAATGTGGAACGACAGGAGGGTCCCACAGCCATGCCTCCTTAATGTCTCCTAGTGCTGATGTACTCCACACTTTATTAAGTGTCTTAGTTAGGGATTTACCACTGTGAGCAGACACCATGACCAAGGCAACTCTTATAAGGACAATATTTAATTGAGTCTGGCTTACAGGTTCAGACATTCAGTCCATTATCATCAAGGGGGGAACATGGTGGCATCCAGGCAGGCATGATGCAGGATGAGCTGAGAATTCTACATCTACATCTGGAGATTGCTAGCAAAATTCTGGCTTCCAGGGAGCTAAAACTAGGGTCTTAAAGCCCATACCCACAGTAACACACCTACTCCAACAAAACCACACCTACTCTGACAGGGCCACACCTTCTAATAGTGCCACTCCCTGATATATGCCAAGCATATACAAACCATCAAAATAAGGAACCTGTTCAGAACTAAAAATCCTAGCTTGGATCTCAGCATGTTCAATACTCAACTGAATATGTCAACACCTGAACATTATACCTTACTTCATCATGCACACTTGTCGAGTTCTCTCCCAGTCAATCGATTCTGGCAGAGAGTCCAGACTGGTATGGTTTCTGAAGTGTAGCATCAGCTAACGGCTGGATAACTAACTCTCATTGGGTTAAATAAATCAATGTGACCATGCCTTCATGAAGAAGACCTCCTCTTCTTCCTATCCCATCTCTTCTCGCCTCTCCTTGACAGAGTCATATGGCCCATGCTGGTAATCAAACTTGCAATCCATCCTCCTGCCTCAGTCTCCCAAGTAATGTATTTATAGGCATGCACTACCATACCTAGCTTGGATCTCAGCATGTTCAATACTCAACTGAAAATGTCAACACCTGAACATTATACCTTACTTCATCGTGCACACTTGTCAAGTTCTCTCCCAGTCAATCGATTCTGGCAGAGAGTCCAGACTGGTATGGTTTCTGAAGTGTAGCATCAGATAACGGCTGGATAACTAACTCTCATTGGGTGACCCTGAGGGAGCTCAAATGCCACCAAAGATTATCCCAGGGACCGCAGGGTGACAGGAGCAAGCTAAGTCCACGGGGAGACTCACCCAGGAATACATCTTTTCCTTTCAAGTCCCAGGCTGAGGCGGGAGCATGCTTGTGAACTGTTTTAGCAGAACTTCCTCTCTCATCTCTGATTTTCATGCCAAATGCTAACATCTCATTAAAGAATGGGAGCTGTGGCCTTACTCCACCCAGGGGCTTGGCATCAGCTGGTTTCTTATCTGTGATGCTCGGTTTAGCTCCTCTGTCCTCCATAGTTTTACATCTCCTGCTCAAGCATGTTCAGTGGTAGCTTCTCAACAGAAGTAGTTGGGAAAAAAATACAAAAAACAAAACCAACCAAAACCAAAATATACCCTGGCTGTTGGGCTCTACTAATAAAGACAAGCCATACCCATTCATTTGTCTAGCCCCATCTGGCTTCTAAAATGCAGTGCTTTGACATTTCTAGGCAGGAATAGAAGGGGGGCAGTGAGGGAAAGACAAAAAGAAATTATAATTACTCCTATTTTATAAGTTTAAAAATAGCAATTCTCTCTCCTACTTATATACCCCTTCACCTACTTCATGAATCCATGGAACAGTCTGCTTAGGCATCTTTCTGCCTAGCAACCGCATGCCTAGTCACTCATTAACTTCATCCCCATGCACTATAAAACCCTCACGTGCCAGTCCAGGCCCTTTCGTGTACTATTTCACTTAGTTCCCATTTTCTCCTTCAAGAAGACAAGTTCACTTAACACTGATACATGAACAGGGAAGTATCTACATGGAACTGCATACATGCATGCATGGGGAAATCTACACAGGAGTGAGAGATACATGCACAGGGAATCTACACAGAAGTGGGAGATATACACATGAAGGATCTACACAGAAGTGGGAGAAACATGCACAGGGGATCTACACAGAAATGGGAGATACACGCATGGGGGATCTACACAGAAGTGGGAAATACAAGCATGGGGGGATCTACAAGGAAGTGCATTATTCCCTGACATTTTACACATGCATATAGAAATGAATTCGAGAATCAAAGACAAACAGAGTCAGTTTAATGAACAGAAACAAAGTCCAAGGTATAGACACTCTGATCACCAGCTGTCTGTGATGAATGAGAACCTAAGAGAAAAGGTTTTAGAAAGACTGAGTCCCATGACCAAGAGGCTGTTTTACTCTTATTTCAAAATATCGTGTGTGTGATGTACTTGAGTGTGGTATGTATGTGTGTGTGATGTGGACAGTATGTGTGATCTGTGTAAAATGTGTGACGTGTGTGTGTAATATATGTAGAGTGAGGTTTCTGTGTGATATGTGTGCATATATATCTGTGCAATATGGAGTTGTAAATTCAAGCTCTTAGTGCCCCCTCTTCCTGCTGCCTCAGACTCCAAACATAGTCAAAATGTGTAAAACTATGCACTTCTAGGCTGCCCTACATTCATGCAGTAAAAACAGAAGTCTGAAAAGAAAATGTAGCATTTTCTTGTAGCACACACGTGCCACGGTTTCTCATATAGACATATATAATATCTTTTTTTCAGAAAGAAATATTATTCTACCCTTTAAAAGAATGACATTTTTTCACCTGTGATAACTTGGATTAAACTGGAGGAAAGCACATTGTCTTATGTAAATATGCCATGTGAGAACTTGAACTCACTGGAGCAGAAGGTGGGACTAAGGCACAGCACACTTGTAGATTAGAGGACATGACAGCGTAGATCCGAAGCTCAACATTCCAGTTACTGAGAGGGAAGCGATTCTAAAGATCTAAGGTGTGACATGGGGTCAATGAGTGAGAACACTGCACTGGCCACCTGTGGCCTCTGCCATCTGCGGAGTCAGCCAACTACACCCTGAGAATATTCGAAGAGAAATAGTGCCCAAGCAGAAACAGAGGTTTCCTCTCGTCACCAGGCCCTGAATATAGTGTAGCAACTGCTAACACACTATTTCTATTGGGAATCTAGACCACATGAAGAATACAGGAGGGTGGGCTCACATTTCACTCTCACATTTCACACAAAGGGACTGTGCATTCTGGAACTCTGTCATCAGTAGAGCTCCTGTAACAGGTACCTTTGGGAATACCATGGGAAAATTATTAGTGACACTCATGGGGACAGTAGGTCTCCATGTATGTGCATGTTCACATGTATGCAAGTGAGGCCAGAGGACAATGTTCACACATGTGCAGGAGAGGCCAGAGGACAATGTTCACATATGTGCAGGTGGAGGCCAGAGGACAATGTTCACATATGTGCAGGAGAGGCCAGAGGACAATGTTCACATATGTGCAGGTGGAGGACAGAGGACAATGTTCACATATGTACAGGAGAGGCCAGAGGACAATGTTCACATATGTGCAGGTAGAGGCCAGAGGACAATGTTCACATATGTGCAGGTGGAGGCCAGAGGACAATGTTCACATACATGCAGGCAAATGACAGAGGACAATGTTCACATATGTGCAGGTGGAGGACAGAGGACAATGTTCACATATGTGCAGGTGGAGGCCAGAGGACAATATTTACATATGTGCAGGTAGAGGACAGAGGACAATGTTCACATACATGAAGGCAAATGACAGAGGACAATGTTCACATATGTACAGGAGAGGCCAGAGGACAATGTTCACATATGTGCAGGTGAAGGACACAGGACAATGTTCACATATGTGCAGGTGGAAGACAGGGGACAATATTCATATATGTACAGGTGAGGCCAGAGGACAACCTTGAATATTATACTTCAGGAGCTGATCACCTTATTTTTGAGACAGGGTCTCTCATCAGCTTGGAGCTTGGGGGTTGAGCCCAAGTCCTTGAACAGTCTACAGACTGAGCGTCTCTGAGTCCAGGAAAGCAGATCTTAAATGTTCTTGCTATCCACACACCAGCTATAACTATGTAGGATGATCGGTATATTTGTTATCTGGACTTTGTTTATCATTTACACCATATCAAAACAGTATAGTATAGACTATAAATATGTGTAATTTTCATTTGTCAGTCACACCTCAATAAAGATAAAGGGGGAAAAGATTATGTTTTTAAAAGTCTGAAAGTCTTCATGGGTCTCAAAGGAAAGTAAAGACGTAAAACACACCGTGGGCAAAAGTGTTTGTTGGCTCACTTCTGTGAGCTGAGGGAGCTAAAACGGCCCCCACCTGAGCCAGGCTCACTGCTGCAAACCAGGATGGGGCACTGCCCACAGCACAGTGAACGGAGGTTTTGCCATCTGCTCATCCGGGGCAGTGGAAGGAGGCAGCTGAACCTGGGCCAGGTTATCTGCTGGTCAGCATGAGAATCTGGGACATTCCATTCTCACCATGGAAAAGGGGTCCCAGATGCAATGTGAGACTTGCCCTGGATCAGAGTCCCTGGGAGTGTGAGCCAGGCAACAGCCTATCCCAAACCAAGACAGGTGACTAAAGATCTCACAGGAGACATGCAAGATGAGGCTCTAACCACAGTTGAGAGCATGCAAGGAAAATTAGCACCATAGATAACAGCCAGTGATGTGCACATGAGATAAACCCACTCCCGATAAACATAAAAAAGTCCTGAAAGGGGTCTTGCAGTGGCACCTTCAAAACCAGGAGGTCGCCGACTGTTACTGTCTTCCCATGTCTCCAGTGCAGCCTGTAGCTGTGGAAATCTCTCTGTTTTGAGCATCCTGTGACGGGGCTGGAAATGTGCTGCTGTGCTTTAGTTAGCAGCCAACACATGCAGTGGAAGTAGCTGAGCCCCCAAAAGGCCAGCAAAGGAGAGCTTCCACGGCTCCCTAGATGCCAGCAGAGCCCTGGCCAGTGTGTGAGGCAGGCAAAGACAGATGATGGATGACAGACAAATCATAGACGGAAGAGCTGTGCTAGCCTGTGGCCGGCAGAACACTCACCATTGTCAGAAAATGGGACAACAGTGAGACCCAGATGCACAGCCCCTCCAAAATCAACAGGAGTTTTAAAACTAAATTCAGGCTGGCTGTGAAATAAATATATTGAATTCTCTCTACTTTCTCTGCCACAGAGGAAATGCAAACATTTACACTAATAATGTATTCTAGCTTGTTTGTTTGTTTGTTTGTTTGGTTGGTTGGTTGGTTTGGTTTGCTGTGATCAGTACCAAAAGCAACTTGGGAAAGAGAGGGTTTACCAGTTTTATATGCCCTCATTACGGAAGGCAGTCAGGGGGTGGAACCATAAATAGGACCTGAAGAACACCGTTTACTGGCTTGCTCCCCATGGCTTAACAGCTTGCTTTCTTATACCATCCAGGACCACCTGTGTAGGGGTGGCACTGTGCACAGTGGACTGGTCCCTCCTCATCAATCAACAATCAATAAATGTTCCCCAGACATGCCTACAGGTGAATCTGATAGCGGTGACTCTGCATTGATAAAGTCCCCCCGGGGGACTTGTTCGTGTTGCTTGTGTTGACAGAAACCTGACCAGCACATAAGGCAACTGTGTATGTGCCAGTTACGTCAATTAAAGTGGAAGGTCTTAAATAGAAAAGAGGACTGTTGGATTAATGTCAAAAAAAGAAAAGGTGAGGCACTGGGTGGTGCGAGTTCCTCTTGCTATTTTTATGGAAACTCGGAGTGAAACTACCACTGTGAAAACCAAATCCACCAATGACCAATTGACAATGACCGAGCTGGAAGAGTTACAGCCCTGAGGGTGAATGACAGGGCTCCTCCTCTCGGGAGGACTTGCTACTTCACTGAGCTGAGCCTCCCTGAGAAGCACAGGTGGGCAGGAGAGATGCTGCTTGGAGAAAGTTGCTGGGGTAGGAGGAGAAATCACACCCTCTGCTCCTGTCCAAACCTGAGTGCTGGCAGAAGAAAGCCCGGTGTCAGTCACCCAAGGGGCAGGCACACTCACTCCAATGAGAGCAGATCTCTAGGGACCCATGGTGTTAGCATTTAGCCAGTGACAAACTTAACCTTAAAAAAAAAAAAAATCCCAGAGGCAGTGGATAAAAGTGCTTATCCCATGCTCTAGTTTGCTTTCTATGTTGTAAAAAAGACCACAACCAAAGGCAACTAGAAATGAAAGAGTTTATTTGGCTTTCACAACCTAATTATAGGCCATCACTGAGGGAAGCCAAGGCAGGAACTCAGGCAGGGCAGGAACCTGGAGGCAGGAACTCAAACAGAAACTATGGAGGAATGCTGCTTACTGACTTGCTTTCTTACTCAACCAAAGGGTGGTACTGCCTAGGAGTAGTACTGCATGCAGTGGGCTGGGCCCTCCTACAATAAGCACTAATCAAGAAAATTCCCCCTGTAGACTTGCCTACAGAGCAAAGTGATGCAGGCATTTTCTCAACTGAAGTTCTACCTTCTCAGATGACCTGAGTTTGTATCAACTGATAATGGAAGACAAAACAACAAACACTAGCCAACATACCACACAAACACAAGGGCCTCCGTTCATTCTAGACTCAAGCATCTGAAATGTCAACATTCTTACTAGATGAGAGGCAGAGATAGGAGAGTCACTGGGCCAGCCAGACTGGTGGAGGCAGCAGAAGACAACAAGGAAGAGATTGTCTCAAGGTGGAAGATGAAAATCCACAGCTGAGATTGTCTCCTAACCTCTACATGTACATCATGGCACAGGGACAGCCATAGTCACAGGCATGGACATATGTACACATACACACAAAGACAAATACTGAGAAGGAAAAAAAAAAGATCTTAAAGGGCTTCCTACATGTCAAGCCCATGGCAAACTTTAATTTGCCCAAACGCATGGACTTGTGGGTGGCGGTCTCCCTGACTGAGACAAGCGTTCAAACTAAAACATGCTTAGCTGAGTCACTATTATACAACGTTCCCGAGGGGGGCTGCCGCTTAATTACTGCTTCCAAATCTAGACAAAAGCAAATTCTTTGGCCAGGGCAAAAGCAATGCCCACAGAGCCAGTAAATACTGAACAACTCAAAGGCCTCTCAGGTTGGAAATCCAGATTTCTTGCATATCTCCCATCCACCTCCTTGGTGAAGCAGGGACGGATCCCAGTGATTAATATGCCTTTATGGTTAGCGATGGACACCAGCAGATCTGCCAACAAAGCCATATTGGAAAGGAAACCGAGAAGCAATCAGTAACCACAGACAGTTACTCGGGAGTTAAGGATTCTGTCCTCTGTTTTACTGTTTTCTCCATCACTTTCTCATGTTCACTAGCTTCCCTCGTTCCATTAGGGAAAAACTAGCAGGTGAGACGTTAGCTACTCACAGACAATCTGGAAATATAAGGTTTCATCAAAATATTGGTGAATGGAAGAAAATGGAGGTAGTAATGTAATTATTGAGAAAGTGATAACTGCTATTTTGCTTAATAGGGTATAAGGCGGGAGGGGCTTAAGAGTTGGCTCTGAAGTTAAGGACACTTATCACTCTTGCCAAGGATCTGGGTTCGGTTCCCAGCAATTGATATCCAGCTATAATAGTTCCAGGGGAACTGATGTCACCTGTCATCCTCTGAGAGCACTACACACATGTGCTGCACAGATATCTGTACAGGCAAAACACCCATAAATAGAAAATAGAAATAAAAAAAAATCGTAAAAAAGAAAAAGATGGGCCCTAGAGCAAAAGATGGAGCTCTCATTTGGCATCTGGTCCTCACTGGGGCAAGAAATCTGGTCTGTATGCTTGAGCTTCCTTGGAGGGAGAATGGGAATGTTAGTGCCTATGTTGGTAGGCAGTTGCAAAGGTTGAGCAAAACAACACAAAGAGCCAAATCCAGTTTTCAGCACCTGGGAGGAACATGAACTGATTTCTTCATGTAACCGGGTATAAGGACAAGGGCTTGCTCTAAAACTGAGAGGTGATGTCTCCCAGTGAACACACATCTGTACCTCCAAATCCTTGTGATTCAATTTGTACATTAAGATCCACAGAAATTAAACGTTACCTGCCGGCTTCCTTGCTTGGAGGAACAACTACTCGTGCTTCTTGAAGGTGAAACCAACTTTTGAGACACACCCAGATTCTTCTCGTCACTCATTGTGAAGAGCTGGTCCCTTGGGCTCAGCGCAGTCGAAATGCCATGGGAAGATGGTGGAGCTGAGAGTATGAAGTCCTCGCAGGCAGGTGCCAGCTCTTACCCAATGTGTCTAAAAGCCATTCTGGAAGTCTCAGAGGAAATCTCTAAAACCAAAAGAAAAGTAATTGGAGAAGCTAGAGAATTACAGAGGGCAGCCATCACCTCTACTTAGCTACATAGTGGTGAGGCCATGTGGTCCAAAGACACTTCCTATTTCCTCCTGTGAGAAATTCTATATACGTGCTTTTTCAGATAGCCTTGAAATGTGACCGTTTAAGAAGATTAATATGCTAATTTGAAAGTAGAGACTTATAAAACTAGTTAGTACTATAAAACATTCCCAAACCACAGGGAGACGCTATCTCATACTATTATTATCATTACAATACCACTACTAGTAATAATAATAATAATAATAATAATAATAATAATAATAATAATAGGAAGAAGAGAAGGAGGAGAAAGGAGAAGAAGCAGTAGTATTAGCAACAACTGGTATTGTGAAGGATATTAAAAATTAGAACCCATTGTTGGTTAAACATAAAATGTACACCACCCATGGCAGAGAAGAGTTTGACAGTTTCTCCAAAAAAAAGGTAAGCACAGAATCAGCATACAATATACAATTTTACTTCTGAAAACATTGAAAGCCAGTGTTCAAAGGAAAAGTTCCAGATTATTACTCGGATCAGCAGTGTTGATAACAGACAAAGGTGGAAGCACCCTGAATTGACAAATGTATAGATTACACCTAAAATAACCAGTAAGAGGATATTATCTAGATGTTGAATAGAACAAAGGACTCACACATGTCACAACATGGAGGAACATTGCAGGCACCATGCTAAGTGAAAGAAGCCAAACAGAAAAGGCCACATGATAACATTCGGTGAACATCGAACGCACAGTCAGCAAGCCAGAGTTGGGAGGTCACTTTGTGGCTCCCAGAGGTTGGGGTCAGGGAGAGACTGGATGTGACTGCTTAAATAGTTATAGGTCCCTTAGGGGCGTGATGAAAATGTTTTGGAACTAGACTGTGACGACGGTTGTACAGCACTGTAAAACTGCTCAATGTCACTGAAATGCAGTCAGAATTACTGAAAAGGTCAGTGTAATGCTAAAAATTTTTAATTCTTTGGGGATTTTAGTTTGGTTTGGTTCGGTTTGGTATTTTAGAGAAAGTCACTGTGTTTCTTATCCCAAGGGAGTTTTTAATTCCTTCTAAAGACATCTATAATGAGAAGTAAGAAAAACTGGAGGGGATGTGGGGGAGGGGACAGCAGAATTTCCCACATCTGGCAGCACAATAGTAATTAAAACAGTGATCAGTGGGTAGGGTACATGATAGTCTGCCAAATCCTACAGCGGCGATTTCCATAAGCGTTCCCACAAATCCTGCCTCATTCTTTAGCGGTCTGATGGCAGGGTATTATCTCTATTTTACAGAGAAGACCAGAGAGCTTCTAGTAAGTTAGGTCTCTAGCCAGATCACACAGATAGTAAGACAGGGGCACTGACTTAGCCTTTTAAACATGTGGAGCTGGAAATAGGATGTGCCTCCCCACCCCCACCCCATGGCCAGGTGCAGCAATAAGAGCTATTACACCACCTCTGATGTATCAGATGCCAGGTGCAAAGTATGTATGGTGGAGAAAAACACTGACTCGAGCCTAGACAGACACCCCCAGCCTTCCCCCCACCCCCCGTTTCCAAGTAGCTATTGAGGCTGCCAGCCCTGCAGCTATTGCGAGTCTTACACAGAGAAACAGACGGTCACACTACATAGAGGAGAGATCCCAGGAAGCACCGTCCTCATCCCCAGCCCTGGGTTAAGGACAATGGATGTGCCTGGCTTGGGCTGTAGAAGGCCAGGGTCTTACTAAACACATTAAGTTCAATTAATTCTGCAACCTCCTCAGAGTGTTCACACAGTTTAAATTTTAAAGAAGACTGCTATAGGATTGCCCTGAAGCCAACTAGTCAGGCAGGATATCAAATGGGATTAATTATTAAATACTCAAGTCTTATAATGTCTTTCAGGCATTTTGCTCTCTAAAAATGATTCTATTAAAGCTGTAAGCTAAAATCAAAGCAATGCAGCAAACTATCTAAGTCTCAGAAAATAAATTAAGAGACCTGTAGCCACAGAAGTCAAGACCCATGAGTGGTGTCTTGAATGAGACGCCCCCTCCTTCCTCCCTGCCCGCTGGCCCGTCTGCCCAGAGGCTGCCAGGCCCCTGCCAGGTTCATGCATGTGAACACTTGGTCTGTAGTTGGTGGCCCTAGTTTTGGAGGCTTAGGAAGTGTGGTCTTAATGAAGGGAGTATGTCACTGGGCGTGGGCTTAGACAGAGCTTCAAGCCTCGCCCTCCTTGATGCTCTCTCTCTCTCTCTCTCTCTCTCTCTCTCTCTTTCTCTCTCTCTCTCTGCTTTGTGCTTGTGGTTGAAGACATGAACCCTCAGTTTCCGGTTCCTTCAGCCGTGCCTACACTCCACCATCATAGACTCATCGCTCTGGAACGGTGAGCCCATAAAAAGCTTTCCATCTATAAGCTGACGTCGTCGAGGTGTTTTATCATAGCAACAGAAAAGAAACTAACACACCATGTTACTCTAGCATGCTCTCCATCTCTGGAATCATTACAAGTTGGCTGGAACAATGAATAAGCCTGAAAGCAAACAACACTGGCTCTTCATAAAGTGAGCTCTGCTTACAGGGCATGACTAAGTATAGCTGAATTAGAAGCAAACTAAACCAGCTAAAAAGTGCCAAGAAAAGCTGTAAAGACACTAATAGTTTGTTTAGTTAACAGTGTTGACTGTTGTCTGAGAAAGGGGAAAAAAAGGAAACCAATGGTACCCTCAATAACTGAGCAAGTGTGTGTGTGTGTGTGTGTGTGTGTGTGTGTGTGTGTGTACAGCCATCACTATGGCAACATGTCCACAGTGGACTAGGAATACTAACAAAGGACTTCTGTCATGTGTGCCAGGTTTTGTTTTTCTAAGCCAGAGGTTCTGATAAAGGCAAGCATGGGAGGAAAGGTGTATGTGAAATGTAGGGGAGGGACAGGACCTTGGGCAATAAAATGAGTCCTGGGAATTACAAAACCCTGCTGCAGGAGAAGTCCGGACCCCAACTCAGGCACCTGATGAAAGGGGGGTCGCTTTTATCTCCTGACTCACAATCTCACTTTGGAAGGAACTAATCAGTGGGCTAAAACCATCGCATTGGCTAATTTAGGGTTAGCACTCACCACACCCGTCTCTCCACCCACACCCCTCCCCCACCCTGTTTCCCCCCATAACCATTTCTAAAGCAGCCTGGGGCACATGAGCCAGGGAAATGCTGCTATTTTGTTCCCCAGGATTTGCTGCCCTCTAAAAGACAAATGAAGTTCATTCTAGAAAGAAGATGGATTTAATTCTCAGGGCAAAGAATAAAGGAGCAGGGTCTTGAGTCTACAGGTCCCAGCACTATTACTGGTGGTCACTGTATAAGGAAACAACTACCACATCCATGCTCAGGGCCTCTGCATGGCTAAGCTGGGATTGTCAGAGGGAAGGGTTCCTGCACCCGCTCTCAAGGACTCCGCTGGGTTGGGATGGCCCCACACTAAGGAAGGGCTTGGCCTCAACTAAGGGACATCTACTTTGAGTAGGTGTCTTGATTGCACTGAGCGATGAACGCCGTGATGCTAAGTTCCTCAGGAGGCATGTGGGACCAGGAGCCCAAGGTGCTGATTCAGGGATCTCTGAGATGCTGAGATGAGGTCTGACGGACCCATGAAAGACATTCGGGTGTTCCCACCTCACTGTGTGACCCTTGGGTGGACAAAACTTTATCTAACTCAAGGAACATGCTGATCTGAACAAAATGTGATAGCTTCCCTGTCATACACAGAATGGCCGTTTATATCCATTTTTCTTTTACTGCGGCTTTTCCACTCAAGTGCACCGATCTTAGAGTACATATAGAACCATACTTTGGCAAACACAGAACTACCACCTGGCTTGAGGAACAGAACATTCTGCAGTTCCCAGAAGCTCTGGGATCTCCTGCGGCTGATCCTCCTATAAAAGGGGGTGCTCATAAATCTCTACAAAGTCTTGTGGTGTGCTGGAGGGGCCTCACAGGTTTGGGGATGCTTTTGTGCATCCGCCTATTACAAGTGTTTGATCTATGACAGAATTAAGTGTCAACCCTGCTTTCAAGACAGTGTTATCACCAAGAGGGAGGGGACCCATAACTCCTGCTTTCTTTCTTCTAAATCACGGAGCCTGCACATCCAAAATGAAAAGCCAAACGGACTGAGCCCAGTGCAAAGTTACTCCACCAGGCCTCAGAGCTGGATTGAGGCCTTCCTTACACTGTCCAGCTTCTTTAGATTTAGAAAGCTCTCGGATCAAGCTGGTGAAAACCAGTTGTAGCTACAAGTCTAGTGAGCATAATTTATGCAAACAGGCCATTTCTCGGGGCTTCTACTAGGGAAAAGAGAATAAAGTTCTATCAAAAATGGGGAGGAAGGCTGGCAAGATGCCTCTTCAATTAAAAGCATTTGCTGCTCTTACAGAGGACCTGGGTTTGATTTCTCACAGGGCATCTCATAACCATCTGTAACTCCAGTTCTAGAGGCTGTCATGCCCTCTTCTGATTTCAGTACGAGGGTGCTAGACCCATACAGGATGGGCAGATAGACATTCAGGCAAAATGTTCATACACATAAAATAAATAAATCTTCTGAAAAAAAATGTCTTAAATAGGTAAGAATAACGACCAACCTATCTCCAAAATGAGCCTAAGAAACTTTTTTTTAAACTTCACATTAAAAAGGAGATGTTATCTGAGATAGACTAGAGGAAGGCATGCATACCACGGAGTGCACAGGCCTTAGAGGGAAGCAGGCCTGGCTTGAATTGATGCTGTCCTACTTCAAACTGTACCTTAAAAAACACAGTCACTGTTTCTTGTTTTGGTAGAGGGCGTTTCCTATAAAAACAGGAAATAGAACTATCTGAGTACTCAGTACTCAGTACTCAGTACTCAGTACCTCTCAGGATGCCATAAGACTGAGTTGAGAAAATAGGGTTAAGGAGTCTGGTTTGGATAGAGTAGACAGATTTGAGTTCCGTCCCCTCCTCTCCTGGCTTCTGAAGCCTAAGACCTGTATGCCTCTTTCAACTGAAAGAAACTAAAGAACTTTCCAACAGTTGCCACATCCCCAAAGGCACACACCATTGAGGACAGACTATTTGCAGACTGTTAAAGTAATGTGCTTCCTCTAGAAGACAGAAAAGTCACACAGCTCATCACCACTGGCTGTTCCCAAAAGAGCGGTAAGGTTGGGGCAGATGGCTCAGGCCATAATGTACTTGTTATGCAAGCAGAAAGATGTGAGTTCAGATCCCCAGCCCCCACATAAAAGCTAGGTGAGGTGGCGCAGGCCTGTAATCAGAGCACTGGGTAGATGGAGACAGGTGGTTCCCTAGGGCTACTGGGCAGGTAGTCTACCTGAATTAGCAAGCTACAGATTCACTGAGAGACCTTGTTTCGAAAACTAAGGTGGGGATTAGTTAGGAAGTCACCTGACTTCAACCTCTGACTTCTACACGAACGTGTGCGTGCGCACACACACCACACACCACACACACACACCACACACCACACCACACACCACACACACACACCACACACCACACCACACACACACACACACACACACACACACACACACACACACACACACACCAGGTTAATAATGTCAACTAGGAGAGATGAGAAACCGTAGCATTTAACCCAGCTGCTTGTTCAGTTGTCAGCAGGGCTGGGGTCTGCACTCAGGCCCTTGGCTAGGTTTGGCTTGAGAAACAGGTTTTCCTTGCATAGCTGGAAACAACCCTCATTAAGATCAAGAGACATACAGTTTTGGCTAATTTACAATATCTCAGTAAAGCAGATAAATTACGCCCTTATTGGTACCAGAAAATCGTAACAGGGTACCCACTTCTATACTGCAGTAAAAGAAACTATTCTGATACAGGTGTGGGACTTTCAGAGAACATTTCAAAACACCTCTACTTCAGACAAATCATGTGATAAGAAGTAAGGATTTGGGGCTGGAGAGATGGCTCAGCTGTTAAAGGCTAGGCTCACAACCAAAATATAAGAAGTAGGGATTGGGTGATGTGAATTAAAATGCTTCAGAACAGAAATTCAGGGTCAGAAGTTTCTAGAAGCAGGTCTGACCTGCTTCTGATACATGACCTGGTATTGATAAGCAGCCCTGAACTTTATGTGAAGTATTTGCTGATCTTTTGAACTACCTGGCCATAGGTCTGGCAGGAACTACAATATCTGATTGTCTCTGGGGTCAAGCACTGAAGCTCAGAGTCAAAACAAATCTTCGCTCTGGTACCCAAAGGGCAGCTCCTGGAAGAACATGTTTCACCATAATCTTTCCCTCCAGGGAAGACAAAGGTCAAGAGTCTACTTATCCAAAGGACTTATCCATCTGGCATATCCAAACAGAATTCCCTTTCTATCCTCTGACCCTTCCTGGTCCTTCAGAAGCCATGTTGGCAAGGCCCATGGATGCAATTGTGGAACAGGGCCCAGTGCTTGGCAGTGGTACCCAAGTTTGTGCCTGAACCATTCATTATCACTGTCAACTAAACAAAAACTACGGAGCCACCGCCAGTCACTCACAGGACTGTGGGACCCGGGGGTGAGTTCTACCCAAAGCAAGCATTCTTTCTACAAGACTGCACATTATCGCTGTTCACCTCTTTCATGACAGGAAGGACATTCTGCCTTATTTAGTAAACTATAGCTGTCTGTTGCTTAGAAGTGACGTTATCTCACTGTAACTTCCATACACAGCTTCTAATTTCGTAACTAGTGAGAAATGGATTAATCACCTTCCGATTATGACCTGCACCAGACAGATGGCCACTTTCAACTCCCACCCCAGCACACAAACAGCCACATCTTTTGAAAATGCGTGTACGTGTGTGCCTGAATGTACACATGTGAGCCATATACATGCATGCAGATGCCCATGGAGGCCAGAAGAGGGTGCCAGAACTCCTGGAACTAGAATGGGAGTTACCCATAGTTGTGAGATAGCTTAAGTGGTGCTGGGAACTGAACCCTGGTCTTCTGAAAGAGCAGCGAGTGCTCTTAACCGCTGAGCTGTGTCTCCAGCCTCTATGCAGCCATGTCTTTGTTCACCATTTTTTTCATGGGTCGTCTCCAGCCCTCACAATTAGAAATGTGTAACTCTCATAATTTCTTTGTGCTTCCCCTACTAAAAGGCAAGATTCAGATGTGTTCTAGAGAGAATATAAGGCTGCAGTCACCTCCCTGCCTTCAGTACACTAAAGCTGTCAGTGTTGTTTATTTGTTTGCATGATGGTTTAATTTCTTAAAGCAAAGTCACTGTATATAGCCCAGGCTGTCCTGAAACTCTCGATCCTCCTACCTCTGCCTCTAAGTGTAGGATTGTAGGCATGCACCACTAAACTCAGCTAATGCAATTATTAATTAGGCTTTGGGCCTTGATTTTAGAGACAATCATGTCTCTCTGGCTCTGTTGTCCTTACTAGGATGGGCAAGTCATAGAAAATGCTGAGAAGCTGGGCTCGCTTCTGCTGAACAAGGCTCGTTTACCTCCCTTAACTGACATCCGGGATGTGACCATTTTCTTATGGTCACTGCTATTAAATTCTATTGTGTGAATGCTGACCTGCATTTGGATAATTCTGCGAGTCGCGGCCACTGTGTGCACATTCCCAGGGTGATTTGTGTGAGCGCTGTTTGAGACATGTATCTAGTATCCTCAATCCACCTTCTCTTCCTCCAGAGCAATATCTCCATTGGAGACTGGGAAATGGTAGACATTCCTATGTTCTACCAGACTCGTGCTTTTTCAAAGGGTGGTCTTAGGACTACCAGTATCAGCCTCACTTTAGGACTTATTTTTAAAGGGACCATACCAGATTCCAGCATAGAGTCTAGAATCTCAAAAGAGGGCAGAGCTCAGGGGCCTGTTCCAACCTGTCCTCCAGGTGATTTTGATGCACACGTTGAGGCACCACTTGCACAGATTAATATCTTATCCTCAGCATAGAATCCAAAGTCTCTGGTATTTATTTCTTGGGAGGTTGGAGGAGACCCTGACCACCATTCCAAAGCACATGGGGCTGGCTGCTTATCCATTCTTCAGACAGTGGGTGGCAAATATCAGTTCCACATGTTTCTAATCCCCATTCTTACTCTAAATCATGAGGCAAAATTTTGCATGCCACTCCCTGGGAAACCAAAACACAGATGAGCCAGGGTGGCTACCAAAAAAAAAAAAAAAAAAACCCACCCCAATGGCATACTCCCTCTCCAACAAGGCTACACCATCTAAATCCTTCTTAAATAGTGCCACACCCTGATGACTAACCATTCAAATATAGTAGCCTATAGGGGCCGTTTTTATCCAAACCATCACACCAATCACCTCCATGGTATTAAGAATCTTTCCTTCCTGGTTCTAAGACAGGTCTCCCCCTCCAACCCTCGGGTTTAAGTTTGAAGAAATAAAAGTACTGCATTGTAGTGTTCTGGTGATCCAGTAACATAACCATGAAAGGAATCTAGGGTGACTGTGCACAGCTTTAACTGAACCCAAACTGTTTCCTTTCCCAAGGGTGAGCTGTTGGTCTGCCGGATAATAGTCATTCAGGCATTTCAGAGTGGACAGATAGAGAACCCTGTGCTGAGTTAGGATTCACCCCTGGATGCTAGTCAGTGTCTGTAGGAGCTTGAACTACATCAGCCATAACTCCAGAGTGAAGATGAAGTAGAAGTATCTTCTTGTAAATTCTGGTCTGGAGTTCAAAGTGTGCAGTCAGGGTTGAGAATCAGTCTCGAGCTTTCAGATAGTCCCTTTCTCTAACAGTCTTCCCGGAGGTGACCCATGCCCGGTACCTGGTACCAATCTCAGTCAGTATACCCAGCAGTTCTCCGTCCAACCACCAAGAAGACTGAGGGGACCTGTCTTCTGCGGTATGTTGGGTCCCTTGACTCAGCTGAGCACCTGCCTCCAGCTGCTTCACGATCGTGTGTGATGCTCCCCTTGTTCAGTCAGTGCTGTACAGTTAGCTCTCCTTAGAAAAAAGATGGAACAACTTGATTTGCTGCTTTGGGGGGTCGGGGGGAAGAACCAAACCCGGCAGCTTTATGCTCCGGATCTGGCCTCTAACCCTATAGAAGTCTTCAGGCTTTCCAGCTTCTCTTAGGAGCCCCACTCACTGCAAACCTTAGCTCTGCAGACATGATTCTAGCATGCTTGTGCAACAACCCTGGGGTTTTCCCAGGTCACGTGCTGGAGAATGTGTTTTCTGGCTCCTCTTAAACCCATATCTGTATGTATAGCATCTAATGGGTTTTGTGTGTTTGCGTTTATTGTGGTCAGAGTACTTAATGTGAAATTATCAGACTTGGGGTGTACCAAACAGGCTGATTATCTACAGGCAGGAGGTTGCACACCCGATCTCCAGAGCTTACCTTGTAAAAACACAACCCTGTAACCAGCCCGGCAACATCCTGTTCTCTCCCTCCTCCCATCACTGCTTCTCTGCATGTGACTATTTCAGACAGCTTACATAAGTGAGGTTGCCCAGTGTTCCTCTTTCTGCAACTGGCCAATTTCACTGAACACATGATCCATGCTTTTGTCTGCAATAAGACTGTTTTGTTTGTCTGACAGGCCACATGCTGGCATGGTGTTCTTGATGCATTTCACTGGTCCCTGGGCCTTTGGTAGTTTCTACGCCTTAACAATCACGCACAGTCCTCATGGGAAGTACAAGTGCTACCATAGGCATCTATGGAAGTTTGTCCTCATGCATTCTTCTTAGATGATTCCACTCTTGGCAATCTTACCTGAGCCCAGAGTTTCAGTAAGGCATCTGACACCCAGCTCTTTCCCCTCCCTCCAGCCTGCTGAGTGGCCCTGTATTGACCCCTCCAAAATCAAGACTCCTAGTAACTCCCTTGGAGGTCAAACAGATACCTGCTTTTGATTTCCCAACTAACCACCAGTCCTCATTCAAATACCAAAATACCCAAAATAGATCCCCAAATACCACAAAGTGTGGCTTTCCTGACGCCCATCGCCTCCAGCCGCCTTTATATTCTTTTATTCTCAAAACCACCGGTCCATTTTTAGCCCCCACAATGCTAAGCAATTAGCTTAACTGTTTTTCTCACTGCTTACCTACTAATTCATCTTATTCACTGTCCAGGCCTTCTGTCCTGCTCCTCATCCCCAAAGCTGCAGAGGGTAAGTAGACATTGCAAAGCCAGCATGTGAAACTTGCCACGATACTGTTGTATTGAGGCCCTTGGACTCCGGCTCTCTGCCACTTGATGCACATTACTAAATGAGTGGGTTGTATTTTCACCTGACAACAGGTGTTGATGATAGGAAAGCGTCATCTGGTTTTACGATGACTGAAACACTCCGAGTGATCCCTGGCAGACGTCAGTCAACTATATTTTAGCTGCTACTACCCAAACTCCATCTCCAAAAGCTCACACTCATAAAAGCTCAGGATACCCCACCCTCCCCCAGCGACACCCCTTTATCCTCACTCATTTGTCTTTATGGAAGCCTTCCTCACCCATTTTATCTCCCCCATCTGCAGAAATGCCCTCCATCCTCCTCAAACCATTTAAGACAGTGCCTTCTCCACGAAGCCTTTCCCTGGCCCCAAACAGCTTCGTTTCCCTTTTGGACTCCAGCTTTACTTTTGGACGATGAAAGTATTAGTCATGTTTCCTATAGTTGGAGTCACCCTCTGCATCCTGATGGCTAGAGGCGGGGCTACCTCCCACTTACAAGCGGCATTTTATCTGTCTTTGCACTCTGTAGAAAAGTCAAGTCCAAAGATCAGTAGCAAAAGTTGTTAAGGCTGGGACCACGTCCTCCGGGTGAGCACATGTACTCCCACAGGCACCAGCCCCACTTTCTGTCCGCTGAACTCATCGGGTCAGAGAACCTTCTGGACATGTCTTCCTTTTCATGTGTCCCATCTACAGACCTCTCTGAAATGTCTGTAGAGCTCTCAGCTATGTCTAAAGCATTCTTCCTTAGTTCCTTATCTCTCCCTGCCACTTTATATCTCTGGCCAAGGCTCCTCTGTTGGGCTGGAAGGAAACACAAGGAGACAGCTCCTGCATTATTTTCTCAGGCTTCTTAGGACAGTAACTAAAGGAAGAAGTTAAGAGTTTATCAGGAATAAGAATAAAACCTGCAGTGGGAAATTAGCCACCAACCCTCCTTCTAACAAAGCACTTAGCATCCGTTCTGAAAAAGCTCCATATCCATCTGCCTCGGGATACACAGCACCAGTGCTGCTGGGTCTCAGGACAAGTTCAGCCCCTCCTGAACTTTCTCACACTCCTGTTCTCCACTCAACCACATTTTAATGTTCTTTTATTCCTTCTTACCAATCTTCCACTCAACTCTCTTGAACAAGTTAGCAAATCTCTCAGCAAACATGCCTGCCCTGTGACTCTAACTGCCTGTCAAACCGTATGAACTGCAGTTACCTGCACACCCTCCGGGGTACAGTCTTCTCTCCCCTGATGGTAGAAACATCACTCTGTGCCTCTGGTCCGTCAGTTTCCTACTAAGACACAGAACTAGGCCTGGAAATGAGAGCCATTATTTCTGGTCACGATCCCAGCACAGAAGTAACTATATCTGTATAGTTAATAAAAGAAAACCAGAATTCAAACCTATTGATAAAGCCACTTACGTTTCGAGTCTCACAGATTTAGCATAAATGTCATCCCTACAAAGATAAAATTTGCCTTAAAATTAGGTGTCTTGGGTTATCTCTGTGCCCCTCAGTTCAAGTGGGCAGCCACTTCTTCCCTGATTGGCTTCTAGGACAGAAACAGGGGGATAAGAATCTTCCTCCTTGATTGAATGAGGAGGGTTTTCAAGTTCCAGGTGGGAATCATGTTTGCCTGAAATAATCCCATATTTTCTGAATAGGGCTGACAGGGGAGATCGAATTCTCAGTCAACAGTGGAGACTCCTCCAATCAGACATTTTCTCCAAACTAGCACTCTTCTCTCTGCATCATCACCTGTGTGGTCCCAAGAACCAGAACAAATCAGGGTGACGAAATACTCTGGTTAGAGAATCGGAGTTCCTGGGTTGAATGACTAACGCTGCCGCCTACATGGAAAATCAAGCATGGCCCAGCCTTCTCTTCCTTCTACCGTTTGTTGGTTATTACTTATTTCTCCATATCTCAAAGGAACCATTTATGAAGCTTGGTGGGATGGCACAGCCTGGAAGCTCCAGCCTCTGGAAGGCAGCCCAGGAGGAAGGCTAATTTGAAGCCATGCTGGGCTTCCTAGTGACACTATCTCAAAAAACAAAAACAAGGATGGGTGTGTGGGAGTGGGGGATACCAAAGCAGGTACACGCTTACCAGGCAGGAATACGTTTTAGCTTGGTCCCCAGCGCCCATGTTAAGAATTGTGCATAGCACCACACATCTGTAAGCCTGGCATTGGGAAGGCAGACAGAAGGATCTCTGGGTCTTGTGAACTCCAAGTTCAGTGAGAGACTCTGTCTTGAGATAGTGCTGTGGAGGGCATAGGGAAGATATTCAACACAGACCTCTGGTCTTTGCATGCACCTGCACACACAGAGACACATAAGACACACACACACACACACACACACACATACCCACCAAAAAAAAAAAAAGACACTTATGAGGCAGCAACATGGAGTAATAATGGGTGCCACAGTGAAGGACAGGTTTAAAAAGAGCAATTAGACTGGGAAACTTCCAGTATTGCACATCTGGAAAGCACCAGCTCTGTGCACGCTGCTGGTCCCCGCCCATGGCAAAGAAAACTAAGCAATGCAGACTCAATCCCAGGATGGAACCACTCTGATGAAGATGATGAGCATCGTGTGAATGAAAGGAAGCAGACACACCGCTGCTGGCAGGTGTGCTGGGTGGAGTCTAGAAGATGGGGCGGGGACTAGCTAAACAGAAAAAAGTGTTCCCTGCAAAGAAGGGAAGCTGGACCAAGAAGGTCACTTCCTGTGACTTTTCTCAATCCTGGCTTCAGAACAGGGTCACCATGGTAGGCTAGAAAACCCCCAAGCCTGACCCTACTTGATACTATTAATTTCTCCAGATCCTCTGGGGCCGAGGGCAAAAGCAGATTGAGAAGCTCACTAGCTGTTTCTGGGGTTTCTAGGGGGTTGAGCTATAGGCTCACGTGGTCTCCCACAAAGACAGGCAGGCTTACACTCAGAGCTTCCTTCTCTTCTTGGGGTGTTTAGTTTCACTTGTGCACCTATTGCCAGACCTATGCTGTGGCATCTAATTTATAGCAAATTAAAATGCAGAGCAGGATGTGACTTAGCAGTTTGAAGGGTAAGGAGAGAGAGCACCACCCAAGAACCTAAAATAGTACCTGGTGGTTTGAACTCTATCCGTGGGTGGCGTCACCTTCCCTTAACTGATGAATGCTGGGGTAGACAGGATAGAGTTTTAACAATTGGCAACTGCATACTGCACTCTATCATCTAACTAAAAAGACTATCAGCCGAGTCACTACGCAGAATGCATCTTTTAAAACTTCTCCATCTCCAACAAAAATGTACTTATCTTTTTTGAAATGTTAAAAAAAAAAAACCCTCAATGACTAACCCTCTATAAATACATTAACCAAGCGCTCAGACAAGAAACTAAACACTCCAGCAGGTCATGTATCAGATATACACACCTCAAGTTTGTCAGCCACCTAACTGAGACTTAAGCTCGGAGCAAGCTCTGTAAAACGAAGCTCCTGAGATGTACTGTGGATGCATTGGTCCCATATCACCGGCAATAATAAGCAATACCTTGTGAGGGAAACAACTTTTCCTGAATGTAGGTGGTGGGGCAGGGCGGGGGAGCCACATAGCAAGTTTACACTTCCCAGAAGGATGGCTGTGAGGGAATGAACAGGAGGCTTTTAAAGTTCAAGCTGGAAAAAGAAGGGAGCAGAAGTAGAAGCAGAAGGAAAAGACAGAACAAAGCAGAAGAAAAACCTGGGGTGGATTTTGGCCGCTAAAAGCCAAAAAGTTAAGAAAACCCTAGAAGCACCTCTGTTTCCAGGGTAGGCTATGCCATTGTTACTCACTCCATCCACTGGGGTGCAGTGTGCAGGACTTCCCTTATTCCCTTCTGCCTTGTCTTGAATATCTATAACCGCTCCAGGGGCTCAGGAGCTGGTGAGTTGTTCGGATGGCAACCAAAACACAGTGTGGTTTGGTTTTGTTTGAGATATCCTCATTATGTAACCTAGGCTGGCTTTGACCCTACAATCCTTCTGCCTCCCCGCGCTGATGATGGGAAAATGTCACCTCACTCATACAATGTCCCCCTGCTCCTCATGCTCTAGAAAAGCAGGTGTGTTACCAGTGACTTCCAGGACGATGTTAGGAATGGCCACACAGCTGCCATCTCAGAGTAAGCCGCTCACCCTTTAACTTGGTTACTGTACTAGTTCTGTTCACTCTTTGTTACCAAATATCTGCTGCTAGAGCAGGCTGGGGAGGGGGGACTGAACGGGTACGACATTGATTTGGGTCCATGATTGCTGTAAGATTCCAGCCCTATCACAGTGGGAAAAGAACAGCAGCAGAAGCTACTGTCCGGTACAGGCAGAACAGGAAGGGCAGGAAGCAAAAGGCCATCACACTCAAAGGTCTACTTTCCAGATCTACTTACTTCCAGGCCACAACTCCTAAAGGAACTTCACCCTTCATAACACCACCACAAGCTGAGAACCAAGCAGTCAAAGCATGAGACCATGGGGCACGCTTCTGATTCCAGCCACCATGTTCAAGGTAGCCAATACAAAGGCAACACAGGGGAAGGCATCTGAAAACAAACTGAGACAACCCCGGCTCATGCCAGCATCACATGTCAGCATACACACGTGAACATGTATGAACAAGGAAGTCTTCAAATGATTATAGCCCCTAGCCTACCCATGACCAGCTGACACTGAACAGGGCAGAATGCAACCCTTCTCAGAGTTCCGCCATCTGTAGAACTGGGGGCTAAGAAAACTTTGTCACTCTTGTAGCTTGCCAACCTATGGGAACTGAATCCACATCTAAAATAGTACTAATGGACCATGGATAAAATGAATTACCAACAACTGTTGCAGGAACTTCCCTGGTTCCCCAACCCAACCAAACAAACCAGGGTATGTTTTGCTTGGGGTAGAGCCTCATTATGTACCTAACCCAGGCTGGCCTTGAACCAATAATCCTTCTGCCTCCCACACGGTAGGTTACAGGTATATGCCACCACATTCGGCTTTATCTGAAGACTAGTTTTTTAACTGGTCATTCATGTTGGGGCATGCCTATAATCCCTGCATTTGGGAGGCTTAGACTGACCTGGGCTACACAGTGAAATCAGTCTTCAAAAAAGACCCTTGTTTTCTTAGCAGCTGGTAATGAACTGTCAAGTATGACTTTAAAACAAGCTTTATATACTGAATGGTATCACCCTCCAGCCAGAGCTTACCAGATTCTCAGGCTTGGAAAATACACATGAGCTTCCTATCAAACTATCTATCCATCTATCTATCTATCTATCTATCTATCTATCTATCTATCTATCTATTCAGATTCTGAGCTTCCTATCAGTATATATATATATATATATATATATATATATATATATATATATACTGACAGATTCATCTGTCCCTAATAGACTCCTAGAAGTGTTACTTTCTCTTTTGCTGAGCTAAACACCTGACAAGGAGCACCTTAAAGATGGAAGAATTTATTCTGACTTACAGTTAGAGAGCACAGCCCATCAAAGCAGGGAAGGCATGGAAGCTTACGTGGCTGGGTCCATAGTGTCGAGAGTCTGAGGCTGCTTGCCTGGTCACATCTCAGAGACTCAGCTCAGCGAGCAGCAAAGAGGAAGCCAGAATCAGCTATAACTCTCACGGCCCAAGCCCAATTGACCTACTTCAGCTAGGCCCCACCTCCTAAAAGTTCCACAACTTGACAAGGTGGTGGCATTGGCTAGGGACTAAGTGTAATACATAAGTCTGTGAGGGACATTTCACAATCAAATTGTAGCACCCTGTAATCTTGCCTTTGTGCCCTAGCGGTGCCACAGGCCACCTTGACCTCTACATGTGTTGATGGTTGCACTTAATAAGTCTTATTGATGTCCACATAAAACATTTCATTTGGAGAGTTAGCTTTGTCAAAGCTTTGGGATGTTTGTTACACAACACTAACTAACTTGCATCCCTGGCAGGCCTCTAGTCTAGGAAGTGGACATGGTGAGAGGATGGGACCATGGAGCTCAGTTAAGTGGGCAGCCACACCTACTCTCCTCACTACAGACTGTCAGGTTCCTTTCACCAGGAGCATCCTACTCCTGCCTGCAGGGGCAAACTCAGAAGAGAGCTCCTTGGCCATCACCGCAGGCCTCACCTGTGCCTAATACAAGTCCCTTAGGTGAAGCAAACACAGTCTAGAACATGGACCTATTGGCTGATCAAAGGGAGCATGTGCTGATAGTGACTGACAGTGTGGCCTTGAAATTCAAGACCAGGCACAATGAAGATAAGGAAGTCCCTTAGATGTCTACCTTCTGACTAGATTTCAGCATCTCTTGTGTGTTACATGGTGATGCCTTCACAACCGTTTATCCCAGATTGCGAGCACATTCTCAACCGGCAACTGAGCCTTAAAGAAAAATATCTAAGACATCAGGGTCAGTCAGTTAGGGGACAACAAAGAAGAGAATCCAGTTCTGTCCTTCCCAGCGAGGACATAAAGCCACTGGGAAACAGGGAGCTGAAGTAGAAGTTCTACGTGATGGATGCATTTAAATAACGATAAAGAGCAAATCTGTAGTGAATTACAATCCAAATGCCTGTTTCAGCCTATGGTAAAAACATGTAAACATGTAGGCCTTAGCTGCATGTAATCAAGTAAATCCTGTACTGCAATGATCTAGTCCCACCCCCTCCCAGGATACCCTGAAGGCTTATGTGCCCTAAAACCAAAGGGTGCCAAACGGGCCACAGGGAAAACAGTTTCATAGTGTCACCCGGGTGGAACTACTGAAACCAAGGGAAGGAGGAAGCTGATGGAGAGCCAATCATCAGAACAGAGACAACACCAAAGGGTCAAGGAAGGGGAAGCCCTACGTTCAGATCAGGGCTACTGAGCCCTGATGCTGACATTGGAGCCCTGGATCTGGGGGCTACCTATGAAATAAGCTAAATTTGGGTTTAATTTAAAATCATTTCAGACAGCTTTAGAACACAGTAGTCTAAGTCACTTCCCTCCTCTCCTTGTTACAGAATGCTCTCTCTAAACACTGTCCATTATTAACACAACAGTTGGTAATACAAGGTGAAAGACTGTCTTCCAGAACAATGATAACAACAAAAATGTCAGTGGAAACAATATCACCAGCTGCCAATTTGTAGGCAGCTGAAATTATTTACTCCTTTCCTTTATCTTCCAATGGCAACAAACACTTGCCCTGGCCAGCCAAGAGTCATCACAACAGAGAGAAGGAAAGGCCAGAGGCCAGCCAAGAACCCCCAGGCACCTCACAGAGTCCTGGACATTCATAAAGCTGCCCAACAGACATCATCATCAAACACATAAGAAATTCACCAAGAAAACAGCCCGTTTCCCAACATTCAGATTTATCCATAATTGATGGCTAATTTACAATTCAATCTTAGCCACTGCTCAATACATATTCCACTCCTGATTCTTAAACGTCTTCCCAGTCAGTGGACTAGTGACATTGACAAAGCTTAGCTCTCATGCACAATGTCCTGGGTTTAGTCTCCAGTCTATACAGGACATGCTAATGCATGTCTGCAATTCTAACACTCTGCAGGAAATGGAAACACCAGGATCACAGGTTCAAAGTCACCCTTGGTTACCATGACAGATCAAAACCAACCTGGAATACATGAGACACTGTCTCAAAAAAAAAAATCCCCATTTAAAACAGAAACTCTATAAATAACAGTCTAAATTGTCTTTAGAAGACAATTTGACAGGAGAAAAGTCGTGCTTTAAAATACTAACATAGGGGGCTGAAGAGATGGCTCAGCAGTTAAGAGCACTGACTGCTCTTCCAGAGGTCCAGAGTTCAATTCCCAGCAACCACATGAATGATGGTTCACAACCATGTGTAACGGGATCTGATGTCCTCTTCTGGTGTGTCTGAAGACAGAGTACTTGACCAGCAAGCAGCCTGTGGGTTATATCCTCTATACTAAACACACATACATGAGTGACAGTAGTTACCGTCCTGAAAAAGAAAGAATTCACAAACAAACTCAGAGTAACACACCCAAAAATTGTTTCAAAAAATTAAATCCACCAAACATCAAATTATTAAAATTATAATAAGTCATGGTTAAAAAGGCCAATGGTTGACAGCATGTTGATTAGAGCCACAGACATCAAAAAGACATTAAACTCTCACAGCATTAATTAAAAAACAAAAAACAAAAAACAAAAACTCAGGAGGAAACCATGGCGAGGATGCCATCCCCTGGGACTAGGGCCATCCTGTCTCCCACCAGTGAGGTGACTTCCATCCTTCCTAAACCCAGGAGAAGGCAGCCCAATAATAAAAAATGACATCACAGAACATCAGCCATCTTTTCCCCTTCGTTAAGTAAAACATATTTCATTTCAGAATACAGACTTTCCCACCTTACAGGGTTATTTCTCTGTTCATCTCTCCATACTGTAGAGAAAAGATAAACATTCACCATGAGGATTTCCTGGCTTAGATTTGGGGTGATAGTTTACTTTTTCCTTTAAATCTTTCTTCTGATTGATCTTTCAAACTTAAGGACATACCACAAAAGTAAAACTAAAATGGAAATCATTTCGTGGAGTTCATGTGGTCTCTTCTCCGAAAACCCTCTGCTTTCTCCCTCTTGCTTCACCCTCTCCTTACCAGCCTCGGGATCAGCTGCCCCAACAGTCTGCACTTGCTCACCCTCTGACTGTCTCAGTTCTTAGAGAAGCGTTGCAGGTCACGTAACAGGAGGAGGGAGGGGCCTAGTATCATTTCTGTGGCTGGCCATCAAATGCAGTAATGCAGAAACCTCAGGTGAGTGTTGATAAGAAGCACTATGAGGGCTGACTCTTCCAACTGACTGAAAGTATGAACGCCACCTGCCTGCCCTGGGAATCCCAACCACAAAGCTGTCACATTACAGGGGTGACACACACCCTACAGGCTAGTAGACTTACGGGAAGTGAGGCAGCCAGACCACTAAGATGCCAGGTTGTTGTCATTTCTATTTCCTCCCCTCCCTTATCCCTTCCCACCTCCTTCCTCCTCTTAAGTTTTTTTCTATTGTATTAGTCAGGGCTGTCAAAAGTCAAAGAACTTATGGAATGTGTGTGTGTGTGTGTGTGTGTGTGTGTGTGATTTACACATATATAAATATGTATATATAAATTTCATATACGCATATGTATGAGTAATTTATTGGAATGACTTACAGGTTACAGTCCAACCAATCCAACAATGGCTATCTGTGGACGGAAAGTTCAAGAATCTAGTAGTTGCTCAGTCTCACAAAGAACAGAACCTTCCTTCTGTGGTCTTTATATAGGCTTCCAGCAGAAACCTATATAATCTGTGACCCAGATTAAAGGTATCTTCCTAACTCAAGATCCAGATTAAATGTGCGTCATCCGGCCTTAAGAACTGGATCAAAGGCATGTTGTCTTTCTGCCTCAAGACCTGGATCACAGGTGTGCCCTCCATTTCTGGATTGTAGTTCATTTCAGATATAATCAAGTTGACAACAAAGAATAACCATCATATGTCTTAGTTAGGGTTTCTACTGCTGTGATGAGACACTATGATCACAGCAACTCTTAGGAAGGAAAACATTTAATTGGGGCTTACAGTTTCAGAGGTTCAGTCCATTATCATCATGCCAAGAAGCATGGCAGCATGCAGGCAGACATGGTGCTGGAGATGAAGCTGAGAGTTCTTGAAGCTTGGGCATATATATGTGTCCTTAAAACCTGCCTCCACAATGACACATTTCATCCAACAAGGCCACACCTACTCCAGCAAGGCCGTACCTAATAGTACCATTTCCTATGGGCCAAACAGTCGCACACATGAATCTACAGAAGCCATTCCTATTCAAACCACCACATCTGGTTAAGCAAATAACTTCTATTAGAAGTCGGGAGTGTGTGGATGTGGGTAAAGTGGGGGAAGGAAGAGTTCTCAAGTTTACAGAGTAGTCTGTGTGTACCGACACTTGAACTAGACAGTTTTCTTTTTGTAGGACTCCAGGATGCATCCGGTCATACCAAGTTTCTCTGCCTCCCATATCATCACTGGTTGCCCATGTTATTCTCTTCCACTGAAGAAGGCATCAGTTTGCTTTTCATGTGTCCAGCTCTACCCCTGGTTCCTCTGTCCCCTGTAGTCATCAGGGATATCGGGACAAATGTTGCAGAAACCTAACTTTCAGATGCATCACATTGCCAATTGTCAGATACCAAACAGAACAGACTTCCCAAGTAACATCTTGAAACCAACAACAAATCTACGTGTCTCATGTCCAAAATCCCAGCACTCAGGAGGAGGAAGCAGGAGGATTGCTGTGAGTGCATGGCCATTCTAGGCTATACAGGGACCACCAGACTCTGGGCTACAGAGTGACACCATGTCTCAAAAAACAAAAACAAAACCCTCCAAAACTAAAATAAGATAAAATCAAGTATTTATAGCCTGCAAGATAAAGTATTTTACAAGTGTTATGTACCTATATGGTGAGTTAGATCAGTTTGGTTGCAAATCCTAATTTAAGTTCTTAGTGAAATAGTAGACACAACTTCAATAAAACGTACTATCACAAATGACCCATTCTAAAAACAAGAGCCCAAAAAAACAAGAACCCTGACTCCTTACTCCAAACCACAGTTCTTACTCTGCATCCTGCTTATTTAAACTGCTAACTCCCAGGGCTCCTGAGCTCTTGGCAAGGGGGATGTCCTGCTAATTACCAGGACTGAAGGACTTTGGGTTGAGTCAGTAAACAAGACCCCAGTGGCACCCTTTGGGGCTGCTGCTTCTACCTACCCTCTTGAAAACAGCAATTACAACAATAATCACAAAACCCAAACTGCTACCTAGGATGAACTCATTCCTGAGCTATTTGGTAACATAATCTACTCTTTGAGGTAGCACCCATTTCTCAACATGCCTTCCACCTGACAGCTCTGTCTAGCTTTCGGATGCAATTATCCTGAGTCCAAAAAAACAACTTGGTCTCTTTAGGTAGGTGGTTTGCCCAGGATGGCTGTAACGGCTCAACAAGCACAGGCACCATTCTTTGGTCATGAATCAGGCTCACCTCAGCCAGTAACAACTCTGGGGTGATCTTTGTTCATTGTTTCATGTCTAGACTTTGGAGGGGTGGAGAATCAAGGAAAAGCATGGCTATTGCATGAAGTCTATCAGCTATATTTGGAGATGGGGACACACTTCCCTGTGGCCCCACCCTCCTTGAGCGCCCTCTCTCACATCTTTGTCCCTGCCCAACTTCCCTACTTCCCCTTTCCCCTTGTATTTTAAAGTTTATTACCGAGAACCAATCCTTACTAGTTGTCTCAAATTGGCTTAAAGAGGAAGTATCTGGATGTCATAAATATATCATTTGCAGAAAGTTATGCCACTTAAGAAAGCTACACATGTTAAGTCATATGGAAAATTATCCCACCAAATCTTGTGAAAAAGAAAGGATCCTTGTACTTCAATATTCACCCAAATGATAGAGGGGCTACATAGAGCACGCAGCATTATATTTCTGCAAGCAGAGAAGATAATAGGATCAACACCCGGGTTCACTTAAAAAGGTTCACTAAATGAGCACTTGCTATAGGTTAAGATTGGTGTGATAATTAATCAATCCTGATTGTCAGCTTAGCAGGATTTAGAGCCACTTCCACAGACGAACTCTTGGACATGCCAACCTGGGTGTTTTCAGAGAGATTTAATTGAGCTGAGGAGACCTACCCTTGTGGGTAGCACCATTTTTTTATCCCGGACTAAATAAAGGGAAACATAAGTGTAGTGCTATCACGTATCTCTCTCTGCTTCCTGACTGAAGATGTGATGGGACTGACATGAGCTACCTCATGTTCCTGCCATCTTTCCTCCTCTGCCACGATGGACTGTTCCCTCAAACCATGAGACAAAATAAAGCCACCTTTCTTTAAGTGACGTTTGTCAGGCATTTCATAACAGGAATGAGAGAGGTAACTTACATACTCAGTTCTAGACAGGTGTTGACAAACTGACACTACATCACAGGACATGTTCAAGATCCCTCAAGACAGAGCCATACAATGACCTTGGAGAGATCTTTTTCCATGGAAAAAGATTGGCGCTTAAGCAAGACTTAAAGAGCCACTTAACAAAGTACAAGAAAGGCTGACCTAGGAGAAGGTGAGGGAAGAGGCAGCCAACGAAAATTTTGTGCCTGGGATGTCTGGGCATCTTGCTAGGTGCTCTCATGTAATCTTTAGTTGCCAGGATTATCTTTTGATTTGGACTTTCACTTTAAGGGTTAGAACTCACTGGTCAAACTTTTATAATATATCCAACTCCATCGAAATCCATACTATTTACGGAATAATGAGGTCTGACCTGAAAGTGAATTCATGAGCTCTTCAAAGTAACGTTTCCAGTGTGACTCACAGCAACACAAGAAAGCCTCAAAGCATGGGGTGCAAAAGAGCAGGCGTCACTACCACATGAAAAAGTAATCCTTCCCAAATGGAAAGGACTCACACTTCTGATTTTGAAGTCCCTACAAAGCTGCAGGAAGCAGCACTGCGTGTTGACATAAGACTGCATAGACAGATCGGCAAGACTGACAGGCCGTCATGTTTATGGTCCAGCCAATTCTTTATTATGAAGAACAGAGGTTCGTTATTATGTAGAGCAGTGGAAGTACAAGGCAGAAGTTCGCATCTGACGGTGGCTTTTTGATGGCCTAGAGGAACACATGGCACGAGACAAGAGAGTATGCATGTACATATCCAGCAATAATTCATTTTTGGAGAGAGAGAGAGAGAGAGAGAGAGAGAGAGAGAGAGAGAGAGAGAGAGAGAGAAAAAACACCAAGGCAATTCAACAAATACTAGCTGGATGATATAAAATCTACAGGCAGAAGGATGAAGTCAAATGAAGTTAAAATTTTATATAATATCATATAAGAAATTAACTCAAAATGGACCAAAGACTTAAAACCAAGAGCTGGAAGTGCAAGGCACTTCCTGACCTTGAATGATGACTCCATCACTTTTGCTGTGAAGAGACACTGTGGCCAAAGCAACTCTATGAAAGAAAGCACTTACCTGGGAGCTTGTTACAGGTTTGGCTCATTGCCATCATGGCGAGGAGCACGGTGGCACACAGGCAGGCTCTGGGGCAGCAGCTGAGGGTTACATTCTGATCAATAAACAGAGAGACTCCAAGCCTGGCATAGGCTTTTAAAACCTCAAAGCCCACCACCAACGACACTCTTTCTCTAACAAGGCCACGCCTTCTTATTCTTTTAATATTTTCAAATTAGTGCCACTCCCTGGTGGATAAGCATCTAAGTATATGAGCCTATGGGGGCTGTTCTTATTCAAACCACCACAGATGAGGTGAGGTTTTCTTCTGTAGAACAGCTAAGTACTAGCAATAAATAGGGAGACAATAAATTAGATTGCATCAAAATTAAAGATGCCAGTTTTTTCAAAGGATAACATCAAAAGATGAATCTACACCCAAGAATGGAGAGACTGTGGTAGCTCATGTGTTTGGTAAAGTTCTGGTTTCCAGAATAAATTAATATAAACCATGTTTACAAATCAGCAGTATAAAGGCAACTTCTAAAAACTGAGATAACTACAGAAGATACAACAAAGAAGTGGCTGCCTGCTGGACACATAAAGAAATGTTCAGTATTATTGCCATAGGAATATAACTCAAAACCACCAAGACATAGTGTCTTATATCTTAATATGTAACTGCCCTATAAAGGGGCTATATCTTATATATTTCAGTATTGAACAGAAGCAAGTATTATGAAGGATATGGAAAAATGGAAATCTTTCTAACATTCTCATAAAATTGTATTCTTTGAATAGCAGTCTGACAGCCCATCAAAAGATTGAAAATGGAGTGACAAATGATCCTGCAATTCTGCTCCTAGACCCATCCTCAATAACATGAAAGCATGACCACTTATCCAAGAACATTCATGGCAACATAACTCACAGTACCCCCCAAAGTAGAAAGTATATGTCGTTAACATCTCTTGGGAGCTTTTGGAAAGTTTTTAAAAATCCTACCAACATTATTTTGAAAGAGCATGCTTAACTTTAAAAAAGAATGAACTTAAAATCAATGCAGAAGCCTGTGACCTCGTATCAGTCCATACAAAGCCCAATAAATCTATACCATCTGGGAGTCTGTGGAAAGCAAAGATGAAACAGCAACAGCCAAAGGTCAAATCAACTGCAACACACGAGAACGCTCATACAAATCACTAGGGACAGTCATCCTGAGACCCTCCAACCTTCTCTTGAGAAGCAGCTGGATAGTCACACAGAGAAACTTGGGGTTTCCATGATGTCAAAGACTTTCTTAAGTCTTGGGAGGGGGCACCTGTTTAGATCTCAGCAGGTCTATTTGAATGCCCTCAGGGGCCCAATTAAAACCCTCACCAATTAAAACCCCAATTCAGGAGGGATGTTAAAATGATCCTCCCACTCTGCAAACAACTGGCTGATCTCTGATCTGTACACTTCCTTTGCATTCAACAGGGATGTTATCCAACATTCAGGGTGGTATGAGGGGAGTTACCGCTCAAATTCTCAGAAAAACCCACCACCTAGGTTAAAATAGGCACACACACTTACACAGATTCACACAGACCAACCCTTTACCAGTCAGGAAACAGACAACTTAATGAGCTCTGGAGTCCCATCATCTTCAGTACAAAGCCCAAGACAAACAGAGCAAAGTGCATAAAATTCCAACTTTGGAGAATCAATTGTTTAAAACCATTTACTTATAGCCCAGCTTCTCACAGATGTTCGCTGGCTTGAGGTCACATGCCCAGGCCAAGGCAGACCCCAGCAGCTGTTGAAATGGACTTCAAACAGAGAGGTGGTGATACCTCCTTTAGAGGAAAAACCCCTTAGGGTTCAACTCCACGCTGCTGAGAAGTGGCAGCCTTCTGGCCACAGCTTCACGAGACGGAAGGAGCCCACGCCCTCTCTGGTCCCAGGAACTCTAGGCTGGAGGGAAAAGTGTGGGGCGGGCACAGTGCATGCTGGACCCCACAAGAAAATCTCCACAAGGGACCTTCGTCTGCCAGGGCTCCAGCTTGGTACTACCACCACATGGTTCTAAGGTCACCCTATTTGGAAATGAAAAGATACATGAATTAGCATTATGGGATTTTAAACTACAACATTCACACAGAAGGTCAAACTGCTGGATTTCTCAAACTTGTCATGTGATGTTTGTTCTGTACTCTGTCGGCAGCATCTAGACCTGAGAGTCTTAGTTACTCTTCTCATTCCTGTGACAAAATGCCTAACAATGGTTAACTCAGAGAAAGAAGGACATGCAGGAGATATATCTAGCCAGATATAGAGGGGAGTGATCTTTCTGATAAATCCTTTTTGAATCTGCAAAAGCCGGCACTGCCCACAAAGGGAAGAGTGGGGATTTCTGAATCAATAAAAGGAACCAAGTGAGGCTCCCTAGTCAGTGGCTCTACTTTGTGGCAAACTGACATTAAAACCAACCAAAACTGATGATAACCACAATACCCATACACTCCCTACTACATGTCATGAGAAGTTCCACAGACGCAACCAAGTCCCCCTGTGATACAACAGCCCGTGGTGGGCTGCACGGTAGAGAGCTCAAACTTGGGTGTTCCAAAGTGAGGCTTGCCCTGGCCAGCAATGTGATCTCAAGCTTATCTGCCTCCTGGGGCCCCGATGTTCTCAACCAGAGATCAATTCCCTAAGCAGGGAATCACATGGCTACATAACCATAACCAGGATAGGCATGAACATAACATTTTTCAGGGGACACCATGAACTTCTGGAGTTTTTTTTTTTTTTTTTCTATAAACATGCAGGAATTAAACTAACTCCAAGTGAAGGTTGGTGCTTGGCAGCCATGGCAGCCTCTCCCCCATCTCCATCACCCTATTCCCTCACATCCAGTGAGCCACCAGCTCTGCCCCGGCCTTAGTCTGGCATTCTCTCAGCCGGAGCACCTGCTTCTGACTCACAGCCTCGCTGCCAACACTAATATTTGTTCCAAATTCCTCAGCCTGGCTTCAGTTTCCAGGTCAAGGATTTTCTATTCACCCCTCTCCTCCACCCTACCCTCGGAGTGAAAGGAATAATAGACCACCTACCCCAGGAGAACCCCAGAGTCCTGTAGATTCTAAAACCAGATTTTACCTTAGGCTAATGTCAAAGGAGAAAAGCAGGGAGGCAAGAGAGAAAACCGGATGATGAAGAGCCTGAAGTGGAAGCCCTGCCTCCCTCGTGTGGAGCATGAGGGGTAGGAAGGACTAAACGAATCATCTTCACCTAGAAACAAGAGGTGTCCCATTTACTGTGGAGGTGACTGATGACCCAGGTGTCCCTGAGCTTTCCTGGCAGGGCAGGAAGCAAAGCTGCCCCAGTCCACGGTGCCCACGGTGCCCACGGTGCCCACGGTGCCCAGGACAGACTGCTCCCCGAGCTCCTGGCCTCTCCCCTACCTAACCCCTCCCACTCCCTCCACACCTCTACTGTCTTGGTGGCCGCAGGACACAGGCAGCCCCTGAGTTGACTAGATCTTCTTTCTCAGATTCTGAGAGCTGGACATGGAGAGCAATCAGGCTCTGATGACTGCTGAATTTAGACAACCACTGGAACCTGAATGGTAGTTATTACAACCCAAGTGTGGAGAAAGTAGGGAAAGGATAGTGGCAGAGAGAAAGTCACACTGAGAAGGACAGGACAAAAAGAAGAGAGATGAGCCACCCAACGAACCAGTCAGACAGCAGAGTGGTGTGTGTGTGTGTGTGTGTGTGTGTGTGTGTGTGTGTGTGACACCCAACAATGAGTGGTTTGGTGGGAGGGGGGAAGAAGTTGATAGTCTTTCTGCCTCCAGGGGGTCAGAGTGACCTCTCTCTCTCTCTCTCTCTCTCTCTCTCTCTCTCTCTCTCTCACACACACACACACACACACACACACACACACACACACACACCCTCGGGCTGCTTTTCCGGGGAGCTGAGCTGCCACTGAATAATCTCAGTAAGAACCCTCCCATATCTGATCCCCTTTCAGTTATTTAGAAAAACAGTTTTAAATGGCAGTGCCCAGTGAAGAGAAGGATGAGAGCTGACAGATTGGCAAAATATCTGGGGAACCTGCTGGGCCAATAGCAAGAGTTTATAAACATGGCCTCACCTTTGGCTCCGTATTTATACTAGAAGGAAGAGTGTGTATACAATCGCTTGAGCAGAGGCAGCAGCAAGTTAAACAAAGGCCAGACTACATTCATTCATCCAGCAAATAATGAAGCCTCTAAGATAAATGGTTATGGCTAGAGCAGGACATTAACAATATCAAGCTGCCTCCCGCCCTGTTTTTTTTTCCCATTTCCCCTACGTAGCACCTCGGCTGCAGGGAACTATGAAACCCACACGTGCTGCTTAGGATTTTTTTTTTGTCAACACAACACAAACTCGAGTCTTCTGGGAAGAGAAAACTTCAACTGAGAAAATGTCTCCATCAGATTGGCCTGTAAGCAAATCTATGAAGCATTTTTTAAAAATTTAATGATTGATGCGCCAGTGTCCAGACCATTGTGGGCGGTGCCTCACCAGGACAAGTGATCCTGGGAGGAGGGGGGTGGGGAGGTATAGACAAGCAAGATGTGCAAGCCATGGGAAGCAAACCGTGAGGAATGAGCCAGTGAGCAGTCTCTGCTTCAGGCACTGCCTCTGATTCCCTGACAGACTATGATCTGCAAGAGTAAGAGGGATAACACCACCCTGCCCCAAGTTGCATTTGATGATGGTGTTTTCCCACAGTAGTAGAAGGCAAACTCGAACAACACAGGACAAGAAAAACAGACACAAGAAAACATCCAAAGGGAAGGAAAGAGTTTACATCCCATTTCTCCCCTTTCACGCGGTCTGCATTTCCAATATTTCAATATTCAATTTTCAATAACAGCTTATTCAAGATTGCATGCCCAGATATGTAAAATAAAACGAAGGAGAAGATCTGTGAAAATGTATCCCTTACATGCTTTTATGGGAGACAGGGATGCTGGAGTGTGAATCCAGGGTCTCAGGCATGGCAAACACACATGCTACCACTGAGTGATGCCTGGGTCTAATGTAGCCCAGGCTGGCCCTTGAGCTTGCTGTGTAGCCAAAGATGACCTAGAGATCCTCTTGCCCCTACCTCTCAAGGACTGGGGCTCCCTCATGAACTCCCGTATGATTTTGTATTTGTTGTTATGAAGTTGGGATTTTCCTAGCTCACTGGTGCCAGGATGGGTTTCTATGCAGAATTACTGAATCTGGAATCATCAGCCACTCATGGTCCTTCTTCACCATGTCATGGTAACATTATTTGTTAAACATTTCTTCCATGCCTGCCTCTATGTGTAAGGCTAAGTTTACTCTCTGCTGGGTGAAGGTTCGTTTTCTGAGGCTTTTCCACTTTTAAATGTTTTGTTAATGTCAATTATCTTCAAGCTAATCAGCTCTTCTGAGGCCCAAAGGAGCAGCTGGACAAGCTGACTGTGGCCAGGAGGCCCTGAGATGTCACAGGATCTAGAGCTCTGGAGGCCTGGAGCTGCTCACACTCCCTCCTGGAATGACTGTGCCATGCTCACTTTTCTCCTCCCACTATGAGCACCCTCTTCTGTCTCTATGTGTGGCACATGAACACACACACACACACACACACACACACACACAGGAGGGGTTTGGATTTTATTTTAAGTCCCACTGATGCACAGTGTTGGAGAAAGGAGCCACTACTGAGACAGAACTCCTGGTATGGTCTTCACCGAGCCACAGTAAGCTACTCTTCTCTGTGAGCCCTATAACCCATCCCAGGAGCCTGTGTAGTGCAGGCCAGGAAGGTTTGAGCTGACATGGATGTGCATACCTGACTTGGTTACTTATTGTCCAATCCTTGGAGCATTGAGGATCATGTCTCCTTGCTGTAATGCAGACTGGTGTCTTTTCTAGAACAGAAGAAACACCCCAACTCCAGTGTAAGCACCCCAACTCCAGCACAAGCACCCCAATACTGAATGAAGCATCTCTGAGGCCTTGCTGTCTCTCTCATAGATGGCAAATCCACCTTCTCTTCAAAGGCGAGTGGGCAGGCCTGATAGGTTACAAGTGAACACCAACAAGGCTAGCTTTCCTTCTGTGCTAAACCAAGGAGAAAATCCTTCAGGAACAGTCTCAGCTTCTAGGGGCTTAGAATGCAGCCTGGCACACTTCATTGCCTGTTTCTTTCTCTAGCTGTAGCCAACAGGGCCATGGGTCTCTGTTAGCGATGAAAACAGGAAGTGAGATGGGCTTTCCAAACATCGCAAACGAGCAGGCTTTCTTCTTCATGCTTTAATGCAGGTAGAACTGAGAGAGCAGCTAGCTTCCCACACTTCCATGGCCACTACCTTACCCATTTTCAAACATGGAAAAGGATGACATGAACAGAGACTTTGGTTCCCACAACTTACATCTGAGGCAAGATGGCTGACCTAAGGCTAAGAAGATAAAGCTCGTGGCTTCACACAGATGGTTCTTGAAAAACTAAATGGAACCCTTGCCGGCCTTTTCTGTATAGGTGTGATGGAGACAGACAAAACTGGCTAGTGGGTGAGCTCCTAAAACACGCTATGTGTCAGTAACTGGAACCAACTCTCTTGTGTGTGTGCACTTGTGTGTGCATGTATGTGTTACACACACATGGAAGCCAGAAGAGAACATCAGGACCATTCCACTATTGATCCCTGCTTTATTCCCTTGTATTTGGGTCTTTTCTTTTTCACTGAAACTTGCCCTGGTTCCCCTCCCCCACACACACTAGGGTTACAGACATGTGTAGGACCAGGCCTGATTTTTATGTGGACGCCGGAGATTCAAACTCAGGCCAGCATGCTTAGATAGCAAGTGCCCTTAGACTTCTCCCAGCCCTGTAACAATGGTCTTCTTGGTATTCAGAATGGAGGCAGCCTACGTGAGCTATTCACAGCCACGGGGCAGTGTTGATAAGGTAGATACCATTTCATACAAAGCAGTGTGGAAACGGGGCATGACCTTTGCTTTCTCTCAGTTAGGCATTAAGAAGGGTTGAGGAGATGTGGGCACTGATGGCTACTCACTTAGCTTTCCCACACTGAGTCTCGGGGTTCCGAGAGGCACAGGACAGGGGAGCACTCTTGAGGGAACAATGCCCCATTCTCTCCATCTCGGTCTCACCTTCGGGGACTCACTCAGCTTGAGTCCTGGACATCTCAGGGACAGCTCTGAAGCAAGGAGCTGGCAGGGGAATTGGCAGAAGGCAGACATATATTTTATATGCAGTTTAGAGGTTTCTGAGTAGCATTTTTCTAAGCTCCAGGCTTATGGGATTTACATTTTATGACTCAGAACACTAACTGTGATCGCCAACGTTCTTATTTTTAGACTTTTTAGGCAGAGAATATGACAATAAATTCTACCTACTCTTTCTACAAACCTCCACTTCCTCCAGGGAACAAAAAAGCACTTGGCATTTTCTGGGTGTTATTTTATTTGCATATACAGGTATGTAGTAAAAAAAAAATGGCAAGTAAAGAATTAATAACTGGATCTCAAAGTGATTCCTACAATTGCTGCCTAAGTTGGCAAAATATCCCAGGGGTACAGAAATAACTTATGTGCATGGGTGGACTGTTCAGTTTCCTCACAGCATGCTGGCTCCCAGTTCTGTCTGTCTGCTCAGACAAGTGGCAAGGGACAGCGACAGAAGGACCACAGTGTGACAGAAAAGGAGACCGGAGATGAGTCAATGAGATCACAAAAGTATTTTATGCTTTAGACCAATAATGCTTTGACCCCCCACTGCCTTACCTGCCCTCTGTTCTTTTTTAAATAACTTTTATTAAGGTATAATCTATAAACTAAAATGCACTCCTTTTAAGTGTCAGTTTGATGAGTTTGTAACAAATATATCCACCTACATAACCACCGATTCAGTCAAATAGGGAACATGTCTCATTCAAAACCTCCCTCACAGTCTGTGGTGTGCCAGCAGCTCCACACCCAAGTCCTCTGTCACCGCTATCATGTGACTTGTCCTAGGGCTCCTTAGCCCCAGGATAATGCAATGTATAAAGCTTGGGTCCAGCTTCCTTATCTCGGTGTCTACAAGTGTCAGTCAGATTCCCTGTTCTAGCGTTTCCTTATTTTAGTCTCTCAGTGTATACCAGTGCAATTTATCTGATCCGGGCTGATGATCACATGAAGGCTGGATTGTCAACATTAACCTGCTATGAACATTTGCATAAAGACCCTTCTCCGGGGCAAATGTGTTGGCACGGAGCTTAGGCCACTGGGTATGTTTAACTCTACAGACTGCAATTTGTTTTCCAAAGTGGCTGCACCTCTTTATGCTCTCATGACTGAGGACAACGCTTGGAATGACAAGCTTCAGGCAGTCATGTGGATGAATATGTAAGTGAACTTCCCTGAGTTTAATTTATTAAATGTAAAAGTTTAAAGCATAAACTCTGTTTTGTTCATCTTCATGAAAAAAAAAAAACGCATCCTTAGGGAACGGGGCAAATTAGGTATAATTAACAATGGATCAGAGACTGGGGGCTTGAATGTGGTGACCAACTTTCTCACTAAAGAGCTCTCTCGGGTGTCAGAAAGATGAACTATCTCATCTCATTTATTTTTCCTATTAGTGATAAATAATTAAGGAAAGAACCATCTAGATGGCTCCATTGGGAGGACGTGCCTGCTACCAAGCCTGATGACCTGGGTTAGATTCTCCAGACCCCATATGGTTGAACAAGGGAACTAAGTTGTCCCCTGACCTCCACATGCATGCCCCACCCATCAATAAATAAATGTAAAATAAATAGGTAAGTTGGTTCAAAATAAGGCTGAAGATCTTGTTATAAATCAGTTTTTGCTGAAAATGCCAGAGTCCTTCCATAGCCCAGCACTATTCTGCACGAGTCCCGTGGTTTTCAGAGAGAGTTGGCATACACCCTAGTCAGTGAGGAAGGACTAACTCCCCCATTACACGGACATGGACTAAGACTCCATCAAGAAAAGAAGCTTCATTTGGTCTTCCAGCTGCATTGCTGATCCCTAAAGATTATGTCCTCTCTCTGTTGTGGTCATCTGAATTTAATTTCAAATTATACCTACTTCTAAAACCCTCTCGGAGTCAAGATGCAGAAGCACACACCTCCGGCTAGTCACATTTTCCTTCTGAAGCCTTCAATCGCACAGAATGACCCCGGTGTCAACCTTTGCTGCTGCATTTCTCTGTAGGTGAGGTAACCCTACCAGCTCACAGTGTAAGAACCTAAGCAAATGCCAGAAGCCATATTCAGTCTCTTGGTTCACATAAGGAAAGGTGGGGTTAATGGAGTGGGCAGAGCTGAGGAGGAGGGCAGGAGCCATGTGTTCTTTACAGAGAGCCAGAAGGAGTTGAAGGACTGGGTCAGAGGTGGCCAAGGGTGGGAGCAGAGGCCCACCAGGACACCAAAGGAAATGAGGGAGCTTTTTTTTTTTTTTTTTTTTTTTTTTTTTTTTAAGTTTCAAAGATGTAAGTACTAAAGAAAAAAATGCAACTAAAACATCTGGTGTTTGGAGATAGTAGAGAGGAAACTTTGACATTTTTTATCTTCAATTCCTGTCTAAACACACAAATCATACATTGTCTAGCCAAGATTCGGAATTCACTAAACTCACCATATACTATCAGAAACTGAATAAGCCTTTGATCACTGATGACAAAGATAAGGGCTTCAGTGGGAAGTCCATTTCACATGAATGGAGAAACTCACCTTGCTGGCTAAAAGATGATGTATTAAAAAGAAATATGCATATACTTTCAGGGACCTTTACCCAAGGAAAAATGGAAGATAATCTACCTGTAGCTGCCAATCCAGGTGACCATAATCTTTCTCGGATCACTACTTCCTGAAGATCCAATGACAGTCAAGGTACATTCCCTCCAGAAAAGTGACCATTAAGTTAAGTTGGTCCCCTGAAGGTCTGGTGATGTCTCTAGGGTTTAAAGGACCCAGGTCTGTTTATTTACTCTGAACCGCCATCTCTCTGTGTTGCCCAGGCTAGCCTCAAACGCACAGTCTTCCTGCTTCACTCTCCCTGTAGCTACGTCTGACTACAGGCCTGTGTCACTCTGCCAGTCTCGGGCCCTGGGTTAAATGAAGGACCCGTTCACCAGCTGAATTCACCGGGGAGATTTCACTGACAATATTTCAAACAAAACCAATATCTGGAAACAAGGAAACAAAACTTCCCTCCAGTCCAAATGCCAAATCCAAGTATGACTGGATATGAAGATGACTTTTTTTTTAACTCCAAAAATTACTTAACATTCTCACAGGAAGTATGTGTTCAGAGACAGAAAAAGAGCTGTGGGAAGACAGACTGCCCCAGATGTCCGTTCGCCCGGCATCGCCCCTGCACATCCAGGTGAGCCGGCTTGTCTGCAGTCACTGGGGATGCACTGTCAGAGCCTCATTTCTAGAACAAACCTATTCTGAAGGGGTCGTTCTCCGTGGGACACTAGGGAAAGAAAGTGTCTGGCTAGAAAAATGTGCAAGAATAAACTGCCAAGTGTGACTGGATTTGGAAAAAGAAAAAAAAGTCAGACTGAAAAGAGACAGGGAGGATTTGAGAATTCTGGATTGTGAAGTGGGTTCCTATCTGTAGTCTCCAGACTAATAGCACCCATTATGTCTGGCTCCAGTCCCTAGACCACAGACGTCTATCTCAAATGGCAAAAGGTACTTAGCAGACACAGTGAAGCTAAAGCCCTGGAGTTGGGAAGATTTTCCCAGACTCTCCAGTTGGACCCTACCTAAACAAGAGGGCCCTTTAATAGGAAACAGGGTGCACATTGGCAATGTAGTCACAGGAGCAGAGGAACAAAAGCTGGAGTGACATGAGACCGTTAGCCAAGAACAGCAGCAGCCTCCCCAGGATGAAGAGCACAGGGAGTGTGGTCCCTATCAGAACCTCTGGGGGACACCTGCTTTTCGGCATCTGACTTCCAGAACTGATCCATTAGAGCACCAGTAAGAAATGAATGTATTGCCTACCTCATGTTCAAGGGGGTAGGTGAAGAAAGGTGTGAAACAAAATATAGAAAAGTGACTTCTGCTAAACAACAAACACTCCCATCAACCAGGTAGAGCAGCATACACCTACAACCCTGGTGCCCAGGATGATGAGGCAGGTGGATTGCAAAGGCCAGCTTGGCTTTACCTAGTAAAACCTTAGTTCAAAAAGAAATGAGCCTAGAACAACTCAGCTGTGAGTCTGAGCCAGCAGCAGGTGCAGGGCTACAAGGTTTAATGATGATAACTCAGACAATCAGAAAGCCTAGGCCTGGTTCTCTTTCCTCCATATACAGTGATGTGCCCTTAGGCAAGCCCGTAGGTCTCAGTGACTAACCAATATTCAGAGCCGATGAACTCTAATGCCTCTGGACGATGGCAGCAGTCTAGGTCTAAGCTGTGGTCTGTTGGTATCATCAACCAAGTCCAGCGTGTCTTCTCTCAGGTCGGAATGCTACTTCGAGACTGGGCACACTGTCCCCACATCCAGTCTCTGAGCTTAATGAGATTTTGTCATTGCCTCCATGATGGGACTTGAAGGCAGTCCACCTTCTCATCACTAAGTCCTACACTCTTTTCTGACAAGGCCACACTGTGGGCCGTGGACCTGAGATAGGCTTGCACACTCCAGTGAGGGAACACCAACACATGAGAGGACCACGAATATGTGAAGAAAAATGCAAGGAGACAGGGAGTTCTGGGGTCTCAATGCCATCCCCCCTGGTTTTCATAACATAAAATCTTATCACCAATTTGATGGCAGTGGGAGCTAGTTAGGACATCCATTAGGTTAAGAAGGCAAAGCTCTCAAGGATAAGATCAATATCTCCTGCTCAAAAAAAAAAAAAATGGGTCCCAAAGTGCCACTTACCCCTCCCACCTAGTAAAGACACCCCCAAAAGATCCAACCTATGAATCAAGAAACATACTCTCAGGAGATGCGACTCTAGCTGTCACTTTGATCTTGGGCTTACCAGTCTTTGGAACAATGAGAAATAAATTTTTGTTCTTTTTAAGCTATGCAATTTTTGGTATTTTGTTGTAACAACCCAATCTGACAGGTTGATGGAGTCAGGCATTTGTCAAGAATGGCATTTCTGAGGTTCCTTTTTAAAACAAGAGAAACATTTCAAACTCAAAGTGGTCCCTGCAGACAGACAGCCCACTCTGGTGAGATGAGATGCCCGGCTGTAACCAGTCAGCTGCCTTCCCATCAAACTCAAATTCCACACGTGACCAACGGATGCTGCTGCAGCAACTCCAGGCTTCACGGTTCACAGGAGGAGAATGGACAAGCTGCTGCCCAAAATAGTTTAATAAGGCCAGCAATGACTCACAGAGTGACAACAGGCCGAGCCAACAGATGCCTGCACAGGGCAGCCCAGCCGAGAGGGAGGCTCATGGCACAAAGTTAAAATGGAAACTCAAGGACAGGAACACCCAGCTATAGACCATGAGAACCACCAAAAACTCCGACAGAGTCAAACAGGCATTTCAGCTTCATAATCATTAACACAATTTTTGTGTCAAAACCAACAGACCCATGAATGTCAAAAGCAACTAACTACACGTGTTTACCAAGGAACGTACCCCTCCACACACACAGTGGACTCTGACTAGGCCCCATATTTACTCTATAATTGTCTGTGTGTAACATTTTCCTTTGTGTATGAATAACTATGAAGAAGAAGAGGACAAAACTCCCAGACATCAGCAAGGACAACAACAGGCATGGCTTAGTCTAATTCCCAGAGTGGACCCACCCACAGTGTGACTGCTTGGATCATTGATCATATTTCCCATTCTACTGCTATTCCAGAGAAAAATGAGTCACTGCATAACACTGTAAGCTGTTTTTTAGAGAAAACAAAACAACAGCAACAACAACAAAAGGCCCGTGGGCCAGTGAGAAGGCTCGTCAGGTAAAGGTGCTTCCTACCAGGCCACACAACCTGAATTTGATCCCTGGACTACACATTGTGGTAGGAGAAAATTGAGTACCACAGTTGTCCTCTGACCTCCATGTGTATGTTCCATGAATGGCACATCAGACACACACACACACACACACACACACACACGCATGCACGCACACACACACACACCGAACATCCACAGGCATATATGCGCAGGCATATGCACACATACACACAGAGACCTAATGTACGACAGGTTTACAATGGAAACCTGTGAGAAAGTAATTTTCTCAGCTGGAACCAAACGAAGGATCAGAAGCAATGGAAGAGAAGTTCATCCCAGAGTGCCGTTTTGCTATGAAAGTCAAATCTCACACTGCAGAGCAGACCTCATTTAAAAGACACCTGTATCAATCATTTAAGTAGGTTTTTATTTTGAAAATCCCACAGATAAACACAGCATGCTCAACACTGATCTTACTGGCAAGGGCAAGTCTCCTTTGCTGTGTCTGAAAAGCAGTAATCTTTTCATTATAACTCTTTTGTGTATCTGAGTCATAAGCTTTAATGACAGACAACCAAATTCCTTGGATCAAAAACAGAATTGTCTTCGAACAGAATAGAAAAGAAGTGAAGTACTTGTCAACAAAATAAAACACCTCCATCACCTGCTAGAGAAGAAAGTTCCTACTGTGTCCAGGCAGAAGACGACTCTCACGTAACACAGCATTTACCAAAAAACATCCATGCCCCTTTGGTCCCAAACACTGAGGAGGAGACAAAGTCTCAATAGTCTCAGTGATGCCCAGACTGGTATCAAAATCATGAAGATCAATACCAGGGAGACTTGGCTAAACTGTTCAGAAGGCCTCAGTCTCTAGATGAAGTCTGTAAACTGAGTTTTCCAGACAGCTTCCAGCTGAGTGGATGGTTCCTAGGTGTTTGTCACCCTTGAGGTGCAGTGGAATGGAGTATGGTGTGAGCTGAACTAAGTCAGCTCTCATCTGTTGTCTATTCCTTGACCATTATTCAACACTTAGACTTTTTCAAACAACCAGATGGGAAATCAATCTAAAAAAAAGGAAAAAAAAAAAAAAACCACCACTTTTCTGACTTTATCTCTGTTATACGGATTCATTTCATTCCATGTAACACATGGTCTTCAAAACTGTCGGTAGCCATTGGAGGATGGTCACAAGGACCTTACAGTAGTCTGTTCTCTCTTAAGACCTCTTTGAAAAATATGGCCAAGGTTTCCCGTGGCTTGTGGTAGTTAAAAAAAAAAAAAGTATAGAAAAGTCATTAAATGATTGATGAATGACAGTCAATGGTGCACTCACACCACAGTCTGTATAATACCCAGGAAAATACTAAAACAGGCATAAGAGATTTTTACTTAAAATATTACATATTCATAACTGTTAGGTCTCAAACCCAGGGCAAATGCCTGAGGTATCCATTAACATATCAAAGCAGATGCTGGCTGCCTGGTTCTCCCAGCATCCTCAGTCTCTACCTGTTAAAAGTCCCTCTTGGCCGGCACATCCCACCCCATACCCTGAAATTTCCACTCCAGCTAATGGGCAGAACTTCCCTGCCCCTAACTACTTTGGCGCCAACATAACCATTTTGGTTATGCCGATCTCTTGGCCCAGGCCACCCTTCTTGATCATCAACTACTTCCCCTCTCCTCACATGGACTCACTTGTTTACTCCAGACTCTTCCAGATGTCTCTGCCTCTGGCTGAACTCTCCCTTGTATCTACAATAAACTTTCTTCTCCACCATACCTAGGAGCAGTCACGCCCTTCCCTTTTGATTTCTCTTCTTTCATTCAACAAAAAGCTATGAAAACAGTCTACAGCAAACCGGTGAACCCCACCCAACTTGGTGTCTTATATGTAACTATAGCTCTGAATAAGAGATTAACATCACGTACAGGGCAGCTAACTAGTGCAACATGTTTGCACGCTTCTGAGCTGTAGGACCGTGTCAGATGTGCTCTGACATCTGTCTAGTGTGACTGCTGTATGCAGCTCAGGACGCTCTATAGTACATACAGACTGTATGACTGCCAATGCAATTAAGACTGTTTCATTGCCATGAAGGGACCTTCTGAGGTGCTAAAAATGATTGATCTCTTGTTCCAGAGGTGGCTCGGCTGTATACCTAAGGGTTAGACAATTAAGTTACCATTCTGCCTGATCTTAAAACGAATGGCAACTATCGATTAACATAATATATAGGTTTTATTTTGTTGGAACATTTGTTGGGCCTCTTTTCACGCAAGGCATCGCTGTATTTGGGAATGCCCTCGCCCCCTAGAAACATTGACATTGAATTTTCCTCTGTAAATTTTATTTTATATTCTCTGATATTTATCTTGCAATGAACAAAAATAGCATTAGTAAAGCAGAGGGGGAAAGATAGGAGAGAAAGAAAGGACGGGAGGAGAGGGTGTGGTAACTGAACTTACATCCCTGCTACTGGGGAGGCTTCAGCAGGGTCTTCCATGTTCAAAGCCTGTTTGGGCTACAGAGGGATGTGAGGGCCTGGACAATGTAGTCAGACACTTTCTCAATTGCTATAAACTGTAAAGACAGGACTATATGATAGTTCAGTCTTGGGTATCTGCCTAGCATGGGCCCAGAACTGGGGTCAATCCACTGGAGGGGGTCAGCACAGTCTCCTAAAAGCAATCCTTTGTTTCTACTTAATTCATTCTGAGATTCCTCCTGGCAGAAGAGTCATCACCACGATTATTTCCACTGTTCCCTAAGATACAACCAGCCTCTGTCAGCTTTGTGATGAAGGGGTCCAAAGCTGGTTGTTTTCCTCAAAAATTAGTTTGGAAAGTCCTCCTCAATCTGATCCGAGTCGGGGAAAGAAAACTGTTTAGGACTGACTATTCCCTCTCACAACCTGAAAGAAATGAAAACAGTCTCCAGTGCGACCTTTAGTGGCCTCAACAGTGCACAATAACCTGGCGAAGAGCCTCATGGCCTTAAGATGCCCCTAAGAACACTGCCCTTAACAAGGCCAAGTTGCCACACAGTGAGCCACGTTCTCACACCTACAGTGAGAATGAAGTTCTCATCCATGGGAACGTAAGCATCCACATCTGACCCAAAAACCAGCCCTGGCTCTGGGCTGTGAAGATTTCTATGTAGACTTCTGCCAGGAGAACAAAAGAAGGCAGCACGAAGAATAGTCATTCCAGCTACAGACAGTCCCACAGGCCCAGGACTGGGGATGGGAGCAGGGCTGAAGAGAGAGTGGACATAGGCTCAGAAAGATGACTGTGGCAAACACGCTGAATGCCACTGATGTCGGCCTGTACTGACCCACGAGCAGCAGGAAATCAGCCTGGTACTAAGGTGAAAAGCAAGTTGAAATGGAAAGATTGGAAGAGAAGATCAATAGTTGAACACCTAAGACTATACCCAGCAGACGCGAGAGAGGCCTTTGGCAGGGCCAGCAGTTGTAAGACATCTGTGAATAATTTTCATTGTCGCTCATAACTTCGTGCTGTACATAGTCAACAGCTTACTGTTTTGTGCATTATTTTTCAGTCTCGCCCATAATGCCACATGTAATTCTGGTTGTTCCCCTTTAGATGCTCTACAGAATTGTAGTGGTGAAATGTATAGTTATCAATCCACCTTGTTCCCAGACACTCATGTTGCTTCTGGTTTTGTGTTCAAACAATGCAGCAGCAGACAAAACGTACGTATGACACATCCACACAGCTTTGTGCGACTCTATGTATCTCAAAGCTGACTGACTGCTAGGTTCACAGTGCTACTGGCTATAGCATCTCCCACCAGCTACTTAACGGCCAAGAATCTCTAACCTCCCACCCTCATCTTAGGCAGCTCTCCCACCCACAGCGCTGGTGCCTGCAGGCACTGGCTGCAGTGGAACCAAGTAATAGTTCCACTAAGAAAACACAAGCTCTCACTTCACATGTCGCCCCTGCTTCGAATAGCCACACTACTGAATGTAAACAAACCTGTGGAGATGGAATAGTTTGCTTGGTTTTTCTTTTCCCCAAAGCATATCTCATGAAACAGGTTTTGGACAGTGACGTTAAGAGGGGAACTGTACCCTGCTTAGGCAACAGAGCAGACATGGCTTTGAGGAGACATTTGGCTGACATTAACAGAGATACCCACCTACCCTCAAAGGGTGGGCTAAACAATCAAGAGTTTAGAGGCTGCCATGACCTGAATGCGTCCTCCATTCTTACCCCGCCCCGAGTTCACAGGATGACACCTAAACACCACAGTAATGGGTTAGATCAGACCTCTGAGCAGTAATTAGTCTATGAACAGGATTAGTCTGATTTTAAAGGACCCCAGTGAGCGGTCCTACCCTGCTGTCTACCCTGAGACAGAGGAAAGACCATCTGTGAGGCACAGAGCCTTCAACAGGCACCAAACCTGAAACACCTTGATGGTGGACTATCCAGCCTCCAAAATGGTAAGTGAAAACTTCTGTTGTTTATAAACTTCCCAGCTTGGGATGATTTGCTATAGCATCCTGAATTAGACCACCTGTCACATTAAAAAAAAAAAAAAAAAACTACAGAAAGACTTTCCAAAACTGACTGATCAGCTCTGTGGGCATAAAGTACCCAACATCCTTCTACTCTGGATTCCAAGACTTCTACCAGGTCCAAGAGAGCTTCTAAAACGGTCATCTTCAATTTTAACACAAGATGAGGGGGGAAAAAACCAGTAAGGATTGGCTCTCAGCTGAACAGCTGTCTTTTTATTAGACCTCCTGGAAGGCTGCTAAGTCAGTCTGTCTCTGTCCCTATGACTCTCTCTCCCTTTCTCCCCCTCTCTTTTGCACATATATCATGCACAGCCATGCACTTGGGCACGCACATACACCTCGGCATATGCGTGTGCCAGCTTTAGTAACATGACAGTCCCTAATTGCAAGAGAAACTGAATAAGCTGTTTGTTACTAAGGTCTCTATTTTTTTGAGATAACATATGCAGGAATGAGAGAGCAAAATGAAAAGTCCCATACTTAAGGGAGAGTATATAACATGAGCAATATCATTGGTCATTATAAATGAACTGATTAAGCAAGATGTCAACACAAGAATAAAGGGGGGAGGGAGAGGATGTGTGGGGCAGATTTCCAAATCTCGAGCCGAGAGCTATCAGATGAAATCATAGGAATCACTGGGATGACCAAGGTCAGTGCAGAAGAAGAAGCAGTGAGGGCCACACAACCAGGAAGGCAAGACTTAAAAGAGAGGAGCAAAATTACCAGGAAATGAGACACAAGGAGAAGAGAAAAATCACTGTCCAAATCAAAGAGCAAAAGACTTCGGGGAAGGCAGGGCTGTGAAAGGCACTGCAACCAGCCTAGCAGTCATTCTCATGGGCGCCATCATTCTCAGTATACACAAGGTCACAGAATATACGTATACGTATACGTATACGTATACGTATACGTATATGTATATATGCATGTTCCTATTATACTGGAGAGCTACATGCTTGCAGGGAGTTCTGAGTCACTCTCAATCCCAGGCTGTAAATGGAGGATTCCAAATCTCTGAGGTAAGCCTATGCCTCTTGCCATAGATGAGTTTAGGCAAACTCTTAAGATACAACCCTGGCTAATGAGCCTCTAGGCAATTTCTGGAGGAACGGACAATGCAGTGACTAAAGACTGAATCATAATACATTTGCCCCTTCAAGACAATGAACGGAGCTACTGGGGAGCTTGAAAGCTTCCAGACTGCTTCATGGGTTTTCTGATACTTGCATCCAAAAGACAGGAAGGAAGCCTTGGAAGATTGGATATTTAGAATGTAGTATCCCAGTCCAATCATTCAGGGTTTCAAATATGATAGCAGCTCTAAGGACTAGGGATATACAAAGAATGCTTGGATGGTTTCACCTAGTAACTCTGTATCTAGAAAAAAAAAAAAGAAACAAAGACACATGTGAAGGTTGAGAAGGAGACCAGAAAGAACCTCATACTTTTGAAGATGATAAGGCAGGTGTGGAGTGCAGCAGTAAGAGCGTGGGAACCTGGAATCTGCAAAAAGATTTTAAAATGCTGTCAAGGAGGGCTGGAGAGATGGCTCAGCGGTTAAGAGCGCTGCTGCTCTTCCAGACGTCCTGAGTTCAATTCCCAGCAACCACATGGTAGCTCACAACCATCTGTAATGGGATCTGATGCCCTCTTTTGGTGTAGATAGCTACAGTGTACAAATAGACATAAAATAACTAAATAAAGTAAATATCCGGGCTGCAGTCAAACTGGAGATACAAGAGAGAAATTCAGAGAAAGAAGACCCATCAAGGTACCCGGAATGATTGACGTTACAATCCAACCGCATCAAAGATAGCATGATAGAGAGAGGCATTTCAGAGGTAACGAGGTAACTACCATAGGAATACTAAACTTTAGCCACTGAGGTCACTGAACCAGGTGGATAGGGAACAGGAGATGAGTCACCAAGGGGATGAAGGAAGGAAGGGGCAGCTGGCAACTGGAACACTTCCCACACCAATCTTCTCGACACTTCTTTAAGGAGAATAATAATGGAATTGCAGAGAGTCTCTGTTGTAAACCCTAGAAAACCCAGACTCTATTTCTAGGCAACGCCTCCTCCCCTAGTCCTCCTCCTTCTCCTTCCTAGTTGAGCAGTGTCCATAAAAGACACACAGGAAGAAATTCATTGCCTCAAAGATGCCTCTCATGTCTCTGCCAATGGCATTTATTTGCTTTGTTCTACTCTGGCTTACTGCCTGGTTCAGGGGGCAGTGATTGCTTTAGCCTAGAAAACTGCAATAGCTCCAGCCAGTCTTGGCCACTCCGAGCATCTCACGTGTTACCAGATGTCCTCCCAGAACCCAGCCCTGCTCTCCTCATGGCTTTCTGCTGTGATGCAGACCCAGCTCTCTCAACCCCTCAGGAGATGGGCCACCACTTCCCACACCACTGAACCACTTTGGCAGCAAACTATTCTCAGAAGTCACAGGTGCCTTTTCTTCAGTTAATCTCTCCTTTGCATTTCCTCAGCCTCCAGCACCGACTCTCATTTGTGCACAACTGCCACTGGGTAGAGATTGCTAATAGAGCCTAAAATCATACATTCAGTTATTTGGCATATACTACATCACCACGTGAGATTCTTCACAAACGTATAGCTAAACAATGTATAAAGTCTTGACCTGGGGATTTGTTAGGTTTCAAACCTGGGACAAATGGCTGAGGTGTCCATTAGCATATCAAAAAGGAGCTGGCCACCAGGTTCTCCCTGCACCCATCAGTTCCTACCTGTCAAGGGGCCCTCCTCAATGTCATACCCAGCACCCTACCCTAAACTTCTCCAGCCCAGGGGCTGGGCTTCCCTTCTCCCAGCTACCCTTCCCTATACAATTCAACCACTTTGGTTACCTGGCCTTTTCATCTGCTCTCTTTTGGGCCTCCTGGATGCTACATCTGCTCCTCCTCTACTCACTGAGTGGTTCTGGGTCCTGTCTACTCTGGACTCTCCCAGATGTGCCGGCCTCTGGCTATGCTCTCCCTAATGTCTATAATAAGCTTTCTCTCCCACCATACCTAGTGACAATCATATCCTTTCCTTTTTATTTCTTCTTTTCATTCATCTAGTGCCGAAACCCCAGGTCAGTCATGTTCCTTTCTTTTTTATTTCTTTTTTTATTCAGGGATATTGCCAGTGGTAGAATGGATACTCAGCATACCCAAGACCCTGGCTTGACTTCCAGCAATTCCTGCAAATTTCTAGAAATTTAAATTAAAATAAATGTAAAAGTCAAACTATGTAATGATATCATTCAAAGTCCTACAAACATGTTACTTTTCCTTCCTCCATTTTTCTCCATTTTGAAGTCCAGCACGGTTTTCACAGTCAGTCCCTGCCCCATCTATCCTGGGAGACAGAAGGCTATAACCTGCTCAGTTTCCCACATAACACCCAACGCAGCCAGAAGAAATAGGCTTTGTTCCAGGACCTTTGTTCTAGGACGAGTGTGCTACATATCCACACTGCCTGCTATGAGCAGCCAAGCCTTGCTGACCCAAACAGCCTTTCCTCCACACCAGCTCTCACAAAAGGCGTGGGAGTGTTTCCATTTGTTTGTTTGTTGGATAGGGAGCACAAGCGTTTCTGGGTTTCTCTGGTTGCAAACATTTTGCTTCCTGTTAGGTGCAAGGTTTCAGTCTCTTTTCTGAAACCTTAGAAGCTGGATAGCACAGAGCATTGTTTTCTTTAAACTTAAGAGGTGGTATGACATGCTCTCATGCTTTACAACACAGTGCCTGGAGCAGCAGCTCCCAACCTGGCTTACTAATATTCCTCCATATGGGAGCATCCTGATAAGAAAGATAAAGGCCCAACGGAAAAAGGCCCTTGTGTTGGGGCATAGCAGACTTTACTATTAAATGGGCTTAGATAAAAAGTAAATAACAACAACAAACTATTCCTATTCACCACTATGGTACAAAACCATCCTGCAGGCTGGCTGTGCACGCTGGAGCTCAAGGAGCTGGGACTGCTGCTCTTTTCGGAAACTGCCTGTTTGGAGGGCTGTTGTCTGTGTAGTACCAAAGAAAATGTCAACCTGAAGCTAGAAGAAGCATCCAGATAACGTGTAGGCTTTCAGAAAGCTGCCCCCATAAGTCATGCTACACCACTAACTTTCTTATCATCCCCCCCAGGCTATGGCACAGCCCGGGGACTTCAGATTCAACCTGTTACACCCCTTGCATGGTTTCCCTAGCACAGCACCACACCCATGGCTCACACTGGCTGTGCTTAAGCTGAGAATCTGCCCTCTCTCTGGGTCAGACCACAGTGGACCCTATGGGAGAGACCAGAGCACTCAAGCTACAGGGACAGCAGGCTTCATACCTGCTTTTTTTTCTCAGAGGTTTTAAGAAAGGAAAAACAACCTTTTAGGCTGCCCATTCCATCATTTCACTCCAAAACGAAACACACAAGTAGTTCCCAGCTTTTGGTCAGGACCGCCTCCAAAGAACCTGAATCGGTAGAAGATACCCATTCGGACATGGAGCTTTCAGGTCCCTGGGTCGTTGGGAACGCTGCACTGGGGGTCAGTTACCAGCAGGCTCCTCTCAAAAAGATTTGAGAAACAAAAAGGAATCCAATAAAAAATAAAATGGCAGAAACTGGGGCATCTGCCTCCTCACAGAGCGAGTGAAGCAGGCTAAATCCACATTTGTTGAAATACATGACTAAAGGAGGAGCCTGAAGACTGGAAAAGCAGTCATCTGGCATTCAAGGGAGATCTGCCCATCGTTCCTAGATGGTAACTGTGGCTGTGAATTCCCACAGATGAGGCCACTCCACCCAAAGGCACACTCGCACTGGGTGCAGTTTGGAGGAAACGCAGATGGCATTTAAAAGAAAGAGGATCATCCAAGAAACCTTTGTAAACAAGGCTCTGTCCACACTTCTCTCGGTCTTCAGAGGTTTACAACTAAGAATGGAGAATCCTTTCTTCCTTAGTAATAAATAGGAAACATTAGCCTATGCCTGCTCTCTTCAACAGTTGCATAAACTTGTGAAATTGCTGGCACTGGGACTGGGATTTTTCCCATACACTGATCCAATCTCCTTTTGAATGACACACCTGAAATGACTCTTGAAAGTGCCACCATTTCTTCTCCCCTCCCCCCCCCCCAACCTTCCAAGTCAGTACTGTAAATAAAGCAGTGTCCTCCCTGCCTAAGACACATCTCAAGCCTTACCTGCACAATGGCTGCATTTGCTTCTGCGGGAATCCTTAGTAACTTAAAAAGAAATCCACCTTTCTAAAGGTTTCACTAAACTACTTAAGACCAGGGTTAGCACTCTGACTCAGCCTGTATTTATAAATGTCTCCGAGGAAACCTAATATTAGTGTAGTGCTAAGAAACAGATTCAATTATGAAGTAAATCAAACAAGTCAAATTTAATAAACTGGAAACACAAGCTCTAGAAAAGCGGTCTTGTTTTCTGTGCTGATTGTATCTTCACTAGGACACAGTGAGTTGGGGAGGATTGTTAATGATGACATGGTCCTGAATAAACACTGTAATCAAATGTGGCTTGGGCTCATTCATTTTCATTCTGTATCTTTTATGTACCACTGTACTTCACCCACCCCATAATCCATGTGTGAAGTCTACCTTGAGTTCAAGGGTAGACACAACCGAACACATGATATCAGAGTAACAGCAGTAATGAACTGACGGTCTGTTAGTCGGTCACCATTCCCAGTATGGATAGACTGTAAGTACCCAAACATTCTCTTTTTCTTAAATGATTTATTTTTATTTTATGTGCATTGGTATTTTGCCTGCACGTATATCTGTGTGAGGCTGTTGGATCCCTTAGAACTGGAGTTAGACAGTTGTGACCTGCCATGTGGGTGCTGGGAGTTGAACTCAGGTCCACCAGAAGAACAACCAGTGCTCTTGACCATTTAGCCATCTCTCTAGCCCCCCCAAACATTCTTTTAATGGATAATGAAAATCAAGAAAGAAATTTAAAACTTCCTGGTATAAAGACAAGGATAACTACTGAAGAGAAGCCAAAGATACAAAAACTAGGGTTCTTTGTACCAGGCGATGTGGCGTGGAGCTCTGGTGACAAGAGTGGTTATAACAGCTATACTTGCCAGCCAGAGCTGTAACCTCAGTTACTGAGGCTGTGAGGATGCTAAGAAAAAGATGCCGCAGTGCAGGCACCATGACAACACAGAAAGACCCAAACCCTCAATAACATGACTCTCTTCCTGCAGGCCCTCCATCAATCTAAGGATTTCTACGAGCGGGGAACCCACATCCGCACCCTATGCTCAGCCACACTTTCTGCACTTAGATACATGGGCAGCAAAATTTCAACACTGTTTTGAGGTGACTGTCCCGCTTGGCCCACCTTAGTCCTGGCCACACTACCCTCCGGCATCACACCGGCCAATGGCTCACAGTGGTTCTTTGAAGTGACACCTGTCAGATACTTGGTGGTTTTTCAAATATGCATCTCCCAGGCTTGAGCCTCCTGATTTGCATGCCTTGATGGGGTTTTCTGGGTTAGAAGAGTAGCTATTTTCTTCTTAGGCCACTTCCAGGAAGAGGCTGGTGACACCTTAAATGAGTAATTTAGTGCACTATTCTAGGAAAAATACAAACCACAATACAAGCAGCAATAATTCTAGCCCAAAGGGGTCAACATCTAATATCTTTTTCCTGACAAATTCCAAGATTAGGGTTTTTGGTTTTTGTTTTGTTTTGTTTTGTTTTGTTTTGTTTTGTTTTTCATTGTATCCGAGGAAGTCCAAAACCACCTGCCAGGATATTTGATAGCAAAGATTGCCTAAGACTCATGTACTTTCACAAAGAACCAATCAAGAGAAAAACACTTTATTTCAAGTACCAGCCATATCCTGTGGTATCCTTCACTGGCAAGATGAATAAACATCATAATCTAAACTGAGATTGGTGTTTCACACATGGATTCACAGAAATCTTGGAGGCTGAGGCAGAAGGATGGCCGTGAGTCTGAGGTCAGTTTGAGCTTCAGTAGTGAGTTAAGCCTAAGCTGCAGTGGAAGACCCTGTCTGAAGTCAACCAGTTAATCTAAAACATAAAATAAAAACGGAAACATCTTGTAATTTAAGCCATTCTACCTCAACACAGATTCCAGATTTTTCTCTACCACAGCCAATCTTTTAAGGGCAGAATCTTTTTTTGAGTTGTGTTCTGGCCACCTCACCACAATATCGTGTGTTTCTGCATTCAATAAGGGCCAGGCAAACACCAAGTATCCTTCTCAGAATGAGAGACACATTTGTGAGAGAAACCAATGCTTTCTTGAAGGCCAGTCTTCAAGACCGAGCACATTGAATAACGTCAGACACGAAGGCTGCATTCCCCAGACTCTCGCTGAGGCATTCTGCGTGAGCTTCAGAGTCAGACTATGAAAACAGTGGCTTCAGATGTGGTTTAACATGTTGAAGTGGAGCGTTCAGAAACAGTGGAACAATTCCTGGCAGCTAGGGGGAAAAACGCAACCTGAAGTGCACACAGAAGACAGGGATCATGGAGAGTCTCGATGCAAGTTGCCTCATCCATAGGGTAGGATGCTCACTGTTGGGCTAAGATGTGGGAACTGAGAAAAGCCATCAAGGGCCGGGCAGTGGTGGCACATGCCTTTAATCCCAGCACTTGGGAGGCAGAGGCAGGTGGATTTCTGAGTTCGAGGCCAGCCTAGTCTACAGAGTTAGTTCCAGGACAGCCAGGGCTACACAAAGAAACCCTGTCTCGAAAAAACAAACAAACAAACAAACAAACAAACAAACAAAAAGCCATCAAGGGAACTCACATCTGCACCTGTCTGACGCGGGCCCTCCATCAGCCTACAGATCCTCTGAGCAGGGAACCCACATCTGCACCTCGTGTTCCGCCACACTTTCTGCACTTTGCTACATGGGCAACAAAACTTCAACACTGTTTTTAGGCCACTGTCCTGTTTCACCCCCCTTTGGCCTGGTCACACTACCCTCCGGCATCACACTGGCCAATCGCACACATCAGTTCTTTGAAGTGACACCTGTAAGAGACTTGGTGGCTTTTCAGATAAGCATCTTCCAGGCTTGAGCCTCCTGATTTGCATGACTTGTTGGGGTTTTCTGGCTAACTTGTGGTACATACCTTTGGATAATGTCTTAGGGTTCTAGTGCTGTGAACAGACACTATGACCAAGGCGACTCTTATGAGGACATTTAAATGGGGCTGGCTTACAGGTTCAGAGGCTCAAGCCATTATCATCAAGGCAGGAAGGATGACAGTGTCCAGGCCGACATGGTATAGGAGAAGCTGAGAGTTCTAGATCTTGTTCTGAAGGCAAACAGAAGACTGGCTTCCAGAGAGCTAGGATGAGGGTCTTAAAGCCCACACCCACAATGACACACTTCCTCCAACATGGCCACATCTACTCCAACATGGCCACACCTCCTAATAGTGCCACTCCTTGGGCCAGGCATATTCAAACCATCACAGATAGAATAGTTCAGGAGAAGAAGAGAGTCTGCATACTTCTTTTCTCGAGGAAGAAGAGAGTCTGGTTATTGACGCTTCAGGTCTTTCTGTGTTGTTAAGGTATTTTTGCACCAAGGCATCTTCTTCTTAGTATCCTAAGTAGCCTCGGTAATTGCCAAGTTCCTACAACAGGGGAAGAGCTTGTTGGGTTAACAAGCACTTATCTAGTACACAAGAGACCTGCATTCTAGCCCTCGTATTGAAAGGGGGAGAAAATGTTCATTGTTCCTAAGAGGGTCAAATAATATCTAGACTATTCAGAAACAAAGTAAAGCACAGAACATATCTCCAACTGCAACACAATTGATTTTAAATATTTTTATTTCTTGGCCTATCATGTCCTCCAGTTACTAAGTAGCAAAGTACCTGAAAACATAATAGCTTGACACAACTATTTTACTTGGCTCATAACTTGAGACTCAAGAATTCAGGAACAGCTGGGCTGGACAGTGCTGAGACAGAGTTTCCCATGTGACTATAATCCTTCTCCAGGTGTGGCTGGAGTCTTCTGCAGATTCAAGTGAATGGCTGGCTGAGACAGCTCCCCTCAACTGCTGCTGGATGACGGCTATGAACTGAGACCTTAGCCAGGCTAAGGGCTAAAGTGACTACAAGTGGCTTCTCCTACATGGGAATCTATTTCAGGGAAGTTATATTTCTCTATGTCAGCTAGCATCTCAGAACTAGTGTCCCAAGAGCAGTAAACAGAATTTACAGAAACTTTTACTACCCAAAGTCACACACAGCTATGCCTGATGTGCTCTCTCAGAGGCAACTGGAGTATACAGAGACTCCCTCTAGTCTTGGGAGGAGACTTCCAGGATTGGGGGTTTTGTTTTGTTTCTGGAGCCAGAGATTAAACCCAGAGCTTAAATATTCTTATCACATGTTCTTTTACTTACCTGCGTCCCTACTATGGCTATTAAAAAATAAACTACCAACAGAGTATTTGAAGAGGTTAATTTCTATTAGTTTTAATATAAATAAGTGGTTGGATAAAAATTTTAGTTGTATTTTAGCTGTGAGTTCCTATGACGGAAATGGGCTATTTTGTTCCCTGCAAATGCCTTCTTTAATTAAAGAGGCTAAGCTTACCTAAGTGAATTTTTTAACAAAAGAATCAGAGAGCAGTTGTCAGGCTTTGGACTCTTAAGCAACAAAAGGCTTCATTGGACGGTGCAGGCTGCCTGTGTCCTAGGGAGCTCTTAGGGATACAGGTCCCCTCCTCTGCTCAGCACCTGGATGCTCACACCTGCTCTGGGTTCAACGGTTGTCAGCAAGTGCTTGCGGTGAAAGGCAAGAGAGAAAGGAATAGACTAGACTCCATCTCTATGTTCAGCTTTAGGGTCAGATCCCAAAGGTCTTCCTTCTTTCTCTTTTCCCTATCAATTAACCGTCCTCTAAAACGGGCCCTTTGGTTTGTTCTCAAGGTGAAAACAACTACTCCACCACTCACATTGTGATCCTATCATATCTTTAAGTCACTATGGCAAAGAGAACAGTCCTACATTTGGACCACTGAATCCTAGCAATACGTGGGGATCTCCAGACACAAGCTGGAGATTGTCCAACCCTGTGATGGTCGAGCCATTGGAGGATGGGCAGTACATCCACAGTTGCTGAACTGAAAATCTCAAGGTCCCTTAAGAAGCTTCCGTGAGTCTGTGCAATGGAATTTAGAAAGCAAAGGCAGAACTGAGACATTTGGGATGTTACTCTTCACTATCTTCCTTCCAAAACTGAGGTAAAACAGAAAATATGGGATTCTGAATGGTGAGTTTCAGGGTGAATCCAAGGTCTACAGAAGGATTCAGGTCCCAGATCTGTGGAGCTGTACTGGAAGCTCACAGACTTTGGAGGCTGCCTTCCCAACTGATGCCTTTACCCTTTGATGGTCTCAGGACACTCCCCTGGGAAGTCACATATGCTCAGCTCACTTTTGCACAGTGACTCACATGGCATGACCCTCAAAGCCATATTTGAGCAGACTGTTTTATTTCTAACTGTTGGAACACAGACCAAGAATGGAGGTGTGTGAGAATGCTGAGTGCTTGTGAGAAAACTCCAAGAAAACAGGAATCTTGTGACCTCAATTTCTTCAAAACACAGAACTGTTCTTGGAATGTGGTTTCATGCTCCTCCCAGGTGTAGCAGATAGGAGTGAGCTTCCTTCAACTGCTGTGCCTCTATAGAAACGTTTTGCCATGGATGGCCTGTCCCTGAGATTGTACACTTTACTCATGTGATTCCTCTTAACCCTCCGAGTATAAACTGCCTGACACTCTGAATACATGAGACTTCAGTCCATCTCATTTCTAGGCGCCACTCTGAAGTGGAAACTTAAGGGGTCTTTGGAAAATCGATTGGATGGTGTTTTGCTGGGGCAAACAAGTGGAGGAACATTTAGCTGAAACAGACACAGGAGAGGCTAAAGCAAGCATATGAAAAGACACATGATGAAGGATTCTTCATTAACAACTCGCGTGTATTGGTCCACCTTACATTGGTAGTTGAGCTCCATTTGTCAGGACTCCATAGAGAGAAATGCACCAAAAAACTTCTGGTGGTGTGCTGTAGTTTCTAGCCTCTTCCTTAGACTCAGGCTGATTGGCAGAATGATGTCAGCTGAGACAAGACACATAGTAAGGCTTCCAGGCATCCATGAATGCCCCAGACTTAATTCAACACTATAAAAAGACCCTCTTAGCAATCCAAAGACTGCAGCCGAGTCACTGAAGAACCTTTCACAGGCAAAATGATGTCTGCTGTCCAAGCTGTGACATACGGTGGCAGAGGCATGACGCACTTGGTGATTCTTCCAATCCCAAGGAACTGTTTATTATCCATCCTCTGGGATGGGTCATCTCCATCTTTTCTTTTTGCAAATGTCTTTCCAGGATCTTATTTCTACATCTCTACTGAATATGTGCCTACCTGCATAAATGTTAAAGATAGTCTCACTGAGAACTGTTACCTTAGTCATCAAGGATGCAAGAAGATGCTAAAAGCATTGACAGCAGATGATGGACCATCCCCAAGGAAAAATACTTTCTGTGTATACTAACTAAGTGTTGGCCTCTGTGTGGCTCATCATAGGGAGCCAGCTCTTCTAAGGACCTGTGTGCTGCTCAGGTGCACAGAAACACAAGGATCTGGACAGCAGCCACCAGGTTTAGCCCTCACCTGCATACACTGTCAGTGAGTCAGTAAACGGCTTGGGAAACCGTGATTCTTCCATCCTCTACTGCTCTGCTTCTTCCTCAGCTTCATGGTACCATTTCTAGTCTCACCTGTAAAGGCTGTTAGCAAATCATGTGGAGAATTCATGACAGCAATATGGTTATGAATTCACCTAGAATGTATCAATGTTCCTTCACATTAGAGCAATCATGCTTTGCATGCTATAACAATTTATTTCCATTATCTTTTCATGATAAGACATGTACACACAAGAAGCATAGTTCCTATCACCAGCCTATGCCATTTTCATCAGATCTTGAACACGCATTTCCACATTCTAATATTTCTAATATAGAATGTGTCACACCGTTAATGGCCACCATGTCTTCCTAATCAGCCTGTCTATTGTGTCTGGCTATATATTTCCCTCCTTAGTGGTAGGTAAATGGTGGTCTCCTAAAAACATATAATTTTGGTTCACTGAAATGGTTGGCTGTACTGCAGTCAACCTGATAGCGGTTAGTGAGAATAGATACTCAGAATGGCTCTCGTTTCATTCCAACAGCCTGGATCATTCCAACCATAGCCACAGTGATGGGATCCAAGCAGAAAGGCCTCCACTGAAAGCTCTCACCACAGGCAGTGCGAGTCTCTCTACTTCTTCTCCGACAGAGTTGCCAACTTAGCTAAAAAGCAAACACAGCCCAGAAGCGTGGGGACGGGAACATAAGAGGGCGAGAGCATAGTTGACTGAGGACTAGGGTGTGACTGTGAATGTTCCAGCTCCCATCAAGCAGAGAGAGCAATCAGGGCAGAAGCAAACTGTCAACAGCATCAACCTTTAGGGCACACTTGCTAGTAACTCTTCTCTGTCCCTGTCACTTCAGGCCTCCTTCCTGGGCTCATCTGGAAAAATAAAAAATAAAAAACCCTACCTGCACTCAAATCCTTGCTTTGGGCTCTGATTTCATGAAACCAAACTAGGGCAAACTTGAGGGAACCAAAACAAAGCCCCAGGCTTAGTCAACCATTTAACAAGCAATGCCTTATGAGTCAAAGGTATGCTTGCAAATCAACTGCCTGGAATCTGAGATCTATTTTCCAAAGAAAGTCTATTGTAAATTATTAGCTTTTCCCACCAGGCCATGAGACTCATTTACTCTTTTAAAAGAACACCAGCTTCCTAAGGAAGCAGATAACAAGTTCGCCACACCTTGCTTCTTTACCAGGAAACAAAAAACAAACAAACACCTTAAAACATACGAGAGAGAGAGAGAGAGAGAGAGAGAGAGAGAGAGAGAGAGAAGATGGTTTCTACAGAATCAAAAATGCTTGGATCAATACTCATTTAAGTTGTTATAACAACTGAAATCCAAGACAGACAGGAAAAAATCACAGTCACTAAAGCTCCCAAAAGGGAAAAGCAGAAAGAAGGAGTTCAGTAAGAAACACATTAAATTCCTTGGCTGACAATGATAAGGACAGCTAGGCAGACAGACAGCAAGTAAGAACAGGTCTGCTCTGCTGGACTTAGCAAGGTTATGGACCATGGACCTCACGTCAGCACAAAGCACAGCTTGAAGTTAATGTGAAATCTAACAGTCAAGTCACAAGATCATAGGCACCTGAGTTGAGAAATACATCTGCGCTTTGTATTATATGAGACTAACATTTCAATGTGTGTGGGAATGAACTCAGGTCCTGGAATACAGTAGGTACGCGCTTGGTCCTGAGCTACCACCCCAGTCCTCTCAGAACCTTATTAATAAAACAAATGTACATGCCCCCATAATTACCATCTGCTTAATATTCAACAATGTTTCCCTAGGAGACCCAAATGAAAAGAGTTTATTACTTATTTGTGTGTGTGGTATATGTGTGCACATAAGCATGTAGGCACCCACAGAGGCCAGAAGAGGACATTGGGGCTCCAAAACCCAATCTAAAACATACTTTTTAAATACCAGTTTCCAGCGAACCGCCGGTGGCTCGGCCCTTAAGGCTCCCGCCCTCAGAGGGCGCGCCGGTTCGAGTCCCGCCGTCTCTCCCGTCTGTCTCTCCCGCGTCATCTCGTGGGGAAAAAAAAAAAAAATACCAGTTTCCAATGCTTGTGGCCCCAGGAGGTAGAATGTGGAGAAAATAGAGGCGAAGACCCCTGAGACTATGGAAAGAAGTCAAAATCTTACGTGAACCTGCCTTCCAATGGCCTCGTATAAATTCACCCTTAGGTGGTTTTCTTCTTGGGTTTCTGAGCAAACATAAAGGCAACTACTTGCTCAAGTAAAAAGCAAGTTATGAATAAATTATGAATGAATATTGTATATTGAGGGCCAGAGAGATAGCTCAGTGGTTAAGAGAACTGGATGCTCTTCCTGAGGACCCAAGTTCAATTCCCAGCACCCACACAGTAGCTCATGACTATCTATGAGTCCAGCTGCAGAGAATCCAACATCCCCTTCTGGCATGTAGTGCATAGACATACAGGCAGGGAAAGACTCATACACATAAAACCAAATAATAATTAAAATTTTTTTATATTGAACTTGCATGCATCCCTTCTGGTTAATGAGGGTGGACAATAAAGGCAAACCAAAAATCGCACTAATGTCAAATATATGGGTGTAAGTCCATTACTGTGAATGCGACATAAAATACAAATCACAAAAGCTGGCAAGAAATGTGGTATACAAAAGTCAACATTACCATTCATTATCAAGAGTGCACGTGTACGATCTTTTTTCTTTTTGTCCAGAGTGTTGAGCTCAGAGAGAAAATATTCTTTACTTCTAGGTAAAAACTGAAAAAAAAAAAAAAAAAAAAAAAAAAAAAAAGCCCCAGAAGGGTATGCCTGTATGAATAACACCTCATGCCTGGCAAGAATCTTCCTACTAATTTTGCTCTAGACAAACCAATCTAGGCAGGGACAAACACTTTAAACACAGGTCTGCTGCCTGCCATTCAATCTCTAGATCAGCTAGGACACCCACGGCACGGGCAGCTCCAGTGAACGCACAGTGCCAGAGATCTCACATGTTTTCATCTTCTAAACTGAAGAAGCCTCATTGTATTCTGATGCCAGTGAGAACGGAGGAAGCTCTGGGACCCTTGATGGCAACACTTCATTTGGATGCTATTAAGTGGACTGTATCAGAAAACAACGAAAAGGAAGCACAGGAGAGAACATGGAGGGCCCTTCTCTGAGCTACTTCTTCAAACGCTGAACAAGGAGCTCAGACAGAATTAGTGTCTTGCAAAGACACTTGAACCACTCAAATACCAGAATGATACACACAGTTTTATTCAGAGGGGTTAGTAACAAATGAATTAAGAAGTTCAGCAGAACCTAAGCAGGCCAGAGTTACCACTAGCCACTGGAGTGCTGAAGGGAAAGTATTCCAGGGGTATGATGTCTGGAAAGGCTAGTGGTTACTTAACTCTGGCTAAGTCTTGAGTCTCATGGACTACTTCATTCAGCTTTCCCAAACCAAAATCTCTTATCAAATCTCGGGATAATCCATACTGAACCCTGACAACATCAGACAGTATAGCCTATGTTTTCATGTCCAAGCTAGTTATTTTTAGTATCTTTGAAGAATAAGCTGAAATTGGATGATCGATGTTCTTACAGGAGCCACCTCAGCACATAAAGTACTCACACGATTCCCTCAGGGCAATGTAATTTATGGAATAATCCTACAACGTTCTCAACTCTGGGCATGCATCGGCACAACAAAGAAAAAGATTAGCTTACATCAGGGTACCCTGGCCCAGACAATATGCAGCCATTAGATGAAACTGTAAATAAGAACGTGCCAACCCTCTCCAGCCTCCCCTCAATGACTCTGGCCTTTCCAGACATCATACCCCTGGAATACTTTCCCTTCAGCACTCCAGTGGCTCAGACAACCATCTGTGTGTGACTACATTCCTGAGGGGCAGCCTTCGTCAGCTCGCCTGAAGAGTTAGTGCCTATCTTTCCAAACTGGATGACTCTTCCTCAGACTTCCTTACAGGAAAATAATACCAGCAGGTTCTTACTTCCATCTCTGCAGGAAAGGTTGCTCTGAAGTCGAGCTTAAACATCTGCTATTAGAGAACTGAGTGTCCGCTGAATGACGGCCAAGACGTGTATTATTCCTCTTAAATAGACACTTACTAAGCAAGTGCTGGTTATGCCTCTCTCGGTATAAAAACCAAATAGATTCTCAGAAGAAAATAAAAGAGAATTAAGCACATTGGGAAACAAAGAGCGTGCATTCTGACTAAGCAGTTCAGAGCCACGGAATATAAAAGGGTGGTAGGGACTGACCCCAGGACCTTGCTAACCACTTGCTCCTCCCGCTCAGCTGCAACACCACTCCTAGAAGCTCCCTTTAAATGGAAGCTGAAAATGTATAGTCACTGACTATTTCAGGCCCTAACACGGTGCAGATACTCAATAAATGTTACATGAACAAACACAAAGACAGATGGAATGGATGAACGAAAGGAAACACCAAGTCACTCGAGACCAAGCCAATGAGACTCCATTTAAAAGTGGACAGTGTCACCTGACACTGCTTTAAATGTTCTATGACATGACCTAGGGCATAACATGTATCCAGATAAAACTGCTCACAAAGAAAATAATCTTCATGACAATCAATGTGAAAGCCGAGAGAGAAAAACTGTCAGGGGTAACGGGGCTTCCTCAGAGGCTGAGCACTCTCAAGAGAAGGGGTGTGGGAACAGGAAGTCTCAGACAGCTGCACGACATTTCCATCCATAAAATGCTTCTCTTCACTTTCACGGTATTTATTCCACTCTGCTCTGCTTCAAAAAAAAAAAAAAAACCTACAGATTTCATGGGAAACAAATTAACAATTGTTCAAATAGTCAATGACTCAGGTGACACACACTCCCTACAGGCTGCTCTGCTGAACCATCTGTCTACACAAACCATCAGGTTTATCATTGTTATTATTATTATTACTCAAATTAAAGTATCTTTAGGCTTGAAGTTATTATTGTCTTCATCAAAAGACAGTTATCTTTTAATCCTTACTCCATAAAGATATCAAGTCCCAGGGTAAGTCATCAAACCAAAACAGCTCTAAACCACCTGCGTAATGATGGAGGCTTTATAGCTACTAATATCATAAGAACCATTTACACGCCTTGAATGCACATAAACACCCACTAGAGTAACACACTTAGCCTGGGCATATTGGCTGCAAAAAGCATTTAGATAAGCAAGTGCTCTCTCCGCTCCAAGTATACGAAGTCAGTACTGTTGGCCAGTTGCTCGCGTAGCACAAACCAACCAACCAACCCGAGAGGGTGTGTTATGGTTTGAGGATGAAATGTGCCCCAATAAGGTCAGAGTTTGAGCACTTGGTCTCCAGCTTGGTGACACTATTTTAGGAAGTCAGGGATCCTCTGGGATGTGGTAGTGTAAGCTACTAACGGGTTGGGGAAGACTAGGAAGATTATACCTGCCTCTAACTCCAGGCTAAAGCTCTCTGATTCTTGGTTAGACAGATGTGAGCAAGCCACCATGGCAGACTCCTACCACCATACCTCCTACTCCATGATAAGTCCCCCCCCCCAACCAAGAACAAATCCCTCCCACCTTAAGTTTCTACTGCCATGTATTTTGTCCCAGCAATGAGAAAAGAACTGTGGTTGTTTGAGAGAACGTCCCCCAAAGGTTCTGGCATTTGAACACTTGCTCCCCAGCTGGTGGCACTATCTGAGAAGTCCAGAAGGTGCAGAGAGCTCATCATGGGACAGTGTGCTCTCTCTGCTTTGTGTGTGCACTAAAAGATGGACCTTCTCAGCTCCCTGCTCCTGCCCGGTACCTGCCGTTCAACGCCATGCTTCCTGGCCATGATGAACACTCATGTCTATGGAACCACGCGCTCAAATCAAGCCTTATTTATGTTTTCTTGGTCATGGTGTTTTATCATTGCAGCAGAAAAGTAACTGATACAGGAACCAACACGGGGAGAGCGACTGGTTCTCAACCTGTGGATTCTGACCCTTTCACAGGGGCCACCTAAGACCACCCGGAAAACACAGATTATGAAATAGCAACAAAAATAATGTTATGATTGAGGATTAAAACAGTATGAGGAGCTGTATTAAAGAGTCGCAGCCTTAGGAAGGTTGAGACTCACCGCCTTCAAGTCCACCTAACAGTGCAGTACAAAGAGCCAAGGCCTAAGACTCAAAGTATAACAATCTAGAAATTCATGTTCCTGCTTTTTAAAGGTAGGCTACTGAAAGCTAACCTGGGGTTTGAGGAGATAATAAGGGTTATTACTAATGACTGGCATAAGAAGAAGAGAGAACAGACCTACTATGCTTGCCCTGGCTTGCTATGTGAAGCTATCTGTGATGCTATGACACAGCAAGAAGGACCTGTAAGAGATGCTGGGGACCTGGATTTGATTCCCAGCATCCACATGGCACCTCACAACCACCTGCAACTCCAGTCCCAAGGGATCTAACACTGTCTCTGGCCTTTGCAGGCGCCAGGCACACATATGGTGTATAAACATACATGTAGGCAAAACACACATGCACATAAAAATGGGAGAGAAATGTCATTCTGTGTCTCAAAACTGGAAGACTTTAGCAGGAACATAATGATCAAACAATGTTTCGAAACATTACAAAGGTAGAGTCAGGCATGAAATCCCAACATTTGATTCCAGTACTTGAGAGTTCAAAGCCAGCCTGGTCTATATAGAGAGTTCCAAGCCAGCAGGGCAAAGAGTGAGACTCTGTCTCTAAATTAATAATTTAAACAGTAGGACTTATAGGGTGAAAGATACTTTAAAGGGTTTCTGACAAGAACGTAAGAAGCACCACATGAGCTCTGGTGATGGGCCTCACTCAGAGTCCCTGCTATGGTGGTAAGGGATGAATCTGGGGACAGAAAGGAGGGTATAGCCAAGCAACAGGTAAGAAAATGTGACCTAAAGTTCTACAATGTATCTTACACACAAAAGGCCTCATGAGAACACAGGTGGTGTGGACCGTGCATACACTACCAGCACTCAACAGTACATAGGAGGCTTCCAATAAGTTATTTTTAATTAGAATATTATAACAAGTTATTTTTAATTAACATATTGTTATAACTCTTTTGTGCAGAAATATTCTTAGAGACAGTAGCAAATTTCCCAGCTGATGATCATCATCAATTAGGCAAAACACTAGAATTTTCCCACAGTGGGAGTGAGCACTTCCTTCCCTATGTCATCTGAGGACTCACGTCCTGGGATGTGGTATACTGGGACACAGTGTTCATCAACATGACAGATGTAGTTTCTGTTCTGGTCACTGTCCCTGGCTTTGGGCTAGAGCACAGCCCTAGGAGAGTGGCCTTGGGGCCTCTGCACTCTTATGTCCTCTATAGGGCATTTCTGAGACCTATGACTGGTCTCTTAAATCTCTGCTTAAATGGTGATTAATAGAGAGACTTCTGACCATCCTAAGTAAAACCCAATGTCAACTCCTGGTCCCCTGTACACCTCTGAGTTTCTCATTTCTTAACAACCTCCACAGAACGTATTAGACCTGACATTTTTTTGGGGGGGGGGTGGCTTTTTGAGACAGGGTTTTTCTGTGTAGCCCTGGCTGTCCTGGAACTCTATAGACCAGGCTGGCCTCGAACTCAGAAATCTGCCTGCCTCTGCCTCCAAAGTGCTAGATTTGACATTCTTAACTATTTGTTTATAATGTGAAGGTCACATACTCCTGCTACATTTCTAGGACCTACAAGGGACAGGGTACTGAACTCACAGGCATTCGATAAGCAACTACAGAATGGATGTCCTTCTTTAAACATCCAATGACAATGAGCCATGATCATTTTGCACACCCACTGCTGTGCACAGTTTCATTCAAACTAGTTCTTGACCCTACAAAGAAAACCCTGCACGTGTAGCTATGATGCCAGGCTGTTTCCCAGCTGCCTCCAACTTACCAACTGGTTGGACCATCTGCAAACTGTCAGAGTGTAATTCCCACTTCACATTCCAGAACACTAATAGGTCCATTTCTATCAAGACCAGGAGCAGCCTCCATGAAAAGCACTTTCTGACTCCCAGCAGGATAAGAGTAAACCACAATCAACATCTGGATGTGAAATCAGGGTGAGTTCCCACAGGTACCTGCTTTGTAGCACCAAGCACTGGGTCTCAAGGCTTCAGTAAAACCTCTCTGGGTGAGAGAAGCACTGTCAAACCTGCCCCAGGCTGATCCCTGGCCCTGCCACACACCCAGCTAACCAAAACTTTTCTTTCCCAGGCGCAGCCGTGTTTGGGCCACATACAGCAGGCAGGCTTGTTTTGCTCACTAAGCAATCAGGCTAGAATACAGCTAAGTTTTAAAATAAAGCTCTCCACCGTTCTTCTCCACCCTGCCTTTACTCTCCACCTGATGTATCTGATATAGTCATGAAAACCAAAGGATGAAACTGCAGCATGCTTGTTCACACTTCACAGCCAAAACGCCAAAGGAAGGCGCAGACACACAAGCCACTCCCCCACCCCAGACAAGCAGTTTATAAACTAAGTCTCTCCTTAAACCTAAACTGTTCAGATACTTTGACCATCCCTGCAATGTGAACTTGCTTTACACTTTCTGACCTTAGCATCTGTCTTAAACTACTTACATAGTTGCCTTATAGGACTATAAATGTATCCTTCACTGCAGACAGACTATTTTGTTTCTTTTTAGAGAAAACCTGGCTTTTGCACTCTTTGTTCTTCCAACCTTCAAGTACCACTTTCTCCTCCTGGTGTTCCTCCCTCCCGTTGGCTGAAATCCCTTGTCCTATTGCATTTCCAGTACCTGGTTTGTGATCTGTTCCACCAGTGAAAGTCTTGGTAAGCTCTTGAGTACCTCCCCTCTCTCCCCCCAACACGGCTCTGGCTGCTCATTAGCATAACTGGAATAAATTACATTCTACCTGCTTTAGCCAGTGCTGTCAAGGGCAAATACCAAATCAGTAGAACTGCCATGAAAGCATTCTAGAAAGTTCCAGTGACTATACCTGAATAAGTACAGTGCTTCTGGAAGAAGGCAGGCAGTGTTATCAATGTTGCATTAATCTCTTCTCTTGGTCTTTGCTGACACAGGGCAGGCCTGAGAAAGAAAAGTGAAAAACAAGTTGTCATCTCTAGGCCACTCTAAGGTCTGGGAAAGAAACCTTTTCCCATCAGTTAACAAGATTACAGTTCTAAACAGACTCCCTGTCCCAATACACATGTTGCATTAAGCAAACACTTATTGCACCTTCAACCACCTCTTAATGAATTTCAAATTTGCTGCTCGGTGCTAATAAGTGTGAAACTCAGCCCTGATGAAGGCTGATGAGCTGAGAGGGAGCCATGGCGACAGTAAGGAGAGCAGACATCGATCCAGAGCAAAGTGTTCGTTAATAACCCTCCAAGCCTTACTACCATGTGCTATCAGTTCATTTCACCTAAAGAGTGCTTGAGGGCTTTGCCCTTTGTGCTTTAATTTGTACATGCTAGATGAAGTTATTTCTTGAACAATCCACTTAATGTTCTCAATTATAATATCAGCCACTGAATTATTTCATGCAAATCGTTTAAAAAAAAAAAAACTGGATCTGAGCTTCCTTATCTGAAAAAGCAGCACAAATTGTGGCCTCATCTGATTATCGTGGGACGATCAAGAGACAGAACGTGCTCTAGCGGACGTTGTAAATGCTAACTGTTTAATGGTTTGCCTGTCACTCAAAGGCAACTGCAATCTCATTCTTCTTTGCAAGGAAGGGTATGGTTCAGTTTTGTTTTAAAACTCGACACTGGTCCTCCAGGCACACCTCTCCTCTTAGAAAGAAATTCAGATAACCAACGCCATCTCTATTTCCTTCCAGATAAAAATTACATTTCCCCTAATTTCTAAACAAATGCTACCACACAATGCACTGCTCTGCACATCTTTAGGACTGAACCGCAGAGATATGCATGAGACAGGAAACTGTCTCAAGCAATTATGAGCTCTATGAGAAGCCATTAAAGGAACTGACCAGTGTTTCCTTTACCACCCACCCACACCCAGCTATGTGAAGTCTCTACAACCACAGCCTAGCTGGAGGTTAAGCTCGGGTGCGAGGTGCATTTGCTGAATCGGAAGGATGCACATCTTCAACTTAGAGAAAGCTTTCCAGATTACCCTCCAGAGAGGCTTTAAGCACGTGACCCACGGCCCGCCCTTTGCAGGCCAAGTCTCCATACATTCACCCACTATCGTAATAGAATGAAGGCCAACTCTCAATGGGAGAGCAGAAAGTTGTATTTCCTTGTATCTTAATTGCTTTTTCTAATGAGTTTTTTTAAACAAAATTTATTTTAGTGTTTTAATTATATACACTGAGCAGGTTGTATTTATGTACATAGCAACAACTAATGAAAAAAGAACATGAATTTGAAAAGGAGTAAGAAAGAATATAGGGGTCGATTTGGAAAGAAGAAAGAGAGAGGAGAGATGATGTATGATAATCTTAAAAAAATCAAAAAAACAAACCAGATTTGCTTCTCAGAGATCCTAAGATGGATCAGTAAAGTGCTTGCCAAGCAAGTTGAGGGCCTTAGTTCAAATCCTCAGCACTGTCACAAAGGCATGGTGGCCTGCTCGTGACCCCAGAGATAAAGACAGAAGCTCCATACAGCACGCTGGTCAGTTAGAATAGACAAGTCAGTGAGCTCTGGATTCAAGTAAGAGACCCTGCCTCAATATATAAGGGTAGGGAGGGGAGGTTGAGGAAGACAACCCATGCTGATCTCTAGCTTACACACACACACACACACACACACACACACAGAGACACACAGACACACACATACAGACACAAAGACACACATGCATGCATGCACAGACACGCACAGAGACACATGCATGCACACACACACACGCGTGTGCACACACACAAGAGCACACAATACTACACATATGTCTACATGAAAAAAACTAGTTTCTCTTTAAATATGAACAAAATGGAGGCTGGTGAGATGACTAAGCAAGTCAAGCACTTGCCACACAAGCCTAATGGCCTGAGGTCATCACAGAAAGGCAGAAAGAGAACGGACTCAACAGCGTTCTCCTCTGACCTCTACCCATACAGCCCACATACAGCAATAGCAAATAAACATAACTTTTCAAGCACATTCATAGCACACTTTCTTCCTCTAAGCCCCGCTACACACAGTAGCCAAACTGAGTGGATCAGACTTCCAGGAAAGCGCCTTCCCTCCCCCTTCCATTTACAAAACCGCTTGACAATCAGGTGGGAAGGCGTGTCAGTGGTTATGTGATCCTCTTGTCTCCTCCCCTTCCTCGGGTACCAGGGCGAGTCTCCTGAGCTTCATGAGAGCATCACCAGCATTCTCTTCTCAGCTCCCTGGAGATCAAAGCTGTTTCCTGGACCTTTGCATCCTCCACTGTGTCCAGTATTCTCACTCCAGTACGAGATGGCAGATTTAGAGAAAGAATGAATTCATAAAAAATTATGAATTCATGTTCTTTTATGAATACATGTTCTTTTTAAAAAATATTTGTTTTATTGTGTGCATGCATGTATGTATACATGCCACGTGTGTGTGTGTGTATACGTGCTACATATGTACACATGTGTGAGTGGATGAGAAAGCCAAGAGGGTGTCAGATCCCTGGAGCTGCAGTTAACAGGCATTTGTGATCCACATGACATGGGTGCTGGGAACTGATCTCAGATCCTCTGGAAGAACAATAAATGCCCTTAACCACTGAGCCATCTCTCCAGCCGGCATGAATATGTGTTCTTAAGTGTCCCAAACAACAGTACAAAGCTAGTGATGAGAAAAGTCAGATAGAGCTCTAGGGACCTGCTGGCCTAGAAGTGCACGCCACAACTCCATAAATCCTGACCGATCTTACCTGAGTTTGTTGTCCTCACGTTGGCTGGGACTTAAGTGACTAAAGAGTGTAAATGGGATCAAAATATCTCTCAATCCACTGTACTAAAGCGCAGTAATTCTACAAAAAGATCACCAACTTCTTTACTAAATAAAGCAAGGTCACACAACTTAAAAATAACAAGATACTGTTAAACAGTGACTAGAGTGGCAGAAAAGAAACCAGACAGGTGGCAGCAATCACTCACTCAGAGCAACAGAGACGCTCGTGCGCTACAGGAGGAGACGTTTGCCAAGTCGACCCTGTTTAGAGAAATGCACTCGAACCTGTGGCTAACAACTCTATGATGAGGTATGTACTTGTGTAGTCACCAAAGCAAGGTCCAGAAACACAGCAACACGAATCAGCAACCGCGCCCCAGGGGAAAATTATACATTTTTCAGTTGTAGATGGGGCACACTGTCATATAATCAGATAGTAAAATGCCAACAGGATCCAGATTGAACAAACCACAATAGCACACCGAGATACTCTGAGACACACTGAGACACCAACCTAGACAGAGTGAGCCTGCAGCTCATCCAATTTGCATCCCTGTTGCAAGACCTAGCAAGGCTGATCAGATGGCCTTACAGCTCTGCGGGAGACAAGAGAGTGGAGCTTCTGAACTGCTGGTGATGTTCTTCTCAATCTGGAAACTGGTCACAGAGATGCATCCGGCTTGTGAAAGCTCAATACGACAGAGTTCAAGTTTTTCATACTTTTCTGGAAGGATGTTCCAGGGCAATGAAAAATCTTACCTCAGATAAAGGGAACTAGGCCAACCCTCTAGAAAAGAGAACATGTTCTCTCTGAAATGCCTTTCACGAAGAGATGTTTTTAAAATGCTGTGGTGACTGTCCCCCACCTGCAAAACTGAATTGACTTACACTGGTTTGACCAAGAGACTATTACTGTCAATAGATGTCACACAAAGTGATTATTTTACTTTTGAAAAACAGCAAGAGTCACAAATGGCCTTCAATTTTATTATTATTATTATTATTAAGAAAGAAGATGACCAGCTAGGCAGTGGTGGCGCACACCTTTAATCCCAGCACTTGGGAGGCACAGGCAGGTGGATCTCTGGAGTTCAAAGCCAGCCTGATCTATGTCTACATCGAAAGTTCCAAGACAGCCAGGGTGACACAGGAAACCATGTCGTGGGAAAAAAAAGGGAAATAAAAGAAATAAGATGATCAAAGGAGGTGAGCTACTAAGTAATGGTGGTAGAAAAAGATGAGAAGAAAATACCAGCCTTAAAATGGTACTAACCTACCTTTTACTCTTTAGAAACATCTTTTGTTGAACTACCAGGAAAAAACAACAACTATTTTTTCCAACGCAGATATCTGCCTCCACACCTAGCTTTCCCCCGATATTATTTTAAAGCGCTGTGCAACAGAGAAAGCAAGAATGTTCCCTCGGCAGCGACAATCATTGGCAAGCTCAGGTGTCTGAACAGAGGGAAGCCAAGGGAAATGAAACAAATCCTTCTGCCTCATTAGGGTTCTAAAAATAGTCTCAAAATACAAAGGCATGGGTGCCGCATAAATGAATGAGAAATTCAATCAAAGGGATTTTTATGAGTCTTGACCACAGCCCAGACATAATTATTTTGAAGATTAAAAAAGAAAAAAAAACAAACAAAAAAAACCAAAACAAGAAAACATGATTCTATGAACCAGGCCAGCAGGGCTTAAAATAAGCAGAAAAATCAGACAACACAAAATCAATACAATGATAGTGAGGACAGATTTTTTTTTTAAATATTGTTCATACTTAGCTAGGAAATACAGAAACAACGGGTGCTCTGAGGCGATGAAAAACCCAAAGGCTTATCTCTTCTAACTTGGTGTTAATTCATTTTGGATTTGATTCCCACAGGACTCAGGAGGGGGAATGAAAAAAGCATTTCCTGGAGAATCCAGGCAACCACCAGGAGGAGGTGACCCTCCACTCCCCACTGTACTGAGATGGCAAGCCTCAGACCACCGGGAATCTAATGAGAGTCCTTCCAACTACCATTGGTCAACGGATGAAACTGGCTTTGTGTGGATGTGTTCCCAAGTGGGTGTCGCTCTTGGTATCACCTTGTCTCTGTCACTAAGAGGCAGTAACATTTGCAGAAGGCAAGTGACAACAAGGAAAACCAAAATATTCAAAGAGTCAAACTTTACGGAATTTTAAATTCCTGAACTGAGAATTCTTGATTCCTGAAAGGTCCTAACCCAGTGATCTATACTAAGCATGTTATGGAAGGAAAGGGGACGAGTCGGAGTTACATTCCTTCCTTCCGTCAATAGCAAGTATCTGTACAACTGCCGCCAAAGTCAACCACAAATGACCTGCCAACACTCCATTCTGATACTACAATCTCAATCTTTCCTTAATTCTATAGGACACACATGACCCTTGCCTGGCAAGTAACTTCCCTGATCATCCTGGTCCCAGCAAGGGGTTTGGATTAGATCCATGACCCAGGCAACAAATCAAAGGCCATAAACGTAGATAGATGCAACCGTTGCTCCTTGTGGACTGCTAAGAGGCACTTCAGAGGGGAAAGCCTGCCTGAGACAAACCCAGATGAAAACAGACAGTCTGTGACAACAAACAGGACAGCAACGCTCAGGCTCTGAAGCTAATCTCACTGTGCACGGTTTCTCTGGATAGCCCTGGCTTTCCTAGAACTCACTCTGTAGACTCAGAGATCTGCCTGCCTCTGCCCCCTGAGTGCTGCAACTGAGAATCTCTTAGCAACATCAACCAAAAACTTTTATTATTATTATTGTTCTGACACTAAATCCATGTCTGTCATTCACAAACGGCCTCAGACATTATGGCTTCCTCATTGCTTTCAAAACTTTTAAAGAATTAGTTCTTCAGCCAGATAGCCCACCCTTGATTATAAATATATATAATAGTAAAAAAAAAAAAAAAACATAAATAAACAGAGGTCTTTTGAAATGGAACACTGAAAAATCAATACTAAATAGGCCTGCCTTGTAGTTAGCCTTTGAATCTGAGGAGCTTCCAGGGGGCTATATTATTTCCTCATTCAAAAAGAAAAATGTCGGGGGCTGGAGAGATGGTTCAGAGGTTCAGAACAGTGGCTGCTCTCCCAGAGGAACAGGGTTCAATTCCCAGCATCCACATGGTAGCTCACAAACCACCTGTAATTCCAGTTCCAAGGAATTCGGCACCTCCTCCTGGCCTCTGCCAGGCACTTAAAGGCAAAACACACATACACATGAAATTTAATTTAAACTTAAAAAGGAAAGCATCCTTGGTATAAATGGTTATTTATGCCTGATCCTATTACCAAGCTGCTTCAGGAATGTCCACCTGCTCAATTCAGCATTGGTGGCTCTCTGAGGTTCACTGAATAAAGTCAGGAGGGTTTGCTGCCTGCATTTACTTCTCTCCTGAATTCACCATCTTGGGTAGAAAGGAGATGAGCTCAAAAGAATACACTGGAATCTTAAACATTTCTTTGGCCCACCTGCCCAGGGAAGCCAGGCCAGTCATGTGGGCAAGTCTGCTGCAAGTGCTTCTGTATCAGTAGTCAGAGTCTGTGTTTGCAACGTGTTCACATTACAAAATCCTCTGCAGGCCGGATAGCACACATCTGCCTCAGCCGCCTCCACAGAGAAACATACCAGCAGCTCTTTCTCTGCCAACCCTACCCTGAGCACACGCAGGGGAGTTCACATCTGAATGTCTCACACAGCAACCTGAGAGAGATGGTGCTATACTGAACCTGGTCCTCAACAGGAACGTCAGCCCATAAGGAGTTGTGGGAAGGGTCAAAGATGAAGTCCTAGCTACCTGAGATTGGTCTTAGTCAAGCCACCTCTTCTTTGAGAGGACTAGTTTTCTTCTCTTTACCACGGGATGGGGGCAACCGGTTCTGTGATTGTCACTGTGGGCCATGATCCAGGTGGTGGGTGGTAAAGTTCACTTGATGAACCAAGACCAACTTTACAGCCAGAGGATTCTAGGGCAGAGACACGGAGTGCACAAGGAGAACCTGGAGCACCTTCTAGTACCAGAAAATACACCAGTAAGGAAGATCACATGATGAGGTCACATGATGGGCTTATGTCAAAGGCAATAGGAGCCAGCTGATGAAGTTCCTCATGGCTGAAACTGGGACAACTGAGACAGTACACCCTGTATTCCCAGATTAGAACCTCAAGTAGAAAATAAACACCTGTGTGTTCACAGCGATGTATAGTAAGTATTAAGTGGTGGAATGAATGAATGATAAATAAATAGGAAAAAGAGAGAGAAATCTTCCACACAGACAAATGTCATGACTCTCAGCTAGATCCTCCACCCTTTAGGAGGGAAAACAGGTCTCCATTCCTTCAGGGTGCAACAGGCACAGAAATGCAGGTCATGGTACCTCATACCCTCCACAGGGCATCATGGGAAAGCCACTTAGATCTGTGAGCCTTCTTTCTTAGACTCGTAAGCTTCACCAAATCCCAGTGTCAGCCATTCTATAAAACATGACCCCATGCTCCTCTCAAAGCTTGGAAGGTGAGCTTTGGGAGTGGTTCCATCATAAAAAACAGCCCTCCCCAAATGGATCCTTAAAAGATTTCCAAGAGTAGATCTTGGGTTCACCCTTCCACTATGTGAGGGCATGGTAAGAACCGGCACCAGATGTCAGCACCTGGATCCTCAGTATCCCATCCTCCCAAACTGTACATGGATACATTTCTCCTCTTTATAAATAAGTTACTGTGTATGCTCCACACACACACATTTGTCTGCTCTTTTGTAGAGGTCAGGGGTCAGTAGCAGATGTCTTCTTTAATTGCCCTCCATGTTATTTTTTGAGATAGCGTATCTCCCTGAACATGGAGCTCATGGATTCTGCCATGCTAGGAGGCCAGTGAACCCCAGGGATTTGCCTATCTCTCCTCCAAAGCTCTGGGAATGCAGGCATGTATCACTCCATACAATTTTTACATGGGTATCTGGGATCCAAATACAGTTCCTCATATTAGAACAGCAAGCACTTTTGTAACTGAGCCATTCCTAGTCTAAAGCCTTCTCTAAGCACTGACTGACTGGTCTTCCAAAGGATCCAGGTTCAATTCCCAGTACCCACATGGAGACTTAAAACCCTCCATGGGATTCAATGCCCCCTTTTTGACCTTTGAAGGCACCCATCACACAGACGGTGCAAAGACATATATGCAGACAAACACCCATATAGATAAAATAACATTTTTAATTAATTAATTAACCTAGGGTTTTCAGTTAGAGCATCACAAAACACACAACGACATTTGAGAAACTGTCTCAGCCAAGAGGAGCCTGGGAGATGCACAATTTCACATAGTATGAAAAGCTGGTTGGGCCTCTAGGACAGCAAAAGGACATTCAGAATTACTATGCCAGCACCAGCTTGATGGTTTGATAAATGGAACACACTAACATTAAGATGTTCTACTAAGGAAAACTTGTACTTTCTGTACTATCTCCATAACTTTTCTATTGGTCCTAAACCTTCTAAAGTTAGAAGCGATTTTTTGTCTGTGTGTGTTGGAAGAGTGTGATTAAAGGCACACAATTTGAGTATGGTCTGCATGCTTATAGAGAAAGTTTGAGTCTTATGAGGTTAAAGGGCTATGACCCCACAGCTCAGCTCAGCACAGCCCAGTGGGTGTCATTCATCTATTCTCAAGCCAACTTTCCTCACCCATTCAACAAAGTTATTTAGTACCCGTCCTGTCTCAGGGTTATCTCAGTGTTCTGAGTAGCTGTGTGTCTTATTGGCATGATTAAAACACTATCACCAAAAAACAACCTCAGGGAAATAGGGGTTAATTCAGCTAACAGTTCAACATCACTTTATCATTTATTTAACAATTTATTGTCCAAGGAAGTCAGGGAAGAACCTCAAAGCAGAAACCTGGATGGAGGCAGGAGCTAATGCAGAAGCCATGGAGGGGTGCAGCTCACTGGCTTGCCCCACGACTTGCTCAGCCTGCATTCTTATAAACCCAGGACCATTAGTCCAGAAGTGACAGTGTGCTCAGTCGGCTGGGCCCACCCAAATCAATCATTAATCAGGAAATGGCCCCCACAGACTTGCCCACAGGCTAATCTGGTGGGGGGGGCATTTCTTCCTCAATTGAAGTTATTTGTTCCGTAATGTGTCTAGCCTGTGTCAGGTTGACATAAAACTAGCCAGCACACTTTGTCAGTTTTCCATTAATGTGAAGGGGAAGAAATGAGAAAAGCCACTGAAAAGGCAGAAAAGTTTCGACAGTCACTTGGCACATGTGCCTTCGAGCCAGTGGCAGCACAATACGTGGTGATAGTGGACATGTGTGGCACAGGAAGCCTGGTCACCTTGTAGTAGCCAGAAAGCAAAGCGAGACAAGCAACAGCCCTGCAGGATAAAATGTTTCAATCTGGGAGAAAACTGTTACACAACACTCCACCCCTTCTTCCATCGCTTACATTCTTTCTGTCACGTCTTCTTCAATGATCCCTGAGCCTTAGAGGGGGTGACTAGAGACCTCAGTCCACCTCTGACTAAGAAACAGGCCACCATGTCACAGTAACAGTCATTTGATTTCAGGAGCTCCCCAGTGGTTATAAATGAGGGGGATAACGCCTATGGGCATAAACACACGTTTAGACAGCAATATGACAGGCATGTCACATCCATCTAAAAAACCCACAGAAGTTGCTTCCCCAGGGGAACTTCTGACCTCCCTAGCCACAGGTTTGATTCTGGCTCCCAGGACTAGGCTTGAATCCCATTTTGTGCAGCTGGCCTTACATCCAATCAGAAGGGTGTTGGTCTTACCCACAACAGCCAGGCCACTATTGCACAAGCAGGCACATGCAATCTTGTATGTTGGTATTTTAGGACACAGAGTTCATAGCCAAGCAGGGACATTGGTGACAGTTCACCTGCAGCCTGCATGGCCCTCTCTGGCACTAGAAAGGCCAGTTAGCAGGATGCAAGTTTCCAGTTCAGACCCACCTTAATTTCTCCATTCCTACAGTTAAAGCATGGACATACAGTGTCTTCAGCAATGGGGTCTGGCATACAACCAAGAGCAGCGGCAACAGTCTTTATGATCTATGGGACCTCAGGGACTTCCCTGGCCAACAACTCAGAAGGAGGCGGCCCACCCCAGGCACTGGGGATTTTATTCAATGACCTTACAGAAGTGTCCATTCCCACCCACGTAGGGTACACCTTTTGGATATAAACTCTGTAGCTACTGTTTTAACACATGTTTCCCACATAATTTAACACATAATTAACCCAGCCCAAGTACCACTGTTCATGGTTGTCTCACCAATGGCTTTCCAAGTCTGCAAAATTCTCCAAGGTTAAAACTATGTCTTTTCCAGAAGATGAGCAGGACGAGGCATCATCCTGAACTACTGTCTCATAACAGATCAGTGGGGTTTCAAAGATAACCTTGGTGAAAGACTCTGAAAGTCTGTTGTCAGCTGTCCTCAGCAAGCGTCAGGAGAGCCCGGAAGGTCACAACTAAGAAGATAACTAAAGTTGAAATGAGCAAGGTCTAATACAGTATGGACAGGTTCCATCCATTTGTATCATTTGCTTCCTCCAAAGATCAAGGTCAGGTACAAAGCATAGTGTTTTTTCGGCTCTTCCTGGTCATCAGCTTGACTCTATCTGGAATGAACTACAATCCAGAACTGGAGGGCTCACCTGTGATCCAGATCTTGAGGCTGGAAGACACAAGTTTCTGACCTGAATCTTGGCATGGAGATCTTGAGGCAGAGTGGCCATGAAGAGCTTAGGCCCAGGCAAGGTAGTGTACACCTTTAATCCCAGGAGACTAAGGCAAGGAGATCTCGTGAGTTAAAAGTCATCCTGGGACAAGGCAAGTCCCAGATCCAGGCGTGGTGGTACACATCCTTAATCTGGCCCACACCTTCTGGACATTGGAAGAAGGAAGATTCACTCTTTGCCTGCTTGCACTTACTTGTCAGCACATCTGTTGGAACCTACTTCCACAAAAGACAAGCTGAAACAACTAGCCTTGTGGGACTGAGCAACTACTAGATTCTCGGACTTCCCATTCACAGATGCCCATTGTTGGAGAGTTGGACTTCAGACTGTTAGTCATCACAATAAATTCCCTCAGTATAAAGAGCGATTTTATAAGTTCTGTGACTCTAGAGAGCCCTGACTAATACACATAGATAGGAGGTGTTAATTTATTCTCTGTAATCCTCAGTGATTCTGAACTATTACGTTTACATGACCTGGAGCTCGTTCTGGGAGCCTCCCTACATTTCTCCACACCTGATCAACTCAGTGGGTCTGACTTAGTTTGCTCAGACCTACTCAGAGTCACAGGTAAATGTCTTTTTACCTGTGGCCCTGGATTGGCACATGCCTCTAGCCTCCCCATTCACCATACCTGGCTGTTGGGGGAGCTGTAGCTGGGCTAACAGTCTACATCCCTAGCATTATCTTTTGCTGGAGGAAAATGTACCCTCCTCGGTCTGTGGGGATTACCCATCCCTGGGACAGGCTTGATGATCTTCATCTGTATTCTGTCACGGATGTCTTCTCCTTAGGCAGAAGCTGCGTAGCACACAACTTGCCTTTCTATCAGTTTTTCTCCAGCTTGACACAAATCCCGCCACACACTTCACCTTTTACTGACCTCCGCTGGAAGGCTCTTCTACTTTGAGGGCACTCATCACATGCTGTTCTAAATCACTGAGATCTGCCAAAGCCTTTCCTGCCTTATAAAGATCTTGCTCCACCAAAGGACTCAGTCACTAAAGCTTGATACGAGCCTTGAGGTCTCTTCTGGATCAACCTTTGTTTAATTCCTCTGTAAACGGAGTTCTGTCTGGCCCAGTGAGCTAGGGTTCAAATACAGCCAACCTTGTTCCCAGTTCCCTCAATACCACCTGCCCCTCTGTGGTCCTCCAGTCCCTGATATTTATGGGAACTTCCAAATGTTCCTAATGGCTTTGATAAGCCAGTCCATTGGGCATTGCTCTTTTTCATAGTGTCTCGGGTTATACAGCCTTTGCCTTAAGAGGGGGATGGGAAGTTACATTACTCAGTTCTGCCTCCACAGCAGTTAGACTGATCCTACCTGCTCCTGTGTGCCTCAGCCTCACAAGCCAGGCTCCACTGCTTGTTAAAAGTCTTCCCTAATTCTAGCAATTCAAGTGCTAACAATTTCCTGATACACCAGTTAATGTCCAATCTGTGTACTGAATCACAGATTTTTCCTCTTTGTCTACCAAAGGTTGGACTTATCTCTTACTGCTTTTACCACCTCTCCCTCCTTTTGTTTATCTAACTTAGTTGCCAAATCAGGAGCTAACAGAGGATACTGGCTACATCTCTCTTTCGTATTGCAACTGCTCCTTTACACAAACAAGCTCCTGCCTGGCCGCCATCTTGGCCTCCCGTGCATTTCTAACTAAGCACAACACTAGTCAGGCAGCCTCCTCTGCTGCCTGCCTGCCACCAACACTCCTGACCCTTGTGCACTAATCTTGATGACTATAACTTTTCCTCTGCCTTTTAAACTGTTTTCAGGATATCTTCACATTCACACAGTGAACTCCATTCATCTAGCTGGCATGCCACCCCATACCACACAGATGAAAGCTGCTATTCCGAGACTGCCTCCCACAGACACTCCTAATCCTGATGGCTCAGCCTTAGTTGTGTGTCTCACTACCTACAGCAAGAACCATACAGCCCCTCTTATAGCACAAAGACACAAGAACACCCACAATACAGGAAATGACAACTGTATTGGAATTTCCTCCAGGGAAGCTCCCACCTCAAGCTTCTCAACCTCAGTAACAGGCTTTGCTATCTTTAACCAAGACCGTGCCCTCACTCTTCCCTAACTCATCTTGAGTTCCATCAGAACCTTATTCAGACACCAATTTTGGTTCCTGCCCCACTAAATCTGAAAGTCGGATTTGGGGACTTTGTTTAAAACACACACATCGCTGAGAGGGATCTCAGACCAGACCAAAGTATGGTTACCATCAAAGTCCATCTTGGTGAACCAATGAATTTTATTGGGGTTACTTATAGGAATGTGGGTGAGAGGTTACTTACAGAAGCAGAAATGACTCAAAGGCAGCTGCATGACCAAGGCCCAGCCCAGCATGGGTGACAGCTCACAGAGCTGGGAACCTGGAGCACACTGCACAGCCTGCAGGCAGCTCAACAAATTGCTTAGTGTCCTTTCTAAGTGACTCTGGTCTAAACCTCTTCCAGGCAGCCTTGGCTAGTTTCTACTTCTTCCAGGCAGCTGATCTGATCTCTACTTCTGCCAGGCAGCTGGTATGGTCTCAACGTCTTTGTTGCTTTTCTCATCTGAAAATCTTCTTTGCAGCTCAGCTTCACTTCCTCTGGTCGAGACTCTCAACTTCAATTGCTTTACTTTAGTAAAGAGGGGCATGGTGGATCTGGTCAGTTTCAGGGACTTCCTGAAACTAGCTTGAGTTGTTTACCTTTCTGCTTAAGGAGCTTCCCAGCAGGATGGACTGTCTCAATCTCAAGGAAACTGTTACATAGCAGGGCCTCCACAATCAATATTTGAACCTAGTGTTACAATGTTGCTGGGGTGTAGAAGCATTATACCTGAGAAACTTATCACTGTTTCCTAGTCACGTGATCCCCTCCTCTAGCTGGGTCTTTTGCCCAGCTGGCAGTCACCAGGCTGTTTCCTATGACTCTTTCACATCTATCAACAGTTGGCTAAGGAGGAGCAGTGCCCAATACCCTTGAGAACGTAGGCAAGGCTATGACTTGTAAACCTTACTGCAGGCTACACAGCCACAGCCCAGCCCAGAACCTCCCCTCCTAGAGCTTGGATGGCCTAGGACCCTGGCAGTGAAGGAGAGTCTCAGCTTCTGTTGCAACCCCACATGACATTTCACAGAGGAAATCCAAACTCTGTCCCATGGGCCCAGCACTGTAAAGCAAAGGTGTCACCTGTGGATTAGAAAAGGCAGCTAGCTCGCTCTCTTACACAAGTGTCTACCCACATCTGATCTGCATTGTGAAAAGGAGCTGGGCAGATGCCAGAGAAGCAAAGAGGCTTCTGAGTCCTAACCAAGATCCAAAGCCTGCAGGACTCAAAGGAACAAACCAGTCCTAATGCCCTTCTTGCCCTGGGACCAACGACTAGAACAGGAATTTCCAGTCAGGAGCAGGCTACCTTCAACAAGTCCATACATGCAGCCCTTTTCCTGAATCTTGTTTAGGCTACAACCTTTCCCTCCCTGACTCCTTATTATTGGTCTGATCCCTTAGTGATACATGTAGAAGTTAAGATCACTCTGGACCATGGAGCCTAAGTGGCCCACAGTGTGTGCTACGTGCATATGCATGCTTGTAAGATGAGATACTCACTCATACCAACCCCCTTCACCTAAGGACAGAGGCAGTGGGTCTCTGTGAACACTCACCAGATACAATGTATAAACAATGCACATAAATTGTCAACAAATCACCATTCACCAAACTTTGCTTATTCCCGTGTAGAAAGGCCTAGAGATAGGGCCTTTCTTCCATAAATTACTCTTAGATTTAAAAAAAAAAAAAAAAAAAAAAAAAAAAACAAAAAAAAAAAAAAAAAAACAAAAAAAAAACAAAAACAAAAAATACACTGCCACACAGAAAATAAAGCTTCCATAGAACATTAAGAGACTGGGCTGAGTGTGGTAGCACACATTTTTGATTCCAGGGCCAGCCTGGCCTACATGAGTTCCAGGCCAGTCCAGGCTACATAGTATCAAACAAAACAAGGCAACACCAAGAGACCAGACCTGTAAAAGCCATCTCAGTACTTTTGTTTCATGGACCACTGCATCATCTAGCTCCCTTTTTATTGTAATTTTTCTGCCTTTTTTTCCTCTTTTCCACGATAAGTCCTCCAGAAATGTACCCTTTACCCTTTGCATCTGACTGCCAGTCTTACTGGTGAACACACAATCTCCTGTTCAAACCATCTGTTGGGGCCCCAGCTGGCTGAGAATTGAACAGCCATGCACACCCTGGAATTCCTATCAAATCCCACCTTCCAGCTACAAAAGATAACGTGCTTTCCACTGTGGTCCATCTCTATCTTCACCTGAAATCTTTCTCCTTACTTCCCCATTTTCTGAAATTGCACCCTGCTCCGAGGCCCTGTTCTATCAGCAGATTGGCCCTGTTTGGAACTACCCTCTTCAACTCCAGGAGTTTACTGGAAGCATAATTCCATCTAAAAGGTGGTTGTCAGAACTAAATGTGATGTTCCTTCAGTAAATACAGAGGGCAGTGATTAACTTTTAGTAGCTACTCTATAAGAGACAATGACTAGCATCATGCTGTTGTGGTCCTACCCGTGTGGCTGGTTCTCCTTCCCATACCTGACTTTTGGCTTACTGTCCCCAAGGAAGCATCCTGTATCCTGCTTTCCCTCCTGGGACCTGCCTGAGACTGGGACCTGCCCTTACGGACCTCCTCAGCTGTCATAATATCCACTGAACTGCTGACCCAGATAGGATGACAGGCTTTGCCTCTTTTCCAAGTTGCTACTGAACACTCCCATGCTGATAACAGGCCAGCTAGGCACGTCACAACCAGAAGCACCCTTTCCCCTAAGAGCTTCTGTCTCTGCTCTCCCAGACAGGAACACATCATAACTAACAGACTCACGGAAATGAAAGTCTACAGTTACTTTCTGGCTACTTTGGATTCTTACTTAAAAATAAGTAACACATTTACTTGCAACAAATTCAAAAACCACAAATCTAGCCTCACCGTTAATCTCCCTGTTTCCTGCTACCCCTTCCTGGGAAAATTTAGCATTAACAGTCTCTTGTGTATCCTTCAAGATATTTTATATTTGTATAGATACAGAGAGTAAAAGCAAATGTTTACCAGCCAGCTCTCTGGAATGTTGATTCCCATGTCGTACCTATTCCCACCATGAATGATTCACGAAGCAGCACAGGTCATCAGAAAGGACCTGGGAAAAGACGCACATGCCCTGGTGGCTGACTGTGGACCACCAGCTTTGTGGATGTACACATGTGTAAATATAGGCATCCATATATATGCATAGATACATATGAAATATATTATGTATAGATGTATCTTTACACAATAGATAGTATACAATCCCTTTGTTGATAGTCTATGTATACCACTCATCTATGTATTCTACATATTACTTGTATTTTAACTTAAATGACAAGGCTTACACATTTATAAGTCAGATAAGATTCCTCAAATTGTAACTGCTGATTCGGGCAACGCATATATTTGTGATTTTGATAAATCATAGATGTTAGATTAGCTTAAACTTCCGTCCAGTATTTGAGCCCTCATTTCCTCCATCCCTTGTCAGTACTACCCTGCTGTGATGTGTACCAAACCAGCATGTGAAAAATAGCACCTTTTTTTAAGGTTCTGTAAAAGTGATTAAAGTTTCAGCATTTTTAAGAGTCACCACTGGGGGCTGGAGAGATGGCTCAGTGGTTAAGAGCACTGACTGCTTTTGCAGAAGTCCTGAGTTCAATTCCCAGCAACCACATGGTGGCTCACAACCATCTGTAATAGGATGTGAAGCCCTTTTCTGTTGTGTCTAAAGAGAGCAACACTGTACTCACATACATTAAATAAATCTTAAAGAAAAAATCACTTCTGTGCAGCTTTATGAACTGTACACTCACATTCTTTATATCCAGAGTATCTAGCCTTTCCCTTATGGACTTGCCAAAGCTCTTTATATACCGATAAAAGTACATCTGTGTAGTATGCAATGGTACTCTTTTCTTAAGTTTTTGTTGTCCTTTGAAATGATTAAAAAGATTTGGTCTTGCAAAAAATTATATGCATAAAATCTTCTATGTTTGTATCGAATCTAGGAAGGATTTCCTATCTCCATTAACTACTGAAGTGGGGTTCTCATTTTACTAGCTGTTTTGATATTAAGTTTTGGCTCCACCTGGAACTTATTTTAGTGGAAGATAGGACACAGATTCCAGTTGCATTCTCTCCCCACAGAACCATCTTTGCCTTTCTCTCAACCGCCACTACCAGCCCTGTCCTAAGAACTATCACACTAACTTTAAAAATATCTTGATAGCAGGGCAGTAGTGGCAGACACTTTTAATTCCAGCACTGGGGAGGCAGAGGCAGGTGGATCTCTATAAGTTTAAAGCCGGTCTGGTCTTCAGAGTGAGTTCTAGGACAACCAAAGGCCACACAAAGAAACCCTGTCTCTGAAGCAGAAAAAGAAAAATTGATAACACTTCTTCACTCTTCTCCAGTTGTGGCCACCGTGTATCTCTGGTCCCAGCCTTTGACCTCTACCAACGCCAAATGCTCTTCTCTGACACGCAGTCACCACAGTCACCAGCTGCCATTGTTGTTTGTTCTTTGTGTTCATCAGCACCCTTAATGGCAGCATGGGTCCTTCTCTAGAGACACCCAAGCTCCAAAGGAAGCAAAGCTGATACGTTTACCCACATAAGAAAGCAGCTGAAAACAGTTCTGAACCTGTGAGAACAAAATCCACATTAGGCTGTCACGTCTTCAAATACCTGTGATGTTTATCTTCACTGTCAACTTAACTGGATTTGGAGTCCTCTAGGAGACACAGCTCTGGCCGTGTCTGTGAGGGCATTTCCAGAGAGGTTTGACTGAAGAGGAAAAGGCCTTCCCTAAATGTAGGCAACACCATCTTCTGAGCTGGGGTACAGAACTAAATAAACAGGAGGCCATGAGCGAGTACAATCATCCATCTCTCTCTGCCTCCTGACTGTGGACACGTGACCAGCATGTTCATGCTGTCATGCCTTCCCCACTGTGATGGACTGCATCCCTTAAATCACCAACCAAATAAGCCCCTCCTACTTTAGCTTGCTTCTGGCCAGGCATTTCGTCACCACAATGAGAAGACTAATCCATACCCCTAACTCATCTCAGTCCCTGACAAATGAGCTACACTTGAAAGAGAGCCAGCAACTTCTTTTAAGCTCCTCTGAGGGCTATACCAGTCAACTCAGGTTGTTAGACCTTGTTCAACTTCAATTACAAAAGTAACAGAAACTCAACTTTGGACTCAATCCCCATTAGCAAATAAACAAATCTGTGCTGTAGCATCAGAGAAATTCAAACCCTTCTCCCCAGGTCCATGTGGCCTCCTACAGCCTGAAAGGGCAGGACTTGGCATATCTCCTTCCCCTGGGAGAATGCCCAGTCAGAGTCTCTCTTCTCTTCCTCATTCAGATCTTTGCAGCCTGAATCATGACCCACAGGAAAATAGAACTTTGCTCCCCAGGGTCCCAATTAAAATCCAGACTCTTTCCCTTTGAGCCACGTATCACCATGGTAGCTAATGAATTCTCTGTTTAATGTCTGCATCCTCTTCTAGCCTGTAAAGTCCTGAAGGTAGAGTCTACTGGTAATCCCCCACCACATCCTGTTTCCAGCATGGTGCCTGAGACTTGGAATGGGATCCGCAAATGCTTTTGAAATGAATGAACATCAAATCTTAACTTCACGCTTTAATTCTAGTGAGGCGTTTACTTCAAGTTTATTGATATTGGTGGAATTAAAATTACATTGATTATTTAGTTTTTGCCTCTAAGCATTGCAGCTCATTGCCCAACACTGATGACTCAGAGAGAGAAGTTTGTTTTAGAAGACTTAAACTTTAAGTGTCTTATGAATATTAGAATATCTGACAGCAACACAGGACACAGGATTGGAAATCTTTACTTCACTGTGCTTTAACACAGGAGTGGGAAAATGCTCTGTTAAGGAGCGCCTTTGGCCAACACAACATTGCAAAAACTAATTTCAGAACTTTAACCAAAAATAGTGAAAATTTAAAAAAAACAAAAACAAAAAAACAAAAAAAAACCTACAGAAACAGAGTCTGTGATCCTCTCCTGACCTGACCCTTCATCAGGAACCACAGCGGCTGGACTTGAAGCTCTGGTTTTCCCATTTCCACAAAGTAGATGAGTCCCTTAGGGGAATTCATCTGGCCCACACTTCATCCAAGACCTGAACATATTAATCAATCTCTGAGTAAACAGACATCTAGACAATGATAGAGTTTTCATCTAAATAAATGTTGTAGGAAAGCAACGGACTTCTCGGCTTTAAATGTCCACATTATCATTTAGCATTATATTCTGTACATGTTCAATAAAGGCCATTAGGAAGCGGGCCCAGAAAAAAACCAACTCTGGGGTATAAATAATATAGTCAAAAACTATAAAAATCAATCACTCTCCTGAATTCTTCTAAAATGAAGAAAATATTTCATCAACTTCAAAAGAATCCGATAAACAGCCAAAGAAGCAATTCTGGCCTCTCAGGCTGCTAGTCTAAGCACTGTGAAAAAAAATTTTCAAATTTTCACATGAGTGTAGAAGGCCACACTTGAAGGCTGAAGCACCTTGAAATGAACCCATATTCCCTAAACTTTCCAAATATGAAGGATTTTTTACAAATATATTCCACTGTATGCTTTTTAAAACGTCAAATGCCCTTAGGTTTTTTTTTAAACATACTAATATGAAATGTTCAAACACACAAAAAAATGAGCAGCAGCCCGTGGGTGATAGCGCACACCTTTGGTCCCAGCACTTAGGAGGCAGAAGCAGACAGATCTCTGTGAGTTCAAGGCCAGCCTGGTCCATAAGATGAGTTCCAAGATATCCAGGACTACACAGAGAAACCCTGTCTAAAAAAAAAAAAAAAAAAAAAAAAAAAAAAAAAAAAAAAAAAAAAAAAAAAAAAAAAACCCAAAAACCAACCAAACCCAAAAACCAACCAAACAAACAAACGAGTACCAGCACTGTCCAACAGACTATAGTGTGATCTCTATAACTTTAACTTAAGTCATCAAGTAAAAGGGATACAAGAAAATGATGAGATGACTGTTGAATCTATGCCCTCATATGCCTGGAATATTATCATTTTAACATATAATTAATGTTTCTGAGACATTTTTACACTCTTTTCTAGTCTTCAGAATTCAGTATGCATTTTATACAAACATGACATCTTGGTAAAGAATAGTCAAATTCAAGTCACCAGTAGCCACACACAAGCAGTGGCTGCTCAGTGGACAGTACAGACACAAAGAACACCCCAGAAGCACAGCACCCCGTTCCGTGGCCACCACGCATTCGCTGACCGTGTCTTCTCTACACTGTCACAGTGTTTCATACTTATTCTCATCTCCTTGGTTAGCTCTTCTTTAACCGCTGGATTTTTTAGTTGGTGTCCAAACAATCAAGCTGGATTTGTAAGCTCAGTGGTAGAGTATAGGCTTAGCATCTCAAAGATCCTGAGATAGGTCCCCAGCACCACAGGAAACCAAGATGCTTTGAGGACCCCCAACATGACAGTTTCACTAAAATACTTTATCATTCAGCTGCTTCCTAAGGATCCATCTCCTGTCGCACGGTATCACATTAAGATGTGAAGGGCGTTGCCGTTCAGTCAAGGGTATATGTGAGCAGAAGTCAGAAAAGTGTTGCAAAAAATCCACCAGCTTCTCCAACTGGCAAATGGGTAATAAAACATGGTATATACAATATGCTAGAGAATTCGTGGAAACCTGCCTGTGTCTGCCTCCTGAGTACTGGGATTAAAGGCATTATGCTGAACTTCAATATGGTATATTTTTAAATAATGTTTAAAAAAATAATGAAGGATTGACTCCTATCATCCCAGGGATAAACCTTGAAAATAAAATCCTGGATGAAAGAAATCTGACACAAAAGTTCGTAGAGTCTATATGCCTGCCTTACAGAACAAGGAGTTCATACAGACACAAATGAGGGAATAAAGTGTCCTAAAATGAATTATGGTGACATTTGCACTAGGAGTTATTACATTGTGTGCCCTCAAAGGATAAATTGCATGATACATGAATTATGGTTGAATGACACATGATGTCTTAGCTAGGGTTTCTATTGCTGCGAAGAAACACCATGACCACAAAACTCTTATATAAAGGACAAAATTTAAATGAAGCTGGCTGACAGTTCAGAGGGTCAGTCCATTCTCATCATGGCTGGAAGCACAGAAGCACACCGACAGACCTGATATTGGAGGAGTCAAGAATTCTACATCTGGACTGGCAGACAGCAGGAAGAGAAGGAGACACTGGGCCTGGCTTGAGCTTCTGAAACTCCAAGATCCACCCTCCCAGTGACACACTTCTTCAAACAAGGTCACACCTCCAAATAGTGCCATTCCCAATGAGTCTATAAGGGCCATTTTCATTCAAACCACTACACATGAATTATGGCTCTACAGTTGTTATTTTAAAAAGCATATGTATATTACTATATATATACATATACATAGTAATATATAATATATAATATATATACATATGTGTATATATACATATATAGAGAGTAATATATATATAAGATATAATAGAGAGAGAGTATGAGAGAGCAAGTGCATGTGTGTGCATGAGTATAGATGTCAGAAGATAACCTGAGATGTCATCCCTCTGGTACTGCCCTCTCCTTTCTAGACAGGGCTTCTCACTTGGAGCTCAACCAAAGCAGAGCAGCCAGCAAGGATCCAATTGTCCTAGGATTGCAATCACCAGCCACAGCACCAGGTTTCTGGGACTCAAACTAAGGTCTCCATGATTGCAAGGCAAGCACTTTGTCAAACAAGCCATCTCACACCCCCTGTAACAGACTTTTATTAAGAGTAACATTGGCACAGATAAGAAGTGTTGTAATAAATATTTCATCTCAGTCAGGGGTTTCTACTCCACCTTTAATCATTCAGTTCCCAGATAAAAGACACACAACTTTTATATTTATAAAAAGTCTTAAATGCATTAGAGCTGGGCAGATATCTACCCTCTAAGCTATTAGTATCTATTTCCCTAGCTATAAGCCCAAGTTGTAAATTGCCGTGTTCCATCTGGGCCACTCTTAACTCCAATTGGCCAGCCCTCATGGCTATGTTTTCATGATTCATCTACCTCATGGAGTCTTCTCTCTGCACCTTCTCTCTCTCCTCATGGTCCTCCTCAGCCCCAAGGCAGGGAATCAAAACCCACCTACCTCTCTTCAGCCCAGCTATCTGCCGTCAGCATCTTTATTCAACCAATAGTTTTAAATTAAGGAGCAAGATCACATATCATTATTTGATGTATGTGAGGATTCTCTCGTCCCTGAGGCAACCAGGGCCAGTAATTAGCATTGCAATACGTAGCATCAGACCAAACCTCAACAAATTAAAAACAGTGTACACCACGTACATGGTATTTATTCTACAGTTTTGTTATATGTAAGAATTTACAATTCACTCTGTGGCTTAAAGGGGCTCAGAATAAGTGCTTACCGTGGGTTTCACTAGATGTTCTGTTGCTTCAGTATAAACTTATAAAGGTATGCATTAAAGTATTATGAATCAAACGCTAGAAAACAGGGCTGAACAGGATGGCTCATGCCTATAATCCCAGCATTTAGCAAGAAGAGGCAGAACAGAAAGTTCAGCCTGGAGCCACATAACCACACCCTGCGTTTAAAGAACAAAAACAATCACAAAACTAGAAAACAAAATGACACAATTCCAATTGCTCCTTTTTAACACGATGCAACCAAATACAATTGTCTATAATATTCTTTTTTTAATTGAGTCTTCTCTATCAAAAGGACACCAGGTCCTTATGTCAAGAATAGAAACAAGAGGAATCCACTCACCTTGCCTTCAAGACATTTAAAATCTCAGAATTTAAATGGGGCTGGGGATGAAGACATGAGTCAGGATCCCCAGAACCTACTACATCAAATTCAGCACTAGGAGAGACAACTATGTACATGCATGTGTACCTGAATGCACATACACAATACTCCACACATACATACACACGCACATCATCTTCATAATGTACATAAAAGAAAGGTGTGGTTCATTTAAATATTAAGAGTGGGCCAGAAAACGAGGGGATAAAAGGGCCAGGAGACATAAAGGCACAGAGAGAGGAAAAGAAAAGAATCAGCAGCATCTTCAGAGATCAGAACTCTGTGTTCATTCCCACTTCAAAAAAAAAAAAAAAAAAATGTTTTGACAAGACCAGTCACAGTGCACGCACGCTTTGATCCCAGCACTCAGCAGTGGCAGGTGGAACACTGAGTTTGAAGCCAGGCTGATCTACACAGAGAGTTCCAGGCCAGCCAGGGACACACAGTAGGACCCTGTCTTGGTTTTGTTTTTGTTTTTTTAAGAGTTCTGACAGTTTGGGTTCACAGAGATTGGAAGTAGTTTCTGAGCTCAGCTTGAAAGACTTATGTTCTTGTGGTAGTTTAACTATGCTTGGCCCAGGAAGGGGCACTATTAGGAGGTGTGGCCTTGTTGGAGTAGGTGTGGCCTTGTTGGAGGAAGTGCATCACTGTGGGGGGTGGGCTTTGAGACTCTCTTCCTAGCTACACGGGTGACACTCTGCTCCTGGTTTCCTTTGGATGGAGATATGGAACTCTCAGCTCCTTCTCCAGCACCATGCCTGCCTAGAAACAGCCGTGCTTCCTGCTATGACTATAATGGACGGAACCTCTGAACCTGTAAGCCAGCCCCAACCAAACGTTGTCCTTCTAAGAGTTGCCTTGGTCATGGTGTCTGCTCACAGCAATGGAAACCCTGACTAAGACAGTTCTTACAGAGAGCAATGGGAGAGCACTGAAGGCAACAGGCACACATAGGCAAAGAATAGACATAATGGTGACAAGATTCAGGTTACCAGCACACAAGCCAGGAATGGTGGAGCGAAAGCCAAGGCTGAACCTCCGATCCCAAATCCTGAGCTGGGCTAAGGAGTCTACACTAACTGGGTAGTGAAAGGGATTTGGGGTTTGACTCTCAGCTCCAGCATTTACTAACAGCAGACACAACTGAGCCTTTCCTACACTCGACTTGTCAGTGAGGGACAACTCACGGGCTCTGATGCGGCTTGTAAAATAGAGATGATGCATGAGTGGTCAACATCCATGACAGGCCTCTCCACATCTAAGTCCAAAGTGCTACTAAAACTAATACTGTTTGTAACTCTGAAAGCCACCCAAGAATGTTCAATAATGCAATAATGACAGTTCTTAAAACAGTCTGCCTTACTGCACATGCTAGACAAGAGAAAGGGAGGAAAAGCCACTTGTAGACCATGTTAGTGCAGAGTGAGATCGCTGAACGAAGGCACTGCAAGAGGCTACAGAAGACCAAGAAAGATCCTGAGACAAGAGTGAGTGGAAGGAAGCAGGAATGTGGTCTGAACAGTTGTAACTGAGAAGGCAAAACAGAAGTTTCTAGAGAACGCCAGAAAGCTTACGAATAAGTGGATTTAGGCAGAACTGGAGTGTGCAGGAAGAGGTATGGCTCTCAATTATGCATAGAAAGTGCTTACAGCTTAACAGCTCCCACCAGTCCCTGATGGCTCACACCCCCCTCACTTCCAGGGCATTCAAATCCAGCCCTTGCTGGAGCTCTTGAAATGGAAATGTCAATTAAGAAAAGGTAGCCCTGCCAAGAAGTACATTATAAATCAAATGATGGGTTATCCAGACCCTCATGCAGGGAGAATTGTATTACCCCAAACTATGTGGAAGCTGAAGGAAGAGGGGATGCCTGCGGCTCTCCTCCTCCCTCTTTGCCACTAACCTTTTAGGAGGCAATCATACCATCTCTTTCCAAATCGCTCCACACTCTCAGTTTCATGCAAGGGTAGAAAGGGCTAAATGCTTTTACTTTACTGAAAAGTCACTTCAGAACCTTCTGAGGTGAGTGGCTTCCGCATCTAAGAGGAACTACTCAGCTTTCCAGAACTTTCTGAAAGGGATGGAAATGGTCCGCACTGGGAGCTCATTTACCACGGTGAGAAAAAAAAAAAAAAAAAAAACAACCTGATTCCTTTCTGGATCCAGATGAAAGGGGGATAGCCTTTTCTCCCTATTAAAAGCCCCTGATGGACCAGGCCCACAAACCATGTCCTCAACCACAGAAACCAATGGCAATGAGACCCTGGACCACTCAAACAGTGTATCTGGTACATTTGATGTGGGTACCACCAAGCTTACAGCACAGTCTCGGACAGCATTAGCACTGGGCTCCATCACTGGGTTAACACTGATTAAACAGTGGGAGAAGAGACATCAGAGTCTAAGGGAAGGTGCTAAGGGTTTAGAGTCAGATAACGAAGAGCTCGGGGAATTGCTACTGACCCCAGGCAAATTCCTGAACCCAGCTGCAGTCTCCTCAGGTGACTGAGCCTATCAAGATGGTGAAGATTATGACATAATTTGTCCTGTGCAGTCTGGTATTATCTGGCCTACAACTATTAGTCATTACTGAAAATGGATCTCAGGGATAAAAGGGCGACTCTTAGCTGAACAACATGCCCACTGCCTGTAAAAGTGGAAACCATATTTTCGTCTCTTAGAAGTAACCTAACACAGGGGGGGTGGAACTCTGCAAGGGGAGGTGGGGAGTAGTGGCTGGGAGAAGCAACATTTGGAATGTAATTAATTAATTTTCAAAAAAGTAATCCAACAAAATAGAAAACAGGCTAGAGTCATAATAGTGCCCAGATAACCTTAGGACAACTGGCTAACCTGCAAGAGACTTAAATGCTAAAAATGTGTAGCTTGGGTCCGGAGACCAGTCCTTAATTAAAAGGCAATTGTTATCAAGCCTGATTACCAGAGTTTGCTCCCTGGATCCCACAGTGGAGAGAGAGAACCAACTCCTAAAGTCCTCTAACCATCACACGCCTGTACGTACAAGCAAAGGGTTGTGAACACACACACACACACACATCTAAAATAGGGAACTTTAAAAAACAACTCTAGCTAATCAGACTACTATTATGCTAGTGATCATCTATATGCATCTACACAAAGTTCCCAGAAACACCTTGATGGTTAGTGGGTGCTCATCCGGAGTTACTGCCATTTATTAATTTTCCCAATAAAAAAAAGGGAAAAAGATGAGAATCCAAACCAGCCGTGAAATCGATATCCTCGGATTATGAAGAAGTTAACATTTACTCATTCCACCAATGTGTAACGCGAACCTGCAGTGTGGTAGGTCGCCTTCTTAACACAGAGGATAGACAGACCGATCGAGGAACAACAGAACCGGGTCTCTGCTTTCCCAGGATTTTGCATCCGAGCAGAGGAAGAAGACTGGCAGATGGAAAAACAAGCAGATGAGTCCAGCAAGCTTTAGGTTCTGTGAAGAGCTGCAAACAGGGCAGTGTGGAGTTGATGGGCAGAATAGACACTTAGTTTGGATGCACTGCAATCTGTCTGAAGGTCTCCGGCGGCCAAAAGGAGGTCCTCACCTTGTATGATGCTTTGAGAGTTGAGTGTGGATGACCCAAAGTCAGGCCTATGCTTTCCTGTCTCTAAAACTATCTTTTGCAGCTACAGTGTAAATAAAATACACTATCCAAAGGTCCTCATCCAGTAATCAGATTCTGAGGGCACTGCGACATCCGAGGGGGCTCCAATCCCCTAGCCCAATTCCCAGACACAAGGTGAGAAACAACTTTTATGTCCCTCTCAGCTCCAACAGTCTGGGAAGCGCGCGGCTGGTTAAGAAGTGTCTGAAGGACACAAGACAATGCCACGGGCGACGCCAGAGGCAGCAAACGCCCGCTGAGTGCTTGAAGCCCCAAGGGAAGAGTGTTCTTGGTCCCAGTGCAGACACTGTGGAGCGGTGTGACCTGGCTGGGGATGCCGAAGAGCGAGGTGCCAGCACCGCCGGGCCCCAAGCTCGCGGATATGGTAAAGCCTCTCTCCTGGCTCAATTAAGCAGGTTTCCTGTGCCTCCCGCCCCGGCACCGCGCCAGGCTGTGCCCGGGACAGCTCCTCTGAGCGGCATCCTCATAAACCCGCACGCAGGTTCCTGAGATCCGCTCCTTCCCCGGGTCCATCCCCGCCAGGCTGTAACTCCAGGGGCGCAGCTCCAGGGTGAGCAGCAACAGAGTGCTTCCTCCCAGAAAACTGGCGCCTACACCGCAGGCGACCTCCTAGTCTCAGGGCTGCCCGTGGACCCAGGATTCCAGGGACCACCACAGACACACTCTGAATCCCAGAGACTGGCTGCGTCCCTGAACCTTCCCGGGACCCCCACCACACCTCAACCCCAGCCTGGTGGACGCCCTGTTGCTCACCTGAGTGTTCCGCAGCTGGAGACGCTGCTCGGTTCCCCAATGCGTGCTTCAATTCAGACCGGGAAGGACGCAAACCCGGCTTCTCGAGTCCCTGCAAGTCTCAGCCGACGGCAGTTCCAGCACCAGCCGCAGGAGACTGGGGCGCCGAGAGCTGCTCGCCGACAGATGGTAGGCGGGAGCCCGCGCCATGCACCAGCTCTCCTGGTGCCGGGGTCCCTGGTCCCCTGCTACTGGCCGGCGTGCGATCCCGCGACCAGTTCTCAGTACTTTGCCTAGAACTTTAGGGCGCGCGCCGCCGGACAATTAGCTGAAGAGCTGGAGCGAGGGGAGGGAGCTAGAAGGAGGAGCCTGAGTTCTCCACGGGGCGGAACAACATGAAAAGGGCGGGGGGCAGCAGAGTGGCTCCCACTCCCACCAATCAGGAGTCATCCGGGGAAAGGCAGTGAGGCGTTGGACTTGGAAGCTGCAGGCGGATTCCGTGACGCCAGCCAGGGTTCAGGGCGTGTGGAGGGGCGGAGGGTGATGGTAGGTGTGGCTGGGTGGGGCAGTGGCTCCCAGCATCGCGGGGTAGTCTGCGCCCCATAGGCACTCAATAAATATTTATTGAATGACTTAGGAGGAAGTTTAGGTTCGCGCAGAAGGAGCTCTTTTAAGGAGAAGATTCCAGGGGACTCAAGTAGTCTAACGGGCAATAATCACTTGAACACTGAAAAAGGCTGGGAATAAATAAGGGGGACATGCGTGGCGAGCCGAGGATTAGGCACAAATAATGGAAACTGCGTTTGGATACTGGGGACCTGGCCCCCAGAAGCAGTTGTCCAGATTTATGTGGGGTTACAGAGGAGGCAGGAAGGGAGAACGGTGTTGTTGTTGTTGCTGTTGTTACAATTTCCGTTTATGGGCTAGGAAAGAAGATGCAATGTAGTTGAGATCGAAACGCAGGAGCATCTGGCTAGACGTCCAAGCCCATTCGATTTCACTGCCCACTTGCCAGAATCCTAGCTTGGATGCCAGCCACTGATAATTTGAGGTCAATTTGCAAACCGCACATGAGTCCAGTGCCTCAGGTGGCCCGGTGGGCAGGGAATAATGAATGCCAGGAACAGATGTGACCCTGCACCTGCGGTAAAGGCACACAGGGTTTCTGCCCTCTCAGAACCTACATTTTGGAGAGGACGCAGACGATAAACCAAAGAGAGTAGATATACATGCATAATCAGGAAAACGTTGGAGAACTGTTAGCACGAAGAGAGCGCCAGCAGAGAGCCTTGGAAGAGGTGATGGAAGTAGCTCCGGCCCCTAAAGATCTCTGGGAGGAGGCTCTCAAATAGGATCCCAAAGCCAGGAGAACTCAGCAGCTCTAGGGCTCAGGAAGTGCTTTCCGGGCACTAGGAACTGCAGATGTATTTAATGCCAGCTGCCGGCTGCCACCCGCGGCTGACATTGTCAGTCTGACCCTGTATTAATGTTTCGGAGGCTCTTTCCCATAATCTATATGAACCACGTTTCATTCAATACTTTTAGATATTTGCTTTCTGGAACCTTCCACGTATAGGCTCTCTGGAACTGTCTTTGGCTCTGGCAGGTGGCCAGGGAAGTTTGGCTAAGAAGGCACATTCTCTAGATGCTGTGAGCTGTAGCTATCTCAGTCTGAATGGTGCCTGGCTTCCAAAACTACCCCGAACCGGAAGGAGCATCAACTGAGAAGCAGGCCTGAGGCACCTTGCCCACGCCCAGTTCAGGTGCCTGAGTCACACTCACTTTACTTCTAGTAACTTCTTTCCCAAGATGTGCTCTCTTCCTCCTTCCTCTCCCCACTTCCAAATCATCTTGTTGCGACCGGTTAGCTTTCCTACAGGAGACGTGCCTTTTATCCCACAGAAACGTCTTTGCTGCAGGGAAATCCAACCTTTGGACTTTGTAAACAGTGTTGACCATCTCCAAAGTTCACACGCCAGATTACACAATCGCATAACTATATACATGCATGTATTGCATGAGCCTAATTCATAGCGACCCGGAACCCAGCAAGGTTGTAGCCTGTCCCAACTGGCCTGGTAGACAACGGTTGGGCAGAATGCTATGGTTTCAGTGTTTAAACTGGCATCCTGTCCTTAGATTTTTCTTTGGTTTCTTCCAAGCTGACTGTGTGTTCCTGTTGGTACTGAAGGCAGTTAATGAGTCAGGATGAGAAATTTGTTCATATTCAAAATGCTTTGCCTGAAAGAAAGAGGAATCTCAGCGAGTCTTTTCAGTTTCACTTCCTCTTCTAAATAAACTTCCAGGCGCTCTGCTCCTACAAATCAAGAGGGGAAAGATTAAAGTTGAAACCCACGAAGAGTTAATTATCTTGCAAAAGCTCGTTACCATCCTAAAATTAGCTTTCCCCGCAGTCTTATTTTAGCGCAATGATCTGAATGTACTAGAGAAAGATCAATGGTTGCATATAGTAAGTTTCTAGAGTCTTCTCTGAAGAGCTGAACAAATGCTGTTGATCTTTCTAGAGGCTCCACAACCTTGCAGGGTTTTTCTGCATTGGCTTGGTGCTTTTCTTTTTTTACACTTATCAACTCTGTGTGTGTGTGTGTGTGTGTGTGTGTGTGTGTGTACTCGTGCCACTGCATAAATGTAAAGGTCAGAGGACAACTTGCAGGAGTTGGTTCTCTCCTTCCACCATGAGGGTCCTGGAGATCAAATTCATGCTTAGTGGCAAGTGTCGTCACCCCCTGAGGCATCTTCCTGGTCTGGTTGAATCTTTTAACCTCTGGAATTCCTAGTAGTTACGTATATGCTGCCTGAAGTCGCATGTTTTCACAGTAAAGGAAGCTGGTCATAAGGAAGCGGAGACAAGAACTACATAGGTTCCTAGCGTGAGAGCCCGTGGCTTTTTGTCTTGCCATGCTGCCTCCTGGTTAAGCAATCACCTTTCCTACTTTGTGAGATGGAAAGAGTCATTATATTTATTGGGCTACATCAAGAGTTTTACAATCTGGAAACAATTGCCATGTAGACTAAGACAGAGTCCCCACCAACCTCAGTGTGATTGACATTTTTGGCCCAGTAATTCTTTGTTTGCATGTAGGGATGTCCAGTGCCTGGAAGCTGCACTTCATCCACCAAACACAAAAAAAACAACTACTCAGTTGTAGCAACCAAGAAATCTCCAGACATTGTCCAAAGACCCCTGGAGGGTTCCTGATCAAAAACTACTGGCCCAGCACATAGCCAATGCCACAGATCAGGAGAGAGTAGCAGAACGTGCCTAGGGCTAGGATTCTGGCCATGAACCTAGGGCAAATATTGCTTCCCTAAACCTATTTGCATAATGGAAATCCTAATAATACCATTTCTTGAGGCTGTCTAAGGATTAAATATGATCGTGTAAAAGCAATTCATGCAGTGCCTTGGTATATAGGCACCACAGAAATGAGGCTTCTCCTCTCACTACCTTCCTATGGAAAAAGACACTGGCCTCACTGGCTTCCTGCAGGGAGCAACCACCGTCCTGCAGTCCTGCAGAGGCTCACTGTCTTCCAGTGAGGAACAAGCATTGGCCCACATACTTTGTTTGCTGCTCCTCCCTGCCCTGACTCGTGGCAGACAACAGGAATAAGCCAAAGCTGGCTTTATCAGCAAGTTCAAATAGGGCTCAAAATTCTTAACCCCACATTCTAGGAAGCTATTCCTGACAGAACAGTGTGAGTGTGAAAAGAGAAAGCTGAAGGACCATCCAGAATGGAAGAACTTTGACATCCCAAGGCTGAATGTAAGGCCAGCCTGGTCTACATAGTGAGTCCAGGTCAGCCAGCCATGCACTATACAGAGTGAGAACTTGTCTCCCCCCCCCAAAAAAAAAAAAGAAAAGGAAGAAGGGAAGGATGGGAAAAAGTGTGTCCTACTCATCCTCCCCCCTTCACTTTTATGTGAAAAATGTATTAAAGTAGCTTTTGTTGTATCTTAGAAACTGTTGTTCAAGAGTGTTAGTAAGAGACAAAGATAGACCGTGCACCACCTTTGTATAAAAGACCATTCTTAGCAGGCACTTTATGACATACAAAAATGGGTCAGAGGGTGTTCTTGCCTTCAGTGTTTTCAGACTCCTCCATAGGTCAGATCAAACGTGTATATAAATAAGTCCAGTACAAGCTGCAAGAGCTCAGGTACAAGAGACTGAAGCTGTCCTGAGAGAGGCACCGAAAATGTGCTCAGGAAAAAAAAAAAAAAAAGATGAATTATTTTTGAGGAGTAGGCTCAGAGAGTAACTTCCAGAATGGCTTTGTTGATGTGTCTAACTTCTGATTTAACCTCTGTGTTTATTACAGTGAGGTTCTCCTTGTAAAGGAAACGGCCACGTTGTTAGAGTTCCTGGCTTCGATCCAAGTCCTGCTTAATGTACAGAGATATTATCTGTGAAACTTAAGGTCAAAGTTTATTTTAATTCTAAATGAGTCATCTTTTAAATCAGATGTCTAACATTTCTGGAATGTTCCAGATTGCTCACCTTTAGAACAAGGCAGCTTTCAGCTTTCTCCCAAGCGTTTGGCAGAACCAGTTTTTAAAGCACGTTATACTTGTTTATATTGTTATATGAACAAACATAAAATGAACATTAGAGGAAGAGAGGGACATAAAGGGACAGAATCTCCTTCAGGACTGAACTATCCAATTATCTCTAAGTACCAACTGTGGGAACACACGCACGGGATCATGTTATCTACTGTAAATACTAAGGACAGCCCACACCAACTAGAGTAAGCATTTGTTTGCCAGGCACTACCAACAGGAGCTGCCAAGACTGCTGCCACTCCTGCACTATCAAGAGTCTGTCTATGAAATCAGAAAGTTCTGGTGGAAATGCCAGGACGTTCCTTCTGTTACAAGCCACACCAGCAGGATGTGTGCTTCAAATCCTGCCGTCCCCTTATTATAACATTTCTAGACCCACGCTCTACGGGAATGGATCTGGCATATACGTTCCAAGTCACATCCGCAAATCTAGCTGCAAGTGAGGCCTGGAAATGCAATTCTTAATCTTTCTGGCCTCTGTGCTGCCTGGACTCGTGAGAGGGAATGGGTCAGAAATGAATGAGTTAGCTGGGGATAAAACTGTTAGAAAAGTGCTTGCCTGCCATGCGCAAGGTCTTACATCCAATCTTAGTACTGCAAGTTGAAGGAACCAAACCATAGCATCTCTCATTTCAGACACACACACATACACACAGAAAGAGAAAGAGAGACAGAGAGACAGAGATACAGAGACAGAGAAACAGAGACAGACAGAGAGACAGACAGACAGAGAGAGCTATATGAGACTGAGTGCTGGTGTACATGTTCCATGCATGCATGTGCAAGTTAGAAGACAACTTTCAAGAGTTGTTTCTCACCTTCCACCATGTTGAAGCAGGGCCATTCTTTGTGCTATGTAGTCCAGGCTGGCTGGTTCTTGAGCTGGTCTACTACACTGTCTCTGTCTCCCATCTTGTTATAGGAGTCCTGGGATTGTTAATACAGGACATAGTGTTTGGCTTTTCACGTAGATTTTGGGGCTGAAACTCAGATTTCAGGTTTGAACAGCAAGCACTTTTGTCCCCTGATTAAATCCCAGGCCCAGTCTCCTTCCCTCCCTCCCTTCCTTCCTTCTTCCCTCCCTCCCTCCCTCCCTCCCTCCCTCCCTCCCTCCCTTCCTTCCTTCCTTCCTTCCTTCCTTCTCTCTTCTTTCCTGTCTGTCTTGGATGTAAGCTCTCAGCTGCTGTTCCAGCACCATGCCTGCCTCCTGTCACACTCCCCACCATGTTAGTCAAAGACAACCCCTCTAAAACTGGAAGCCCCAAATAAACCCTTTCTGTATTGTCTTGGTCATAGCATCTTATCATAGCAATAGAAAAGTAATCAAGACACTCCTATAAGCCATTCTCTATTCTAAAGCAAATGTTTAAAAGGGGGGGGGGGAGACACCTGCAATCATAGAACTCTTGCACAGCTTTCCTGTTGCTCTCAGGATGAAGGCACACACTCTGTGAGTGGTTCTCAGGATTCTGCATGACCAGGCGCCCTCCCCCTTCACTTGCCCTCCATCTCTTCCCTTCTGTACACTGGCCTGCCTCCACATTCTGTTATTTCCTGACACAGGTCCTGCATGTGTTCTCTCTCGATACCCAGTATGTGCCATTCCTTCTCTCCCTTTGTGAAGGGTGACTCACTCTTGAGGTCTCCGTCAGTCATCCTTTCTTCAGAGAAGTCCTCCCACACCGCCTGTCATTGCTCAGTTGAGACTGGGAGGTTTGTTTTCTTTGGGGTCCGCCTGTTTATTTTGATAGCACCTGCCACAGTTCGAGATTGTATTCACTATATTCTGGTCAGTTTCTGTCTCCTTGCAGATGGAGTATACATTCATCTTCCTGTGCCTGCCTCAGCAGCTAGTAGTAGGTTAACCTTCAAATATTTATCACAGAATAAAAGGAGTTGCAGAGGAGTGACCTTTAGCAGGGGCTGCCCGTGTCGAGCCTAGAAGAAACGATGCTCAGGGCCCAGTCCTAGAAAGACTCTCACAGCCAAGCTGAAAGTAGAAAGATGCTGTCTCCTTGAAGACTGACCAGTTGCCACGGTTACAAGTTATGACTTGTATTTTATCCCTTTCCCTTTAATATATGTCCCAGTTTCTTAGAGCCCCATCAATTCCATCGGGATATAAGAAGAAGCTGAAGAGGTGGTTTTCTTTGTCTATGCCTGTCCCACTAGTCCCACAGACCTTTCTCTATTTACAGGGACAAAAACTAGAAACCTACAGAAGTATTTACTTCTACCTTTCTGTGAAGTGGGTGGCACCTTTGCAGAGGTCTCTTCATTTCTCCACAGTGTTCTTGAGACATAAGGTTCCATCAAAAGAAAGTGCTTTGGCCCCTGGTTCCTGTAACTTGTGCATGAGTCCCCTGCTGACCCCCAGAACCAGGATGCCAGGCTCAGATGAAATTAGCTCCTCAGAAGAAGAAACTGTGATGCCCTTGCTCTTATAAATGTGTAAAACAATAAACTGAGTTTTTGGAACTGCAAATAAATGTGCCAGTGAAGAGAGTGCACTTAGCCTAGACCAGTGTTTCTCAAGCTGTGGGTTGTGTCACCTTTGGGCAGGGAGTCACATATCAGATATCCTGCATATGAGGTATGTATGTACGTTATGATCCATAAAAAAGTAGCAAAATTACAGTTGTGAAGTAGCAACAAAATAATTTTATGGTTGGTGGTCACCACAACATGAGGGACTGTATTAAAGGGTCATGGCACTAGGAAGGTTGAGAACCACTGCTATAAATTGTATCAACAACTGGAGTCCTTTTCTTCAAGAAATAAGTGGGGTTTTCTGGACTGATTCTGAAGTACAGTTTTACTGATGCGCACTGGTACTTACACGCAGGGACGGGTGCTCACACTCAGGGATGGGTGCTCACACACAAGGACGGGTGCTCACACGCAGGGACAGGTGCTCACACCCAGGGACAGGTGCTCACACACATGCCTCACGTGGTGTGTCAGGCTCTCCCATAATCTCAGATATTTGGGAGGCTAAGGCAGTAAGGACGTAAGTTCTAGGCTAACTTGGGCAATTTACAAAAGCACTGCCCCAAAATTAAAGTAAAAATGGCCTAAGAATACTGATCAGTGATACGGTACTTGACTGCCATGCAAAACAACACCCTACTTCAATCCCCAGGACCACTACATGTGTATTATTCTTACTGAAAAAAGGTACAGCAAAATAACAGCAAAACAATAATAAAACAAACAAAACCCCAATGAGTCAAATAGAATAAAATTGCCTATAAAATGTCACTTACAAAAATCTCTTCCATTATTCAGTGTTTCCTTCTACTATTTTTCCACATAGATATAATTTTAGGATAAGCACCCATGAATTCTTTTTAACTTGATAGTATATAAGTTTTCCTAATTGCTGTTGCATGCTTATCAACATAAAGTCATAAATTTGCCAAGGCGATCATTGTGATAAGCACGAAAAGGGACATGATATCAGCAAACTTGTGCCGCCCTAGAAATAATCTACACTTTTAATACAAAGAGTTAGATTGGAACACTGCCTCTTCCAGCTAGTAGTCCTTTCTTAAGCAACTAGTGTCGCATTTTAAACTTTGTTTCTTCATTTAAAAATAAAACTTACTATTTTAGTTTATATGTTTTGCATGCATGCTTGCCTGCACATCTGGGCGCTACTTGAATGCCTGGCGCCCCCAGAGGCCTGAAGAAGACATTGGATGTTCTGGAACTGGAGTCACAGATGGTTGTGAGCAGCTATGTGGGTGCTGGCAGTCAACACTCGGTCCTCTGGAAGAGCAGACAATCCTCTTTAACAGACAGATGAACTATCTCTTGGCCCTTCTTCTTTTTCAAATGAAGTTCACAGTAAGTTGGAATTGAAAGCAGAAAACCATCAGCTAAGGTAGATTCCCAAGGAGATTTAATTAATCTCTATTTCAATCATCTTCCCACTGGTTCCTCTTAGAGAAATACCGAGAAAGAAGTGACTGATTTAAAAGACGGAATGTGTCTACAGAGCTGAAATCGTTTTCTTGGGGCCTGATTCTGTCATGGTCCAGCCCTGACACCCAGGTTCTGAGGTGGGGACAGAGTAGGCAGACCAGAGGCTAATGACCTCTGCCATACACTTTCTCTTACTGTTCTGGGGACCAAAAACTGATAGCTTCTGGCAATTGGCTCCTGTTGACAGCAGCAAGGGATTGAGAAAAGAAAGTTACTTGGGCGCTTTACTCTTTAACTCAGGGGGCCTCTGGCTGGCCAAGAGGCAATAGGCTTGGAGCTCATTAACTCTTTGTGAGCCAGAGAGAAAGAGAAAGGATAAAGAAAGAGTCACACACGCGCACACATACACACACACACACACACACACACACACACACTCAGCAGGGCCCAACTGTCCATTTCACCAATTTTGCAAATACACATATACCTACATATGTAAGTATGTACATAAAAAAGACAGACATACACACACACACACACACACACACACACACACACACACACACACACATATATATATATATGGTGGATGGAGCAGAGCCCCAACAGCCACACTTTATTTTTTTCTCTCAGCCTTTTTATACCTTCTTAGACAGAAGTTCTTTATAAAATGACCTCACAGATGAAATGTCACACAAAAGACAGTTACAGAAAGATGTCAAGAATAAGTTCAAAGCAGTGTTTCATTCTATAAGCTCATTCTAAGTTCACAGCAATAGTTTCACATGGCCTTGCTTTATCATAGCTCACACCTGTGGCTTCATCCTTGGGCCTGACCTAGAATGAAGGCTTTTGTTTGATCACAGATCTGTCCCAAGCCTATCTCTCTTCTTAGTGTAATTTATGAAAGTTCTTTGTACTCCTTTACTTGTGCAGCCTTTACTCACTGTTCTATGAAGAGGGGCGCATTCTATTCTTGATCACAACTTTATTACATCTTTCTGGCAAAACAACTAAAACTATCTCAAACTTTCTTCCTGAAGTTATTTGAATCAATTGAGGAATTCTGTAGTCAATAATACATCTAAACCTCATTAATTCATGAAAGCTCATCTTCTTGTTGATCTGCAGGAAATTTGCCTGTTACGGAGGGCTGATGCCCAGGAATCATCAGGCTATGTAATAGGCATATCAGGAAAGGCATATCAGCAATGAAAAGCAATCCTGGGACAAAGTCTCTGGGGTCTGTGCCTCTTAGAGCACACCCATCACAGCCATAGCCTTTCCTACATGGCTTGTGCCCTGGTTCTATTGATGTGTTACAGCAGTGTGGCAATCTATGGTCTGTCCCCTCCTCTCTCATATCACACAGTGACATATCACTTTACACAGTGAGCTACTGACTGTCAAAAAACCTGTTTGTTTACCCCATAGCAAACCTACTTCTTTCATGAGGAGGTAGCCTACATAGCTCCTAACTAAGAGTGAAAGGAAGTCGTTAGGAGTGTACTCAAGATTAAAAAACTGAAGGAGCTCTTCTGCACTGTCCACCTGTGTCCAACACCTTAAACCACACCACTCCTGAGTCGTCAGCATGAGCACGAGACTCGGGCTCTCCAAAAGGCCCAGACCTTCAAACCTTTGTCATGTGGGTGTTTTGTGGTGGGTTTTTTTTGTTTTGTTTCTTTCTTTTTTTTTTTTGTGACTGCTCTAAGCTCAAGTGAATGTATGCTCCAAATCTGAACAATAGGACATGAAAGTGACTCTACTGAGGGCTTTGAAATAACTTGTGTCCTAAATAACATGAGCTCAGAATAGCATTTGTATAAGACAACTCACCTAACACCAACATTATGTCGTGGCTTCTCATTTGACTTGACATGTTTCATAGTATATTTATTTAGGTATCAACTATATATTTCCTATGGAATTACAAATTCTATTTGAACATACTTTTTTTTTTCCTGTGAAAAACATCCCATAAATGATTTATTTTAAAAACGCATAAGTACATTTTCCTCAAAAACTACTAACTAAATTCACTTGGCAGGTATTATAATTATATCCCCATTGTCTGCAAGGACAGTTGTGTTGCAACGAGAGAAACAATTAAGGCACATAGTGTGAAGTCTATCACTGTAATGACCTTAGTATTGTTTCACATCAGTGCTCAAACACATCATCAGGGACCCAAGTTCGTCTTCCTGCTCTGTCCACTTCACCCAGGTGATTTCCTCTTCAGTCTGGATGTGATATAGATCTGGCAGTTACCATAGTCATATCCAGAGGCAGAAGAAATGAAACGACCTTTTGTGAGCCACACCATACAAGCCAAAGACTTGTTCTGAAGCTCATGACCTGGTCATCATCATGCTTTATTGGTCATGATTGGGGCACATGCCCCTGCATACTCAAAACAGCTATGAACAAAGACAAAACTTCTACTGTAGATGCTAGGGTTTGGGTCTGAAAGACAAACAACAAACAAACAAAAACCTGGCATTCAAATAATAGATGCAGAAGGGAAGCAGATGTTTGTTATAAAGCAGTCATTTACACAAGCACTTAGGACTGCTCTCTCAGCACTTAAGGAATGGGAGGATGCCTCCCTACCTCCGTGTTCCCAGATGTTGGCAAACACCAAGTGTGCAAGTGAACCTTTGTAAGGGCAGAGGCCCACATCTCTTCTCTGCACATGGTCTCCATACTTGATGTGTAGTCTGTCAACACACAAGATCTCTTGAATAGTAAAGTTTGCGCCTTCCTTCTCAAGAGCAGTCTCAGCAGGTTCATTTTCAAAGTCTTGAAGGTCTTGGCTACATGTTCAAGGCAAGACTCTCAGGGCTTCTGCCAAGGAAATGAAGCAATGTCTTAGGAAATATGTAAGTAAGGGAGCTTGTGTGGAGGCTGAAAGTACACTCTAAGACATGTGTCCTGGTTTGGATGTGTGAGCCCAAAGACTTAGGTGTTGAAAGCTTAGTCTCCAGTGAGCCAGTGTTTAGAGTCAGCCCATGGGAGGTTCTTACATCATTAGGGACACGCCCACTGAAAGGACAGATAAGCTCTCGTGGACCCTAGTTTGTCCCCAGGCACCCTTTCTAGCCCCCTATCTTGTCCCATGATCGCTTCCCCTCTCTTATGCTCTTACTATGATGCCGTCTGCCACGAATCAATGAAGCCAGCCATTGTGAGTTAAACAAACCTCTTTTTCTTTATGAAGTACCTAGCCTCAAATATCTTGTCACAGTAGGAAAGGCTGGTGAAGTACAGCAAGTTGGTGAAATACCAATCAACGTTTAAAAAAAAAACTATATATTTACTATATTTTCATGTTTTAAAGTTTTGTTTTTAATTTTAAATGTAATATATTTAATTTGTGGTGGGGGACATACATAGATCAAAGTATATGTGTGGATTTCCAATGTGCAGAAGTCTAGACAATCCTTCTACCATGTAGAGATCAAATCAGATTATTAGCTTTGGCTGCACATGTTTTTACCTGCTGAACCATCTCACTGACCCTGTTAAATTTTAATAACATGCTGGTTTCAGGGGTGCATGCCTGTAATCCCAGCACTCAGGGGGGGGAGGCAGGCAGATCTCTGTAAGTTCAAGGCCAGCCTGGTCTACATAGTTAGTTCCAGACCAGCCAAGGATACACAGTGAGATCCTATCTCCAAAAACCAAAAAGAAACAAATATTTTAATAACATTTTAAATAGTAAAATATATTCAAAATATTATTTTAGCATATAACTAATTCAATAGATTGATTGGTAAGAAATCTTTGTTTTTTTAATGGTGAGCTTGGAACCCAGTGTGTATTTTCATTTCTGGGGCCCCTCTGTTGAGACTAGTGATACCCCAAGCACTTGATATTAGCTGTCATATGGATCAATGCAGATCATTTACTCTGATTTTTCCAGAACAGCCTGACTCTTTAATGGTGTTCATTACTTTGCCATGCATCTTGTCAGTTCTTTTTCCCTGGTGGAATGAAAATTGAAGTAGTTATACACTTTAAAATACTTACTCATATATTAGTAATAGGCAAGAAATAAGCCTACTGTTGCCTTTGCATCCGGGAGGAACGGTACATCTGTAAACAGTATCTATCTGTACTGGAAAACATGGAGAGTCTGTATTGTCAGCAAACAAGCAGAGATATCCACAGCGGCATCCCAGAGAGCTTGGCCCCGTTGGCTCAGGACATATAGTGCCTGGTTTTAACAAGATTATGGCGAAGTTTAGGGAGACCAGGAAACAAGTGGGCATTGAGTGTGGGAGTGAATTGGCCTAGTGAAGACCCTAAAAGACAAAAAACAAAATTCAGAGAGGATCACAATATAGTGACAAATAAAATGGACAGAATTCACAGTTAGGTTGAATCCGATTTCTGATAATACTATATGACTTAATTTTTTAAAAGAGAAAGCTTGCTTGCATCTCTCTTTCATGTTATCTGTGTGGGATGGGTGCTGACCACACACTCTGTATGAGCTTCACACCTGTCACACCTGGCCCTACTCACTGCCCCTCTGCACCTTTATTTAAAATAAAGTATATGGTACATGTGAATGGCAACACAGTAGTAGATGATCAAGGGTTTGGAGACAGAAAGACTAGGTTTTAAAAGTATTTCTCTGCATAACGTCACTTTTGCCCCCCATAGGAGGCATTTTGGGTTACAAATACTGGGGGAAGAGGAATGTTGCTAAAAATCCTACCACTTTTTCCCACCACACTTATTGATCTATACTGCCAAAGATGAGAAATGTCCTTTTTAATACTGGTCATATCATTGGCCATGGGTCAGAGAGATGGTTCAGTGGTAAAGGTACTTTCTGCCAAGCCTGACAGCCTTGAGTTTAAATCCTATCCTCCCACAAGGTGAACGGACAGAACCAATTTCCTCAAGTTTTCTTCTGACATCCGTATGTGCACCTAGGTATGTATGGGTATATGTACGTACAGACACACAAGATAAAAAAAATGATGTAAGAAAAGTACCATACTGCCTTGAACTTGATGTCTCTGAGTCTCATCTTCTCATGTGAAGGAGGGGAGAAGGCCAGTAAGATGTCCCTGCTGGTAAGGACAAAGGCAGAGTTTGCTGAAGTGAATTCAATCCCTGCGGCTACCATGTTGGAAAGAGAGAACCACTCCTACCCGTTGTCTCTAACCTTCACAAGCATGCAGTGGCACACCACACACACACACACACACACACACACACACACACACACTGGTGTTCAGAACTTGATGCAAAGCTCGAGGGTGCCCGAAGGGTAGGGCATCTAAACCTCATTCCATTTATAACTCTGACCTCCAGCTGGAGGGTGCTGGACTCCCTTGACCACCCTATTGGATGGGTCACTTGCACATGCACAGCTCCTTTCCAAAGAGCTCATCAAAATCCTGTAGATTTATTGGCCCCAGTTTGATTTCAGGATTAAGGTGAGTGTCAGAGACAGCAGTTACTGAGAGCCAAGAATCTGATGGCTCTGATGGGCCAGCCATCTCCAGAGAGCACTGACACAGAGGCTAATAGACTTACTGGATGTAATGAAGCATCTAACGTCACTCTTCCTGGAACAGAAAGCCTGACTGTGGCTTTCCAGAAACTCAGGATATTTAAGAGCCCCACTCCCATCCCCAGACTGCTGCCAAAGCACACAGCAAATGTGCCCGAAACTTCTTCCTCAAATGCTCCTTTAACACAAGTGCCGAAGGTTCTGGCTTTTTCTTTCACAAACATATTTCACTTTTTTTCTTATATCAAGAAAAATTTCATAATTCAAATGTAAAAAAAAAACAAATCAACATGTTTTTCCCCATTTTACAGTGGAGAAAGTGAGTCCCAGAGAGGTCACAGGCTTGTCCAGTGCCACAGAGTAATATTAGAAGGTGGCAGTGCAGGTTTAAACTGGGGCTCTTGGAATCTGAAGGCTGACATGGAACTCCTCCGCCTCCCCACAGGCTGGCAGGGAAAGGGGAGTTTTAGGAGACCAACGCTATCTGTGCCTATGATTTTGTGATTTTTTTAGCTGTGCTTGGGCAGAGGAGCAGAGACCATGGAACATACTTAGCCAGAATCTTATGGCTGGTGGCTCGCATAGCCTCAGGCACTAAGTTGTTCCTTATTGCCAGGAAAATGCTTATTTTGATGACTGTGTATCTACCTCCTCTATATTTGATTAATGGATTTCTCTTCTTTCCTTTCTTCCTTCTTTCCTTCCCTTCCTCCCTCTCTCCCATCCCCCTCTTTTATAGAGTTTTTCCATGTAGCCCAGGTTTGTTACCTCAAACCTGAGATCCTACCTCAACCTCCTGAGTACCAGGATTACAACAGGCCCACTCCATTGTTGACATTTGCTAAATTTCTTTCCTATCATGGACCCACTACAGAGTTGACACACAAAGTTCTCAATGATAATTTCCTTACAGAACAGGTGAGTGAGCTGGACTTGGTATCGGGCGCCTGTACTCAGCTCTGTGTTGGGCTGACACAAACGGAATGTGAGTTAGAGCACGGCCTGGAGAACATAGCAAGATCAAAAAAACAAAAAGGAAAGAGAGAGGGGGGTGGGAGAGGCATCTCCTGGATTACTCAGCTATAATCTATGATAGTCAGTTTTTAAAAAAGTGTCCGAGCCAACATTGTCTTGAACTGCTCACCGGACATGTCATCTCTCCTCAACCGACCATAAGAACCAGTAAGCAGGACATACACTGCAGGGAGTGTGTTCAAATCCCATGGCTCCTAGCACAACACTGGGACCCAGAGAGATGCTCAGGCAATAGTTAGTTACTTCAGAAGAAACTAAACTGAAGTGGAAACTAAAGGGTTCTTTGTAAGTCTGTTGGATGTTTTGCTGGGGCAAACACAGGAAGGAACGTTTAGCTGAAGTGGACACAGGTGAAAGGACATCCTGCTAAAGCAGGCATGAGAAAGGATGTGTGATGGAGGATTCTTCTCTAATGACACACATGTATCTGTCTGCCTTACACTGAGTACTTGAGCTCCATTTTGGGGGACTCCATAGAGAGAAACATGCCAAAAATCTTCTGGTGATGTGCTGCAGTTTCTTGCTGCTTCTGCCGACTCAGGCTAATGGGCAGAGTGATGGCAGCTGAGACAGATGCACGTGCTGAGGCAATGCCTGTAGAGAACTCATGATGTTTGGAGGGAGTACAAAAGAAACTCGAGGTACCATGACAGAGGCTGAGCTAGGCTTGCCTATAGAGCTGGCTGCGCAAAGCTTGTTGGTCTTGAGTCTTTGCTGATCTTCGCTTCCTCAAGAGAGGCACAGTGGAGAGCTGCTCTGAATGTCCCTGCTGGTTCGAATCTCTCCTACCTGACTGTTCCTGCTAGGTTGTGCCACTATCACTGAATCATGTTGGCTATAGGGGCTCTACTGAATTTGTCTGCTGCCATATCTGTGGAAGGTTGTGAGTGGATCGTGCTGCTGCTACTGACTCCTGTAAACTGAACCGTTGATGTCTAGGCAACACAGATGGGGAGTTGCTCCAAAGAACCATTTCAAAGCAGGTCCATTTCCCCCACATCCTTTCTTTTCCACTACGTATGGTGGGTTGGCTAAAAGGGAGGTTAAAGCATTTATGAACCATCATTAAAAATAAGGTTTGAAAAACTAAAGTTAGGCTAAACTCCCTGCAGCTTTGCACATTTTCTCTGGCAAAGGGTGGGAGACGTTCGGAAGATGTAGAGTGGTACTTCCTCAGAAGCAAAAATCCCAAGTCCTTCCCTACAACATTGTCTTGTTTTTACTGATTATACTCTTAGGGACTATCCAAGAGCTCCTGCTTCCCCAAATTCTAGAACTGACCCATTTTGGATACTCTCCAGAACTCTCTTCGGGGTGGGCAGGACTGAAGTCACCTTGGAAAGGAGGCATCCTCACCTCCTAGCCGTCACAGGCCTGGAGCCATTGCTCTCTGCTTTCCCACAATCCCGTGAGTTTTCAGGAAGCTTCCAGATCTTCACATCTATTCACAGAGGGGCCACTCAGTCACCCAAGGGAACTACCATTTTCTTCTCTTTGGCTCTGTCTCACGTCACACCACTCAATGTGAATTATGTCCTATCTCTGGCTGCCATGTCAACATTCCACAGGGGTTTTAGTGAAAGAACTTGTGATGTCTATTCTTGGTTATCAACCTGACTATATCTGAAATGAACTACAATCCAGAAAGGGAGGGCACACTGAAGTGGAAAATTGAGGGTTCTTTGGAAAGTTGTTTGGATGGTGTTTTGCTGAGGCAAACACAGAAAGGAACATTTCACTGAAGCTGACACAGGAGAGAGGATGTTCTGCTAAAGCAAGCACATGAGAGGACTCGTGATGATGGCCTCTTTGCTAACAGCATGCAAACACTGGAATGCCTTACATTGCATCGTTGAGCTGCATTTGTCAGGACTCCATAGAAAGAATCCAAATCTTTTGGTGGTGTGCTGCAGTTTGTTGCTGTTACCAAGGACTCGGGCTGATTTGATGCACGCGCTGAGGCAAGGCACGTGGAGGACACGTGATGTTTGGAGGATATAAATATGACTCCACAGAGTGAGGAGGCAGAGCTTGGCTTGCTGGCACAGCTAGCTGTGCAGTGCTTGTGGGTTTCTCATCTGTGCTGATCTTCACTGATCTTCACTTCCCTGAGAGAGGGACAGCCACGAACTCCTCCTGCTTTTTCCTTTTGGTCCCTCCTGATGACTTGAGCAGAGGCTGAGGCATGGCTGTCTCTGCTAGACTGTGTCACCACTGTTGCTAACCCAACTCTATCAAACTAGACTGCTGGTGTATCCATGAAGTGTTTGCAAGTGGATCGAGTTGCTGCTGCCTGCTAACCTGGGAACTGAACTGCAGATTTCCAGACAACACAGATGGGAGTTGCTCCAAAGAACCTTTTTTCTAAATAGGTCCACTTCCCCCATCCCACCCCCGTCCCAGTATCTTTCCCTTTCCAATACCTCTGGTGGAAGATGGATTACAAGGCAGGTGAAAGCTTTTAAGAACCAACATTAAAAATAGGATTTGAAAAAAATTAAAGTTATAACACACCTGTGAAAGATTTTTTTTTTTTTTGCTTGGTTTGAAGGGAGGGAATCTACTTCTAGTCCAGACCTCTGAGCCAGGAAGACACACACATTTAGTCCAGACATTGAGATGGGAAGACACAAACCACCTTTAATCCAGATCTTGAGGCCAGAAGACACACCGTTAATCTGGGCTCTACCTTCTGCTAGAAACCATAGAAGGACAACAGAAGAAGGAAGGTTCTGTCCGTTGCCTGCTTGTCCTCATCTTTCTAGCACATCCATTCCATCACTGGCATTGGAGCCTACTGTGGGATTCTAGCATTACAGAAGACCAGCTGAGATAGCAGCCTTGAGGGACTGAGCAACTACTAGATTCTTGAACTTTCCATCCACAGCCAGCCATTGTTAGATTAGGTAGTCTACAGCCTGTAAGTCATTCCAGGAAATTCCCCTTTATATATTGGGAAGAGAAAAAGAGAGAGAGATTCATTCTATAAGTTCTGTGCCTCTAGAGAACCCTAATAGAGAGCACTTTTATCTTTTTGTTATCAGTCTAGGCTTGCTAGTGAGTCTTCCACCCAGGAGGACATAAAATAGAAAGCCTTTACTAGGCTCTATAATCTACTTAAATATTTGCATATATTTACATTATATAAATATGATATATATGTATATATATATCACTCCAATAAACTCTATTTCCCATAGTCTCTATATAAAGATGAATTCAAATAAATATAATCTATCCACTAAAGATTTAATTAATCTTTAGTTAAAAGGCATTCTGACTCTCATACTTCTCCCTTAAAGATGACTCCCCACCATTTGAAATGCTTCTCAAGCTCCTTTGAAGGTTCCACATGAGAAATCTTGTGGTTCCACGTCCTGCTTCTTCCCTTGAGATATCCAGGTGCCGCTGCACAAATAAGCCAGAAAGGATGAATTAGAGTTCAGATCTCAGTCTGGCTGTGAATGTCGGGAGTTGAGGGGTGGGGATGTGAGGGGTGGGGGTGGAGAAAGATGGGGAGCCTTTTCCAAGGACCTCAGTGTTACAACTCTTTTAGACAGTATTCAGTGAAACAGCTTGCATACATACACACACACACACACACACACACACACACACACATACATATACAATTTGAGTTTTTTCAGGTCAGTGTACATTGGCTGAGACTTAAGGTGTTGGGAATGCTTCATTTTCATGGAGAGGCATCAGGTGCTTGCCAGGCAGATTCATATTAGGAGAAAGGGACTACATGACATTCCTCATGCAGAGGATGTAAGGGTCAGGCTCCCCAGATAAAGTCAGGAGGAGAAGATGAGATGACTACCAAAATGAACAGTAAAGACATAGACCTGGGCTTGTGAAATGGTTTTGAGATTTCTTTGAGGGGGGAGGGAACTTTGATGGTAAGGTTGAGTGGACAGTCCCCTGATCTTGGTGCAGAATGGAGGACAAGAATCTAATTTCTGTCTTGGTTTTGACTCCATTGCTGTAAAGAGACACCATGATCAGGCAACTTTTATAAAGGGAAGCATTTAATTTGAGGCTTGTGTACAGTTTTAGAGGGTTAGTTAGTTCATGATTATCATGGTGGAAGGTAGACAGGCGTGGTGCTGAAACTGGTTGTGTGTGTGTGTGTGTGTGTGTGTGTGTGTGTGTGTGTGTGTGTGTGTGACAGAGGGGGAGGGAGGGAGAAGGAGGAGGAGGAGGAGGAGGAGGAGAGAGAGAGAGAGAGAGAGAGAGAGAGAGAGAGAGAGAGAGAGAGAGAGAGATTAAGCCTGCTGCGGCCTTTTGAAGCCTCAAAGCCCACTCCCAGTAAGACGTCTCCTCCACTGAGAACATCTGCCTCCTAATCCTTCCCAAACAGTTCCACTAACTGGGGACCAAGTGTTCAAACATGTAAGCCTATGTGGGCCATGCTCATTCAGTTCACCACAATTGCTGTCTACAAAATTGCCCCAAAGTTAGTGGTTTAAAGTTGTATTTACTACTGTTTGGTTACTGTTGGCAGCTTTCCGATGCTGCTTCCTGGGAGACCTGGCTTCAGGTTTCATAGCCAAACTGCTGGCTGAGGCTGAGTTTTCTTCCTAAAGCTACTGGAAGTGAAGCAGGAGTGTCTTTCAAACTCCCTTATGTAGTTCTGTAAGGGTTCACAATTCGTAGGATTTAAATGCAAAGAGTGTTTTATTCTGCCAAAGTCCTGCATGCTGGGGTCTCCCATTACTAAGATAGAAAGACAATGAAGTGAGCTCACAGGCCTGATTTAAAGAACATTAGGGGATTCTGAGGTAGGTGCTTGTCTTTCTCTTGCTCCATCTCTAGGAACATTCCATTACCAGGACATGGGAGCCAGAAACTGTTACTGGGGAGGTCTGGAAACTGCTGCTGAGGAAATCTGGAAACTGCTGCTGACCCATTGTCCTTGCCTCAGGCCAGGTGGCAAGACAGCTTCTGAGGCCTGGACTTGCTTGGACTTGCTCAGTTGTTAGAAACAGAGATTTAGGCCTCGTCTTCTGAACTACCAATTTGAAGCCTGTCATGAAGTCAGCTGTAAGGAGCAGGCCCTTAACAGAGCTGACTCCATATTTGTAATAGGAAAGAAAACAAGTTTGAAGTGAAGTTGTTTGAAGTGCTGTGATAACAGAAGTTGTTTTGATAATTAAAAGTTGTTTTGAAAATAAGTTGTTTTGAATAAGTGTGATAACCATCGGTAATGAAGTCATAGCCCACAGATAACTAGACACATCTAGTTATCTGCCATGTACGTCAGAAGTAACCCCAATTCAAGCATAAAAGAGGAGCCCTTGGCCGGAGCACTTCATCACACTGGTAGTTATGGTTACCTAGCGTGATCCCATCACACTGGTAGCCATGACTGGTTAGAGTGATCCTCTGTTCAGGCCTCCTTTGCAACCAAGAGACTGAACACTCTGCACTGGGTCATCAAAGAGACAACAGAGAGACCGAAGCCTCCAACTTCGTGGTCAAGCACTCTCCGGACCTGAGCTGTTGGAAACTGCAGTCATAAGGACTCGGGTTGTATAACCCACAATTAATAATGTACTTATTGTTATACTTATTTCTTTGGTAAATTAACAATTTATTATTTGTTAACTGTGCTGACATTGATAGAGTCAATGCATAGGAAATGTGGCAATACCTCGTTGTTACAATAGCTTCAGCATTGGTGATAATATATTGTTTGCTGTGCATTATTAAAGAGCAATTAAATATCAAACCTCTGTCTCTGGCATACTCTCTCCCCTCTCAGAGAACTGACCATCTCACAGTCAATCCTGTATACGATTCCTGAGTGGAGAGGACCTGTCGCTCCTCTCCCCACAGGGACCCTAAAACCTTATCACAACCTGCTCATGACAGATAACATACTGGGCTCTCAACATCAACTTAGCCTTCTCAATTCTTAGCTACCTTAATCATCCTTTGTCCTATGTCCTCTCTGACAACAGAGTTGCGAAAGGACATGGCAACTGGCTTCCCTCAGAGGAAATGGGGTGGGGGTGGGGGTGGAGAGAGAGCAAGAGAGACAGAGAGAGCAAGAGAGAGAGAGAGAGAGAGAGAGAGAGAGAGAGAGAGAGAGAACACTTTCCAAGAAGGAATCCAAAACTGTTCTGTAACCCAGTCTTGGAAATGATAGCCCAAAGCTCTCGTGATGTTCTGTTCTTTACAGGAGAAACAGCAGGTTCATCCCATTCTCAAGAAGAAAAAACTACACAAAGTCGTAATGTCAGTGAGCAAGGGTTACTGCTATCACAGAACTTACTCATTTTAACACATGGAATTCCAACATGTATAGGCTATACTTTCTTTTTTATTTTTTACTTTTTAAAAAAGATGTATTTATTTATTTTAAGTATATGAATTGCTCTCTTCAGACACACCAGAAGAGGGCATCAGATCCCATTACAGATGGTTGTGAGCCAACATGTGTTGCTGGGAATTGAACTCAGAACCTCTGGAAGAGCAGTTAGTGCTCATAACCACTGAGCCATCTCTCCAGCCCCTACTTTCTTTTATTTAATCAGTCATGGTTTCTAGTTTATTTTCTCCTCAGTTTTTTGCATTTTATTTGGTAGGCTGTCCACTTGTCTGTAATGTTTTACAATAATGCTTAACATTTTGTCAGGATTTTTATCTTGCTCTCGACTCACCCAGCAAAGGAGATGAGAAGGTATTCTTTCTTCCCCACCTACATCTTGTTGTTCTCAAAAAGCATCTGAACTCTAAGCTTGATATTCTGAATATAGTGGGTTAAATAAAGTATATTGTTAATTTTAATTTTAACTGTTTCTTTTGATCTTTTAAATGTGGCTATGAGAGAAAAGTTTTCAATCACAATTTATAATTTCATTACACTTTTACACTCACATGCGGGGCTCACACATGTGGTTCGACCTTTGTGCCTGTTGAACATCACAGCTGTGGATTACCATGGCTTGATTTTCAACACGATATCTTCATTTTCCTTGGAATAATTTCTTAGCTCTTGAATCAAACACCTTTCCATTTATTTTTGGCTGTGGCAACTTCAACTTTTAAGTAATTGTTTGTGTAGAGTCAGAGCTGGGGACACACATATCTTGGTCTTTAGAATGCAGGCCCCAGGCTCTGTATTCAAACCTCAGTGCTGCCAAAATGAGTAGCCAGCAGAGGTCAGTTTTCTAAATCCCTGTGTGGCTGAAAACAGCTTTATGTCTTGCCTCCTGGTTTATATTTGGCTGGGCAGCCACTGTTTCATTTTCTCTGACAATCCACTGTTGGTAGTTCTAATCAACACAGCTAACCCCTCGGTTTTTCCTAACTGTAAGCTTTCACACTTGCTTTTTTTTCTTGCAGTCCAGACTTCTCAGAAACCTGCACTGAGAACTGTTTTTGTTTTTCATTAATTCTGTTTAGTACTTAGGGGCCTTCCTTATGAAAGCTTCCTAAACTAGAAACATCTTTTTTTCATCTTTGCTTTCTTTCTTTCTTTCTTTCTTTCTTTCTTTCTTTCTTTCTTTCTTTCTTTCTTCCTTCCTTCCTTCCTTCCTTCCTTCCTTCTTTCTTTCTTTCTTTCTCTCTCTCTCTCTCCCTCCCTCCCTCCCTCCCTCCCTCCCTTTCTTCTTTCTTTCTTTCTTTCTTTCTTTCTTTCTTTCTTTCTTTCTTTTGGAGGAGGGCAGGATACTTCTAATTCTCAAATTTTGCAACTACTTATGCAAATATAACTCAATTTAAGAGAACGTGCAGTTCCTTAACTTTATAGGACATTTACGATCTCATACTAGATTGCTTGGACTCCTTAGGGCAATGCCACAGCAGATGTGTATACCAGGCAGACTATAGGCCTTACACAGGAACAGTTAGCCAAACAATCTCATTCTTTACATCATCAAAATAGTACTAGCTTGAGACAACATTGCAGCTCAGTCTCCCACACACAGACCTTCAGCTGACCTCACTCTTCTGTCTCACTGCTGACTGAATTTGTTCTGTGCTGTGTTGTCTCTTAGTTTTCATCTTTATTGTGAAATTCTGGAAGTGAGAAAGAAAGACAAGTTGATACCTTCCAGACTGCCACTTTAAATGCTTGCTTATTTACTGTTTTTATTTTGGGGACACAGTAGGCTTTATTGGAGGGTCTGGGCAAGGAGAAGTTAGCATAAGGGAAGCCTTCATAAGTGTGGAGCTGACTATACATCCAGGGAACGAAGAGTGGAGATGGTTTTGAATCCCAGTCTCCAAGGTTGAGTCACTTCTCAGCCACCAAACTCATGAGCATCTCACTTGGCAAAGCTCCCTTCCTCTGACATGAATATCTGAGGAGTTAGGACATGGTTCTGAGAGATACTTCAGTTATAATATAAGCTCCTTGTGCTATAGGATGGTGTGGATAGAACTGGGAACCTGGCCGATGTTAACCCTGGCCATCCTACCCCAAAGTTTTAAAAATGCAGCTCACATACCTGTCCAAAGCCTAGACAGAGCATCTCAAGAACAGACATGTATTGATTGGACAGGGCTTTCTCCAAGGTCCTTTATAGCAGAACTTAAAATTTTCTACTCTAAATCTCAAGCCAAAATCACTGGAGGATCATTTTATTTTTAATGAAACTCAAGTCAGCAACTCAAAGAATAATTTTTAAAAGTCAAACATTCTAATACAATCCAATCCAAAGATGTACTACTTTGACAGCCACATGACTGGAATGTTGTCTATAACTGAACCACCATGCTTCTGTGAGAGCAGAAACTCTGAATGGGCAGTAAAAATACTATTGGTTACAATGCAACATAGTGTGGATCTGAGCTGAGGTGTTTCAGGGAAGTGTGTTGTTATTACTTGGCACGAAGCGAGCTCAGTGTGCATATTGTATATTCAGAGCCAAGACTGCACTAAAGTCAGCAGTGTCAGAAACCCCTCAGATTCACTAAGCATTTAATTTTGAATTAATCTCTGGTTTCTGTACATTGAGAAACCTTTTACTGTTGCCAGTTTTTTCTAGTTCTCACATTCAGTTACATGACCCCATATGGGTTTGCACACTACAGGTTTAAGAAGCTGTTCTGCAAAAAGTCAAATGCCACATGTTCTCTCTCTTACGTGAATCATAGCTTCCAATTTTTGAGTTTGTGTATTTGACTTGAAATGTTTGTAGAGCTCTGGAAGCTGGGAAGAGATTTTGGGGCAGAGGGAAGAGGAAGAGGCCTTAAGAGTAATGGAGAGGGTAGACCACATGTGATGTGAGAGTTGTGGTGGTGTGACTGAGAAATGCCCCCCATGGGTGCATGTACTGAATACTTGGTATCCACCTGGTGGTACTGTTTGGGAACTTATGGGACCTTTGGGAGACCGTGCCTTCCTGAAGGAAGTGCATCACTGGGGGAGGGCTTTAAGTGCGTATAGCCCTGGCCCACTTCCTGTTCTCACTTTCTGCTTCCTGTGTGGATGAAAACATGATCAGCCGTCTCCCAGCTTCCATTACCACGGTGATGCTTTCCCGTCTGTGATGGTCTCTATTCATCTGGAACAAGAAGCCATCACAAAACTCCCCCATCAAGTTGCTTTGGGTTGTGGTACTTTATCACAATAACATAAAAAACCAATAATACAAAAGTAACGGAAGAGAAAACTGGAGAGGACAAGGTTTAAATAGAGATGAAGAGGGGAGGAGGATTAACTAAAACTATGAATATATGGAGAAAAACATATAGAAATTTAATTTTAAAAGTAATTTAAAATATAATGAAAAATAAGAGAGTTTGAAGACAGATAGACTGTGTGGGTAGACAATTCTGATCCTAGAAGCCATGGAGTCAGTTTCCTGTACTATCTACATGTATTATTATTATTATCTACTTTTCTGCTGCTGTGATAAAACACCATGACCAAAAGTAGCTTCTGGAAAGAATATTTGATTTTAGTTTATGATTCTTGGGAAGAGTATGCATAATGACAGGGGAGGTGTGGCAGGTATGGGTCAGCAGGATATAACATCCTCAAACACAAAGACAAAGGAGAGAGGACAGGAAACAGGTGAGACTATAACCTCTCAAAGCCTGAACCCAGTGATGTGCTTCCTCCAGCAAGGGCACAACTCTAAGGGCCCACAACATCCCCCAAAGAGCACAGCAACTAGATAACAAGTGTTTAAATACCTGCACCTATGGGAGATATTTCTCATTCAAATCATCATAATTATCTTGCATAATTATTGCAAACAGAAGAAAAAATGTATTTTTCTGCAGAAGGAGAATGTTAATTAAAATTAACATACTAGCCAGGCAGTGGTGGTACACGTCTTTAATCCCAGCACTTGAGAGGCAGAGGCAGGCAGATTTCTGAGTTCGAGGCCAGCCTGGTCTACAGAGTGAGTTTCAGGACAGCCAGGGCTACACAGAGAAACCCTGTCTCAAACAAACAAATAAATAAATAAATAAATAAACATAAAATAACTACTTTATAAAATTGAATTTATCTACCAATTACTTCAACTTACAAACACGATAAACAGGCTCTAGGATCATAAACATACTAGAGCTGCTAATTTAGACATTTATGCAGTAGACTAGACATTTTAATGCTGAAATGGAAACTCTTTCCTACATACCCAACATCATATAGTTGATATATATTTAGACATAATGGATTTTAAAAGGAAGGGTCTGTGTTTAGAGCTATTCCTTTTCAAACAAAAGAAAAGACCTTTTGAAGATTATGTCTTAGCTGGGCAGTGGTGGCGCACGCCTTTAATCCCAGCACTAGGGAGGCAGAGGCAGGCAGATTTCTGAGTTTGAGGCCAGCCTGGTCTACAGAGTGAGTTCCAGGACAGCCAGGACTACACAGAGAAACCCTGTCTCAAAAAAAAAACAAACAAAAAACAAAACAAAACAAAACAAAAAAAGATTATGTCTTTCACCATTAGATTATAAATTCTCAAAGAAATAAAAATCTCTGTAGTCACAGGGAGTGTCCCTAAATTAGATTGAAAGGTTAGAGACCACAACAGACTCCGGATCATACTGTAGTGAGGAACACGCCCAAGGCACAAAACTGAAAAGTTGAAACCAACTTCTCCTTGAAAAAGCTCCCCAACCCAGGGTGGTAAGTCTGGATTCAGCCAGGGTTCTGATGAGCAGGTGATCAGAATGGTTAAGAGAAATCACAAAGCACGCTGGGACCCAGATATTTGATCAAGCTTTATTGTGGGTATATCTATGAAAATGTTGGGGTCTTTTGTTTGTTTGTTTGTTTGGTGGTTTTTTTTTTTTTTTTTTTTTTTTTGTTTCTATTGTTAATTTGGTTGGTCATGGTTGGTCAGTTGGCTTTTCTTGTTTGGTTTGATTTTGTTTTGTACACAACCTCCTGAGTACAGTTGTTCAATATGTGAGCTGTAGGAGATGCTTTTTCTTGGAGTATTATTTTTACTTACCAGACAAGCAATAGATAATTGTCAGGATATAGTATAGTAAAGCGTACTCTATTCTGAGAAGACTAATCAAATCCTTCTTTGCCAACCACCTATCTGAAGTGATAGGTTGTCTGCATACAATTCTTTAGCCAAAATAACTAACAGATACAGAGTGAGTCAGAAAACGTGAAAATGGAGTTCACGTCCATCCAGTCAACGTTAACAAAGTAAGACAATCGCAACTCAGTGTTTTTCTTTGTTTTGCTTTTCTTTGGAAGGGTCTAGCTAGAATACCCATGTTGCTTAGATAAAGATTTACCAAATTTGCTATTGTTGCTTTTATGTGAATTAATAAGCATTTAAAACTTTATCTAAGTTTTATTATCCAGTGTGATAAACATATTTAACCTTCAAAAATAGAAGTTCTTTGGGATCCTCAATAATTTTTAGAATGTAAGTAAATCTTGTGACCAAAAATTTAAGGGCACACAGCTAAACTGAGATGTATGTGGTTCTGAATTTATAATAAATAGTAGGTAACTTTAGCAATCATTGGAACTTTTTACTTGATTGTATAACACCACATTCAGTTAAGGTAGTCTTGGAACATCAGTTGTGATGCCAGATTTCATGTTCCAGCTTGAGTGGACCACAGTTCTCAGATATCTGGTCAATTATTATTTTAGACAGGTCTATGAGAGTATCAAGGGGTAGTCATTGTTTGTTCATTTTTGCTGGTCAGCAGAGTGTTTGGAGCTGTTTGGTTTGGGTTGGTTTGCTCTTTAGACACAGGGCCTGACCATTTAACCTTGACTGGATGAGAAGTTGCAATCTGCAACTTCCCTAGTACTGAGATTCCAAGTATGTATACCACATTGAACTTATGAATGATATTTTTGTAGATGAGGTTAACATATATATTGGTAGGCTTTCAATAAAACTCACCACCATCAATTAAGTCAGTAACTTTCCTGTAATCAGCTAGAGGCCTCCTATTAAAAACTGAACCATACTACAAGAAGGAATTTAGAGGCAGCCTTTGAACAGAAACTTCAACATTAACTCTTCCTGGTCTCAGCTTAAGGCCTACCCTACAGATTTGCATTTTCTCAACTTCTATAATTCTGTGAGAAAATTCTTTAAAATCAAGCCTTCTCTCTCTATATCTCTATCTCTATAGATCTAGTTATATACAGAGAATATATCTCTCTATATAGAGATATCTATATTTATCTATCTATACAGATATAGATAGATATCTATAGAGAGATATATTCTCTATATATCTATAGACAGACAGATAGCTAGCTAGCTAGCTAGCTAGCTAGATAGATAGATAGATAGATAGGGATATGCAGTTGTTCTGTTTCTCTAAAGAGTTGCCTGACATTAGTTTTATCAGTAAGGTATACATCTTTGTATAGCAATTAAGAAGCCATGCATTTGAGAGGAGTGGAGAATCTGCAGGAGTTGGAGGCAGAGAGGGGGAGGGTAGAAATGAGGTAAGTGGGATACTTATGTATAAAATTCTCAAAAATGATTTAATAAAAAATATATAAGGAATTCATAATAACAGCCAATAAATTTTTGATGGACTAGAGATTAAAATCAAGACTCTACTTATCAAGGTTCTATTCATAATGTTAACTAATTACATAAAATATCTTGAACTATATCAGTGACCGTAGAAATAGTTTTTTGTAATAGTTCTTTACCTAACGCCCATGCTTATGACACCTGAAAAAGTACAAAATAGTTTCTCTTCTAAACCTCTCTCCTTGACACACACCTCCCATGCAAAGGACTTCTTCATCCCCCAAGGCTTGAGCCTTCACTTTCTCAGTTTCTTTAATTTGAGAACTATCTCTAAGTAAGGTGCTAATGACTTCACACTTCCAAAAACAAATTCAATGTTAAATGACAACCTAGAGGAAGCAGGCATTTGGGCCCAAAGTGATGACTCTTTAGCAGCGGGAGGAGAGGTCCACAGCACCTGAGTAGGGTTGAGGGGAGCTAAGATAGCATCATTTTCTGAAACCTTCCAAATAGGCTCAAAGAGTCGACAACCTACCTATGCCATCTCTGTAAAGTGAACTCTTCCTGAACTTTCATGGGTGTAGTCACTCTGGGCATGGCTTCTGACAGGAGACAGTGCACGGGCAGTGGTTATGCGGGCCATAAGGAAAAGCTGAGCTGGATCCATTATGCAGAAGAGCCAGTGGCTGCCATCCTACATCATCAGCTCATGGAGTGGGACATCACACAGTACTATCAGGAACTGCACACATGTCTAAATAACCTTAACGGTTTTTATTTTCCTGTATACTTAGGTGTTTTGCCTGCATGTATGCCTATACACCATGTGTCTGCAATATGTGTGAAGGCCAGGAAAGCGTTCTGGATATACAGGATCTGAAGTTGTGGGCCACCATGTAAGTGTTGGGACTTGAACTTGGGTCCCCTAGGGAAGCATCTGCTGCTCTTAACTGTGGAGCCATCTCTTTAGCTCATCCCCATGTCCAAATAATTTTTCTGGATCAAGAAACTTAAAATCACTCATGATACAAAGGTAAATAACTTTTGTTTCTTTTCAATTCCAAATACAATATCCATTGTATTTATGTATTTAACATTTGAAGAAGTGAAAGCCATGTAATGTAGTTATTGAAAGTCAACTCTACTTAGCCATGCATGGTAGCACACACCTGTAATCTCTGCATTTAAAAGGCTGAGGTAGGAGGATTCTGAGCTGGAAGCTAGTTTAGACTACATAGTGCAACCCTATAGGAAAAATTAACAAATTACAAATTGTGTAAGTTTCTCTGCCAAATATTTGAATATGCTGCCATAACACAGTAAGAAGGATTTAAATTTTTCTTTTTTTTATTAGATATTTTATTTACACTTCAGATGCCATCCCCTTTCCCCATTCCCCCCGGATTTAAAAATTTCAACTGTATAAAAATGTGGTTTGTATTACTATAAGAATAATAAAGAGACCATGAGATTATGGCAATTATTGTTTTATTTCCCCTGCTTGCCCATTTAAATTTGGTCCCAACCCTGATTTGGGTTGCAATTGCTCACTGTACCTTGAATATTGATGGTGACAATTGTGGGTCCAGCTGGCTAAGAACTTGAGGACAGAGGGACATTCCCGAGAATCCTTTCATTGGTTGTCAATCATTCCACTGATTGAGCCTAAAACCTAGACTAAAAACAGCCTTGCAGCCTTCCCCTACCTGACAAGGGACTGCCCGCTGGAACATCATTTTTGCAAACCATTCAGCAAGGGAATAGAACAATAGCCAAACAGCAACTGCACAATACACAATGTCTACATTGTTACCATATTTTTTATGTTCTGTGCCTATGTGTGGCACATGGATGTGTATAAAAGGAATCTCTTATGTCTGTATGGAAGCTTCACCAATCAAACAAAGCTGATTGGCCTTTAGCTGAGGCAAGAAATAGAAGTGAGAATTCTGGCAGGAGAAAAGGATGCTGGGATACAGAGAACCGTTGGAGATTCACTCTGACCGAGACAGGCACAATAAAGCTAAGCAGAGTAGCCAGCACGTGGCAGAATTTAGATTAGAATAAACAGAATATTAAGTTATTAGCCAGTTGGGGAACATGTAAAGCTTTGGCCTAGGCTTTTGTAAATATATTTAAGTCTCAGAGTCGTTATTTCAGGAAATATGAAGACTGGTAGAGAAAAATACCCTTTAACGGGTGTGTACTTGTTTTTGGTAAGCTTTTGCGTGCATGTTAGTGTATGTAGAAGCCTGAGGTCAGCATTGGATGTCTCTCCGTTACTCTCCACCTTGTCCGTGTCTCTCACTGAAGGTAAAGCTTACTAATTCACTTAGAGGAGCCGGCCAGCAGTTCCTGGGATCTCACATCTCAGCCTCCCTGGTGCTGGGATTACAGGCCCACACTGCTGTGCCTAGCCTAAGTGCTGGAGATTAAACACTCATATCATTTTTTACTTACACAGCAAACACTTCAGTATTTTTATTGTGAATATAAATTTTCATGTATATAAACTCAAAAGCAAATGCAAGTGAGAACTTTAAATAAATGGAGAGTTGGAAACAACAAACAAACAAAATTCCAGTATGAAAGACAACAAACACATTGAAGGAAAGAGAAAAAAATCATTCTCCACAAGTGAACCCACAGATTCATATTATTGCAACCTAAAACATTTTGGGGAGAATACAAAACAAGCAAGAAACTTCTAAAATTGTTTCAACAGTGCAATGTAGCCAAAATAAAAGTTGAAAAGAGACAGGAACACATGCCTAACCTAAAGAAAACTAAACAAAAATAAAACTCTGAACAAAGAAAAAGGCTACATTAAAACAAAACAAACTTACCTCACCCTGGGCATGCACTCTCCTAGAGACACCTATACACCCTAGCCAAGAAAAGGATTCACCCTGATGCTCACCAACTGATGAATGAAGATGATTATATATATATATATATATATATATATATATATATATATATATATATATATGAAAATTTGAAATTTGCAGATAAATGGATGGAACTGGAAAAATTATAGCCTAGAAAGACAAACACATGTTTTCTCTAATATTAAGATCTCAGCCCCAACTCTTGAGTTGTGTGTGTGTAAGCTGGAGTATCAGGAAGTTAGCAAGGATTTAGTGGAGCGGGATTATCTTAAAGGGAGGAGGACAGTAGCACATAAGTAAAATGTGGAAAAGAATGTATATTCAGAGCAGAAAGGTTCATAAAAATAGAGAAAGATGAGGGTTTGGGAGCAGCAGGGAAGGAATGAGAGCATGATGGTTTGCTTATGCTTGGCCCAGGACATGGCACTATTAGAAGGTGTGCTTTGTTGGAATAGGTGTGTCACAGTGGGTGTGGGCTTTAAGACTCTCATTCTAGCTGCCTGGAAGCCAGTATTCTGCTAGCAGCCTTCAGATGAAGATGTAGAACTTTCAACTCCTCCTGTACCATGCCTGCCTGGATGCTACCATGTTCCTGCCTTGATGATAATGGACTGAACCACTGAACCAATTAAATTGGGTCTGTAAGCCAGACCCAATTAAATGTTGTCTTTATAAGAGTTGTCTTGGTCATGGTGTCTGTTCACAACAGGAAAACTCTAACTAAGACAGAGAGGGTTGATGAAGATGTAGGGGTGGGCATAAATAACTCAGAAACCTGTTGTACTATTTTAAGAAAAGTTTGAAAGAAGATATTCTACAGTATGTGACAGTGTCAGTCTTAGAAGCAATGTGGGTCACTAAACCAGAACTCCAGTGTCAGGTGTGGGGCACCTCTACGTTGTTGGTCATGGGGGTCCACAGGATCCACTTCTGGTGTCAGTATGGGTGACAGAGTGGCTGCCATTCTGCCTTGTGCAGTCATTGGCTGTGGAGCTAGGCTGGGTTTAATGGTGACCAGGTCTCTGGTTTGGTTCCTTTGGACACTGAGTTAGTCACATTGAGGACCATGAGCTTGCTGACTGCTCATTAGTGTGGCTTCCCTGTTCTTGGGACCCACCCTCTGAAACTCACCTATGGGCCCAGTATCACTAGCCTTGCATGTAGGCATCTTGGGTAGAGGCAGGTGTGTGGGCAGAGTGAGATGGTACCCCCAAGTAGAGCTAAACACCCTACAAGTGCTCTGGAAGACCTGGGCCCTGCTCTTGGTCCATAGATAATGCAGGAGAACCAAAAGTGTGGTTCTTTCTCAGTACCTCCTGGGCTGGGCTGGGCTGAGCAGCAGGCCCTCATTCCTAGGCATGGCGAAAGCTGCCTCCCATACACCTGTAGGAACAAGTAACAAAACAAAGACTTCTGACTATGGGAAAGATATTTGTAAGGAAGAAGTGGACTACCTGGGGTGGGAGAAGTAAAAGAGGGTCAGGGAGAGTAACCAGCATGCATTCTATGCAAAAATGAATCACCACAGAACAGAATTTATTAATAAAAAGCCCACCTGCAATCCGTATCATAGCAAAAGAGTAAAAACACAAGTCAAATGTAGCCATGAAACAAATAAATTTGCCTAGGCAGTCGAGGAATTCAAGGGTTCAGATTCCTACCTTACAATTTCAGTCAAACAAATCTGACAGAAATGAAAGAGCTAAGCATTAAACAAACAAACAAACAAACAAACAAACAAACAAAAGCTAGGTGTATGGTGGGGTCTGTAATCCCAGCTGCTGTGTGAGTTCAAGGCTAGCCCAAGCCACTTAGTGAAAGCCTATTTTTAAATGAAAATATTCTTTGCATCACATTTGCAAGGCCTTGGGTTCAATTACCTGGTACTGAAAAAGAAAAAGATAATTAGAAAAAAGTTACATTTTTTTCCTAACAAATAGGTCTTTTTCTTTCTTTCTTTCTTTCTTTTCTAGACAGGTTTTTTAGCTTTGACTTTTCTGGAATTCACTCTATAGAGCAGTCTGGCCTTGAACTCAAGAGATTCCACTGCCTCTGCCTTCATAATGTTGGAATTAAAGATATGCAACCTTTCCTCTGCCCTCCCCAAGGCCTTTTAAACCTAAAATTAATGAGAAAATAAATACAAAAGACAGTATAATTTAACTATGTAACTGTGTGTTACAAATAATTACAAAGCCAACAAGTTACAAAACTACCTAGGACCAACTACACACTTTTTTTCTTAATTTATATTCTAGTTTGTTTTTCTATCGCTATTTTAAACATAACCACAGCCAGTTTGGGGAGGAAAGATTGAATTCATCTTGCATTTCCAGGTCACACCCCATCACTGTGAAGCCAGGGTAGGAACCTAAAGGCAGGAGCTGAAGCAGTGACTTCAGTTGAACACACTTACTGCTTGCTTGTTCCTTTTACAGGCTTAGCTGCTTTTCTTACCTGCCTAGAGATGGCCCCTCCCACGTGGACCGGGACCTCCTGCACTCATTGAAACTACCCCACTAACATGCCTGCAGGCAAGTCTGTGGGAAGCAATCTCTCAGCTTTTCCTCTTCTAAAGAGTTTTCCTCTTCTAATGTGACCCTAGTTTGTGTCACAACTTTGTGACAAAAGCTAACCAGTACAACATTAAAAAAAAAAAAAAAAAACCCACCCATTAATGTGTTTATAAAATAATGCCTGCAGATCAGGACTAAGTAATGAAACGATAGATGATGAACCAAAAGCTTTTGTTTTTGTTTGTTTGTTTGTTTTTGTTTTTCAAGACAGGGTTTCTCCATGTAGCCCTGGCTGTCCTGGAACTCACTCTGTAGACCAGGCTGGCCTCGAACTCAGAAATCCGCCTGCCTCTGCCTCCCAAGTGCTGGGATTAAAGGCATGCGCCACCACTACCCGGCTTAAAAGCTTTTCTTTTATTCTTAACTTATTTTACATTTATTTGTGTGTGTGTGTGTGTGTGTGTGTGTGTGTAAGTTTGAACTCAGGCCATCAGGCTCGGCAGCAAGCACCTTTACCTGCTGAGCCATCTCCTCAGCTCCCCAAAGGGCTTTTTTCCATTTGCTTATTTTTAATCTGTGCACATTGGTGCTTTGCCTGCATGTATGTCTGTGTTAGGTGTCAAATCTCCTGGTGTCGAAGTATTCAGACAGTTATGAGCTGCCATGTGGGTGCTGGGAATAAGGAAACTGGGTCATCTAGGAGAACGGGCAGTGCCCTTTTAACCACAGAGCCAACTCCCAGCCCCACAAATGTATTTTTTAAAGAAGATAACTCAGGAGAAGAATCTATTAACACAGACTTCCATAGGACACACTACAACGACATCTAATGCTTTAAATGCTAACTTTAGAAAACAAGATAAAAGAAGGAAAGAAAGAAAATCTAATTTCACTGGATACCAAAGAATGCAAATTTAAGAAGGAGAGAATGTCCAGGCTCTTTGAATAGACAGAGATTCTGATTGAAAGGACACGCCAAGCACTGAAGATAATGGAACACAGATACACTAAAGTCTATTAAAATGTATGCATTTGGTTCACCCAAAGACACTGCTAAGAAGGTGCTTGTCTTAGTTTGCCTTCTGCTGCTTTGATTAACACTATGGTCAAAAACAACTTGGGGACAGAGGGTTCATTTTAGCTTATAGTTCATAGTCCATCTGGTAAGGAAGTCAGGGCATAAACCTGGAGGCAGGACTGAAACAGATGCCACAAAGGACCTGCTCGCAATCTTGTCCTGCATGCCTTACTTAGCCCACCTACCCATGGCTGGCACTCTCCCCTCACCATCTATGGGCTGGGCCCAGCCATTAGTCAGGAAAATGCACCATAGATTTGCCTACAAGCAATCTGGTGGAAAGCGTTTTTCTCAGTTAAAGTTCCTCTTCCCAGATAAGTCTAGTTTGTGCCAAGCTGACAAAAACAAAACAGAACAAAACAAAAGTTAAACAAATTGAAAAACCAGAACAATTGGGACCTTTGTCTAATTGTCACATCAGCACTGACACATCAACAGACCATTATCATACCTTAACTTTCCTTTCTTGTTTATTCCCAAGACCTCATAATAATGTCAATACCATAATACAAAACATAAATAATTTTAAAGCTCTCATAGTCATAAAAAAATTCACTTTAAAGTTCAGTCTCTTTAAAACATCCAAAGTCTCTTTGAAAGTGTAAAGCCTCTTTAAAATATGTAAAACCTCTCTAAAATATCCACAAAAGAATCCATGCTAATTTTTTTGTTTGTTTGTTTTTGTTTGTTTTTTTGAGACAGGGTTTCTCCGTATATCATTGGCTGTTCTGGAACTTGCTCTGTAGACCAGGTTGGCCTCAAACTCACAGCAACCTGCCTACCTCTCTCTGCCTCTGAGTGACAATCTACTCCAGTTCCCACTCTAAAATCTTAGTCTCTCCAAGATTCCAAACTCTTAGTTGTAGGCTCCTGCAAAATCAAAAATAAGTTACAAACTGCTTAATTCAAAATGTAAATGGAAGGGCAGGGCACAGTTACAATAGGAGAAGCAAAACCAAAGTCCAACAGTGTAGAACTCGGTGTCCTTTCTGAGACTCAGCATCTTCTGGACTCCAAAGGACCCTGTGCAGCTCCTCTTCTCAGGCTCTGCCACCTACAGAACACACAGCTTGTTTCCTAGGCTTAGGCCATGTCTCACCTACACTTATAGCTGACTACAAGATGTCATGGCATCTCCAAAGGCTGGTGTCTCTGCAGCAAGTGGGCTATATCTTTACCCATAGCCCCTCCTGCTCTCTTCAGGGATTCTAATCCTGCCTCACGGTGCTAAGCTTCAACTTCTCTACATGGCCTCTTCAGTCTCAGGGCTTCTACTGCAACTGAGGTTCTCCTGGCCTTGCACAGTGCCAACCCTCATCTACTCTCTATGACTCCTTCGTGACTTCAAAACCAGAATCACCCGGGAAACTCTTAGATATATTAAGTTCTGTCGCCAGCACAAGGTACAACCTTGACCTCTCTGTGTCACAGCTTCTGTGGGCTGATCCTGAGGAAATACTTCCCAGAATGTTTATCCCAATGATCTAGATCCCTCTGTGAGCACAACTGACTCTCCAGTCCCAGCTGACCATCGTCGGCTGCTCCATCAAATGGAACATTTCAGTTTAGCACACTGGCCTCTTGTTAGTCACAGAGGATTCTTCAGCTCCAGCTCTGATAAAGTCTTTGCTTCCCTCTGAAACTTCACAAGCGAGGCCTCCATTGTCTGAACTCTCAACACTTGTCTTCCAGGCTCCCACAGAACAGCCCACTGAACTCTGAACACTCAATAGCTTTTCTGACCCAAAATTTGGATGTCAGCACAATCCTTCCTGAAACACACCATAAGGTGTGTCGTAGCATTAACGACCTGGTTCCAATTTCTTAGTTTGCCTTTTATTGTTGTGATAGGCACCATGACTAAACGATAAAGATTCATTTAGCTTACTGTTCATAGTACATCTCGAAGACAAGTCAGGGCAGTGATTCAAGGCAGGAACCTGGAGGCAGGAATTGAAGCAGAAACCATGAAGGGCTTGCTACTCATAGCTTCCTCAGCCTGCTTTCTTATAGCTCACAGGCCTATTTGCCTAGGGGTGGCACTGCCTACGCCTGTGGACTAGGACTTCCTACATCAATCCTTAATCAAAAATATTCACCACAGACTTGCCTACAGGCAATTTGATGGAAGCATTTCTCAACTGACATATCTCTTCCCAGACAACTTTAGCTTGGGTCTGGTTGACAAAAAAAAAAAAAGAAGAAGAAGAAGAAGGAAGAGGAGGAAGAGAAAAGGTGGTGGGGGGGAGAATATTGACTAAGTATCTAGTAAAGGACTCAAAATACAATATTAAACTTGCTTATATAATTAATAATGAATGGGGAACTCAATTGGAAAACTCTCCCTTTCACAAGAGATCACTGTCTCCCAATGAACAGTGAATATATGAAAAGTTGATCATTAATCACTAAGAAATGAAAATTAAAGAGACGGTGTCACCATACAACTTGCTGAAGTGAAAACACAGGGTTCCAGAAGGCAGCCAACACTCCATGAACTACATCTTTATGTAGTTCGTGTCTAGGTTGAAAGAACCATTCTGGAGATTAGTTTGTCAGTGTCCGCTGCAGCCGAATGCAGGCACATTCTGTGGCTCAGCAAACCCATTTCTAGACGTATGCCCAGCAAAAATGTAGCCACCAACTGGTTTACATAGAAATACTCATAATCCACAGTTGAAAACCATCCAAATGTCCAGTAACAACCAAATGGAAAATGTATATAGTGTGCCAGATTTCCAAAACAGAAGCCTGTAAACGAAAACAGAACTGTCTGTCGCTGTTAGAAGTGGGGAGAGCCATTATTCCTGAGGAAGCTTAGATCGGGGGCTGGTGGGCATTGCTACAGATGGGAAATTGTTGACTGTCTTGTTTTTGCCAATTTCAGCAGTGTTTGCTTTGTGAAAAGCCAGACAGTTTCCTGAATGTATCCTTATACTTGGGGATCTTGAACACAATCAGATGGCATTTACATGGTTTCTAAATTGTCGATCCTCAACATTGGCAGTGGTATCCAGTACAACAAGTATTTTTATATACTGTTGGCAGAAATATAGATGCTGTCAACATTCTTGGAAGCTGATTAGCAATGTGGACAAAAAAATATTCCAAAGTTTATGGTCTCTGACCTAGTAGGTCCATGTATATGTATCTATCTTAAGGTAATTATCCATTTGATAAAAAGACAAGGAAAAAAATTATGACAGTGTTGCATGTAGCTTCTCACTACCCTACCTATGCTCTGGGAATGGGCTCTGTTACCAGCCCCTGCCCTGCTTCCCTTGAATCCACTGATAAAAGACACAAATATAACTGTTCATTTTCAACTTGCCTTCTGGGCACAATTGCTGGGCGCTACTATCTCCTTCCTGGAAAACTCACCCTTATCATTAATCTTCACTCCACTCCTCCCACCTGCCCTAACTTGAGTTGGTCAGTTGAATCTAGTCCCTGCTAAACATCTCTGACCACCTGCCTATAGGAGCAGCCACAGCCCACCACTCTTCCCGAGACCTCACATGGTTGCCTGGTTCTTCTCTCTTCAAAGCATGGTGAACTCTCCCTCTCCTTCCTTGTGTCTGTCTCCCTTTTCCTCTCAGGACCTGGAAGTCCCGCCTGTGCTTCCACCTAGCAATTGGCCCATGGCTTTCTTTATTGACAGATCAAGAACCAATTGGAGAACAGGACCTTAGCATCAGAACTGCCCTTACATGACAGGATACTAAACTATTCATATTTCATACACTCCAAACTATTTAAATATATTTAAGAATGAGATGCTGGAAGAAAGTACATGGAGAATCATGAATGTTGTGTCCCTAACTGCAATGAAGCCCTAATCCCAGTGTGATGGTGTTGGTGTGTGTGGCCTTTGAGAATTAACCAGGTTTACAAAGGTCACCAGTGGGTACTCCTGGTAGAATTAGAAACTATCAGAAATGAGAGACAGACAGGTTCTCCTTCTCTCTACAGTCAGAAACTGCAATAGTAAAGTTGTTATTATGAATCTGGAAGAGAGATCTCGGCCCAGTCAAGTCTTGCTGGGATGCTGACCTTGTAATTTCTTACAAGGTCTTGGGAACTATGAGAAATAAATGTTTATTTTTTCTGCAAGTATATGGCATCATATTCTAGTAGTCAAGCATAATGATCTAAAGTTTTGTCTGAACATATGGATTATTTCTCCCTTTTTGTTTCGCTGTTTTTGAAATTCACCATCAAACAAATTACATTTTAATTTAAAATTTTATATATTTACTGTGTGGGGGGGGGATCAGTCAAGGTTTCAATTGCTATGATGAAAACACCATAACCAAAAATCAAGCTGGGGAAGGGTTTACTTGTCTTACACTTCCAGATCACTGTTCATCATCAAAGGAAGTCAGGATAGGAGCCTGGAGGCAGGACCTGATACAGAGGCCATGGAGGACTGCTTCTTACTGGTTTGCTCCTCATAGCTTGCTCAGTTTGTTTTCTTATATACTCCAGGCCTACCTGCACAGGTATAGCATCACCTGCAATGGACTGGCCCTCCCATAGCAATCACTAGTTAAGGAAATGTTCTACGGGGCTCCCTCCAGCCTGATCTTATGGAGACATTTTTTTTTTTTTTCAGCTGGGGGTTCTACTCTCTCAGATGACTCCATCCTGTGTCAGGTTGACATAGAATTAGCCAGCACATGGGATGAGTGGGGAGAGCAGTGGGCATCTCATGGAGTCCTGGCTTTCCACCAAGTGGGACCTGGGGATCTAACTCAGGTCATGAGGCTTGGCAGCAAGTCTTTTTACCCTGGAAGTCATCTCATTGGCCCTGTTTTAATTTTCAGAAATGTGATTGCTCACAGATTGTGAGTAAATCCTCCTAGGCAAGGGCCAAAAGTACAGAAATAAAATACCGAGTGAAGGCTGAATGTTTCTTGTCCTCGTGAGTATCAGAATCTGCTTATAAATCTTGTTAATGTATTTCACTTAGCATATAAAGCATGTGCACACAGGTAGGGAAATGCACATTACAAGTTTGGTAGTTTTTTTTTTTTTTTAAATTAGTGCTTAAATAAAAAATAAAAACACGGGGAGCTGGAGCTTCCCGTTTTATTGTCTGCCCCATGCCATGATTTAAGCGTCACATAGCGACATAAACAGTACTTTCCTGAAACATAAACTGCTTAGCACCAGTGGCCACATGCCAGGTTCCCACCTGCTTAATACCTGCTTAGTTTCAGATGGCTCCTGTGTTGCCATACTGGGTCCCTGTAACATACTGTAAAATGCCTTAATAACACACACCAGATAATTAGTAAGTTTACACGGTAGTCTCTCTAGATCTTGACCAGCCTTTATTATATAGTATTCAGTACTATCCATTACTTTTATAATCAGAAATTTGAGAAGTACACATGATTTTATTCTAAAGGACTCTAGATGCAATTACAACTGGGTTCCGGTTTCCTAAGCATATCCCTGTTTGTTCGTTAGGGTTGAAGTAGGAAGACAAGTGTCTGATTTTCCATAAAGACGGTTTGTGAGAGGTGCCTCGCTCATCTGGACTGCATTGTCACACTGAGTACTACATCAGCAGAGGCTGCTATTTGCACACTAGAAAAGCCAAATTATTTAGAAATACTCCAAGGATGCTTGTTTTTTCACCCGGAGTACATTAGTTGTCCAAATACCAAAGGGATCCAACAATAAATATTCTTGCCCTGAACACAGCAGGTGAAGCTGTTGTCAATCACGAATCCCTGTCACCTGAGATGGTGCTCACACTGTCCCTTTTCAGTCCTCCTGTACCTTCCTACTCTGAGTCTTTAAACCTGGCAGCTGGTAATTTTCTGGAGATTTCTCTATCTATACACACATTTCTAGGTGGATGAATTAAAACCTAGGTACCCACCTGGCTCCCTCTCAGCAGGGTTTTTTCACATCAATTCCAGCAGTCAAGGGTAATTAGGAGTAATGCCAACCCTAGCAGCATCTCTGTGGTGTCATTAAAGAAGATGCACTGCATAGTCCATGACAACAGCTCTTCAAATTCCTTAGTCCTCTCTTCACAGCAATCTGCCCCAAGCCTCTGTTCTGGCTCACTCTAGCCTCTCCCTTCTCAAAGTCAATTCTTACCCTGGCTTCTCTGTGCTACCCTTTGTGTTGCTTCTAATCTATAGTTTAGCACCCTGGAAGGGGGCAGAGCAGGGAGAGAAGGAGGAGGAGGGAAAAGAGGAGGGAGAGGAGGAGGGGAGGGGAAAAACAACAAAAGTGATGGAGCAAGATCTAGATGCTTTTGCCTAATAGCATATTGTAGTTAATAAATAGACCCACACAGACTAAGCCTCCTACATGTGTGATCTAGAAGTGGTGTATAGACATTGGGATTATTTGGGAGAATCAGGGGAGGGGTGTTTGTTTCTTTGTTTTGTTGTTTGTTGGTTTTGCTTGAGAAAGAAAATAACATTTATGGAACGTGGAAGGCTGCGCAATGTCCCATTTATGCTTTGCACTTGGCTAGCATATCACTGGTAAGAGGGATTTGCTGTAGCCTCTGTGTTAGACCCGAGGACTATGTATGCTCCTGTTTCGTGCCAGGTATAGTGGTGTATGCCTTTAACCCCAGCACTTGAGAGGCAGAGGAAGGTGGATCTCTGTGAGATTGAGGCCAGCTTGGACAGTCAGAGCTACATAGTGAGACCCTGTTTCTAAGATAGATAGATAATGGATAGATAGATAGATAGATAGATAGATAGATAGATAGATAGATAGATGCTCCTGTGTTTTGTTCAGCTCAGCAGCAACATATTCTCTGAGAAATTGTTCTTCCAAATTCTCCCATCCCCAAAGGTAATCTTCCACAGTCTGGAGCTGGTTGGACCAGAGGTGTTCATATAACATTACCTGAGATAATTATATATTAGTGGAGCTTTCCAAGTTAGCAGTGTTAGTGACTGTACCCTGTCAGAGTCAGAGACCAGATCTCCTTTGCCTACTGATTCTCACGGCAGTGCAGTGGTGCTGAGTGATCACACTGGCTGGAGATGCTGAGAGGAAACCTACAACCCTCACAAATGACAAGGCTGGGATCTAGAGAATGAACGCTGGTGGGCAGGGTGCAAAAGAGGAGCAAAGCAGGTGATTTGTTTGGGGTGGAAGCAAGAGAGATGCTTGATGGGGTGTTGCAGGGGAGATTTGGAAGCAGGCGGCATTTGAAGAATTTACGTGGGAGCATGCAAGGTAACCCCTTGCACTGTTTGTCCTCTGATTGCTTGTTCATTTTTAGTCACCCTCCCATAATCCCTGTAATTATTTTTCCAGCCTGGGAAACAGAACCTCGGAAGCAGGCAGTACTTCTGTTCTCTTGGTAACACATGGTAAACCACAAATGGCAGCTACTATGTTCTGGGCCTAAGATTATTTTGGGGATCTGTTCCAAAGGGTTGTTCGCTGTTATTGGGCTCACTGACCCCAGGCAGCCTGACTTGGAGTCTGGTTTGCTGTCCCCACAGTAGTAGGACACTGTTGGGGGTTGGTTCTAGTGCCCTGAATTAATCCAGCCCCCAAAATCAAAAATCTGCGTGTCCAAAGGCTGGAGGTCCTTGTTCCCAGTTGGAAGGAGATGGCCATAAGGAGGAGAAGGAAGACCAGACCTGAAGGCTCACCAACATGTGAGAATCAGGGATAGTGGCCACACAGGTCACCTCCCCAATTGTGTTTGGGGTAGCAGAGATGAAATACAGATTTCAAAAGATGTTAGCTCAGGAGTACCAGAGGGGAGTGTTTGCTAACAGCAGGAGGATTAGACCTGCCCAGTCTTTGAGCTAGTCAACACATATTAAAATTAAATGGTGTGTGTGTGTGTGTGTGTGTGTGTGTGTGTGTGTGTGTGTGTGTTTCATTCATTCACAAATCCAGAGAACTCCTGAGTGGGTGGAGAGAGCACGAGACTTGTCCGGAGCACAGAGTGGGTTAGCTAAATTCAACACTTCAGACACTAATAGGGACTTGATATATCCAAACAGGGATGCTTTCAGAGGGTCAGGAAGGATAAGCAAAGGAGGGGCAAAGGAAGAGGATGCACTCCCACTGAAGTACTAAGTACTTCCCTGGCATCATGTGCAACCAGGCCTGCCAAACCTACTGGCTCTTCAGTGACGTCTTTCAGATTCTGCCCTCCACATAACCGTGGTAGTGGTGACTCTGCTAGTCACACTAAAGCATGTTGTTGGTTTCATGGATTCAAACATCTGGTTACCATGCCTCCAATTCCAGCACCTAGGAGGTGCTGCAAGTAGATCAGAAGTTCAAAGTCATCCTGAACTACAAGAGACTCTGTTTGATAAAGGCATACACATACACACACACACACACACACACACACACACACACACACGAAACAAAATGGAAATAAAACCAATTGGCACAGCCTGGGGTCATCACAAAGCTACAGCACTATTAGAAATTGTAATTAAAATGAAATAATATTGAAAAGCACTTTCACAGAACCGTCTCACATTAACTTCTTCACTCTCAAGGCACTTGGATTTTGATCCTTGAGAAATTCTTCTATGATTAAGTGGCTGAGCCTGGTCATTAAACTAGGGATTGGCAAAGCCAGAGCTCAAACGCCACTCCCTGTCCACTTGAGGCTGTCCCCACTACTCTGCCTCCCTATTTCTACATCTGAGGAATGCCCTGGGTGTGTAATTACTTTCCACAATTATGTTCCATGACTAAATAAGCAATGTCTTTAGGGGTCACAGAACCAGAGAAATCTAAAGATAAATCAGTTCGCCCAAAACAAAGAGCTGTTTTTTTTTCCTGTTGTTGTTTTGATAAATCACAACACAAAGCCAGACATGTCTCAAGGTCAATGATGGTCTGTTTTCTTTTTTGCCAGGCCCTGTCTGATGAGAATGAAGGACACAGAGAGATTTATTGCCAGCCATCTCCTAGCCTGGGGAGGCCATGCCTAGAGTCTCCCCAGTCAGCAGGTGCAGTCCACGTCACTAAGTGTGCCAGCTTCATGAATGCCACTTTGTCCCCTGGTTTGGTCAAAACCCAGTTCAAGGGCTGTGCTGGCTGACTAGGTGTGCCCTATAGTGTCTCCTGCCTGGATGCTGTGGTACCCCTGGCTGATGCCCACCATTTAGAAGCATGTTCCCAATTCCAGTCCGTCCTACCCTCAGTCCTGCAAGGTGAAGGAAATCGGTGTTTGCTTGAACCTTCCCAGTGATTACTCACTCTTTTTACTTGCCTGGGCATCTTCTGAAAGGAAAAGGTGGCTCTCCCCACTTTTTGCTTATCTTATCAGTTTTGTTTTGCTTATCAGTTTAAAAATCATGATGTGACCAGAGGGAGGGATGACCCAAAGTGAAGAGATCTGATGATGGAGAGATGAAACAGCCAAAGGAGAGGACCTGGCTTTCCCCAGAGCTGGTGGCAGAAGAATGTGCTGAAGGAGGGAGGGCAGCAGGAGACATTTCTTTAACTTTCACTTTAAAGTCCTGTGTGATGTGAAGATTCCATCTCTAAAAGTTCATCTTTATATCTCTTAGGGTCTAGCCTCAAAATAGAAAAGCCTTCTGAATATTCCTAACAGAGCTCAAAGCAGGCAAGTGGTCTCCGATAGAAGGAACACATTGAGTCCTGTCAAGAAGTCCCAAGCCCTGGCTCAGGGGACTTCCATGACAAGGTAGTGTTATCAGTCCAGGGACAAGGTCACCTGACAGAAGCTAGAACCTTCTTGGGTCAATCTAGTAGATGTGGGACCACTGAAAAGAGACTAGTGTTACATACAGATGTCCATTTCTCTTCCCCTGGAATATCCCATTTCCCTTCATTTTGGACAAGCCAGGTTTAAAACTGGAAACACCAAGGCTTGAGAAACTTTACCTGGGAGTTCCTACCCAGGTGGAACAGCCAGAGTAAAATAATTCACGTTTCAGTTAGCGAGTGCTTGCAAAGCTTATCTTAAGCCATAGATTCTTATGCCTGACCATAAAGATTGAGCTTGGATTCAAGATGTGTGTTGCCATTAGAGGCCGTTCATACTGGTAACCAAAACAGAAGACCCTTTGGAGTGAAGCTGTTGATATCAGTTATTGTGCACTGTTTCAGCTCAATGAGATTCAGGCTCTGGAGCTGGGGTTGGCACTTCAGACCCAGCTCTATTTGTCTTAGAGCGTCCTCGAAGACCTTTTGTCCAGGAATGGGCTACCCCATACCCACCCTGTGGAAAGGGGAAAGGAAGAGAGCCTGATAGCCCAAGAGTAAGCATCATGTCCTTAACAAGAGAAGGAAAGCACATTGGATCAAAACACTGTGTTCTTGAAACACAGCTGGGGAAAAACAAAATCAATGCCAGCACCTTCCCAAAGCTAAAGACTAGACTACTGTCTATCCCATGGTATAAAGACACCTATGGTGGAAAGGGGTACTTAGAAGTCTCATCCAGGAACAGATGTTCTTCCTGGGACCCTCTCTGTGGAACAGGGACTCCAGCTGAACTGTTCTGGGTCCTGAATTTGCCTAGGCAGTATCTGCTGGACACTGTATGTATCTAGTCTGATGCTCTACTATATTTCTGGTACTCACCATTTTTATTTCACTGTTCAATTGCTGTGAAGAGACAACGTGGCCAAGTCAACTCTTATGAAGAAGAGCATTTACTCAGAGGCTTGCCTGAAGTTTCAGAGGTTTAATCCATTATTATCAAGGCAGGGAGTATGGGGCACACATGGCACCCGAGCAATAACTGAAACTACATTGTGATCCAGAGGTAGAGAGAGACTCTGGATTCGGCATGGCTTTTGAAACCTCAAAGCCATCTCCTCCTCACACACACACCCAGGACACACTTCATCCAAAAGGTCACACCTCTTAATTTCTCTAATCTTTTAAAATAGTGCTACTCCCTGGTGACTGAGTATTCAAATAAATGAGCCTATGGTGGTCATTCTAATTCAAACCACTACATTCCACTCCCTGGCCCCTAAAGGCTGGTAGTCATATCATAATGCAAAAGTGCATTCCTTCAAGCTTCGAAAGTTCCCATGGTCTATCATAGTTTCAACACTGTTTAAAAGTCCAAAGTTCAATGTAGCTTTAACTGAAAGCCCCTGAAAAATCAAAATAGAAAGGCAGATCGCATGCTTCCAATGTACAAATGGCACAAGATATATATTACCATTCCAAAGGGGAGGAAATACTGGACCAAAGCAAGGCATAAAATCAGCAGGGTAAACTCCAGACTCTGCATCTCCATGTCTGATGTCAAAGCATCTTTCAGCTTGGAGGACTGTAGCACACTTCTCTCTCTTGAGCCGGTTCCACAGTCAGTCTACAGGTCTCTTTGGCAGCTATACCCCATGACACTGGCATCTCCAACATCTTGGAGTCTCCAACACAATCCAGGCTTCACCAAATGGCCTCTCTGGGCCTCTATGCAGAGACACCCCTGACATGTGCTTGGCCTCAACAGCTTTTCTTAGCTATAGAGGAAGATGCCTCTTTCTTATATCCTGTGTCTAAAGTCTGAACCATGTGGCCAAAGTTGCCAATTTCTGATGCTTGATGAGGCTGAAATCCCCCCACACACACACACACATGCCTTCAGTTACACATGCATCAGCTTCCTTTGTTGATGGTTCCCTCCACTGCTTAAGTTTTTCTTTAATTCCTTTTCATAAATTGGAAGCTTAGCTAGCCCAGAGGTTGGTTACCACTCCCCTTAATCCATTTCACATCAAGCTTTTCTTTAAACTTTCATCCCCTTAAGCACTGAACTTAGCTCTCTTACACTTCCTGGTGTTCTTTTTTCTCCTCAAATTGTACATTTTGTATTTCTCCTTGCCCTACTTGTTCTTTTGCATTACAGATCTGCACAGGAGTGATCACTAATAACCATATGACACATACAGTCAATAAATACTAGGCTGTCTTGAAATTTCTGCCAATGCCATTAATCCAAAAGTCTTCAATTTAGCTTCAGGCAGACTTGGACAAGATCAGAAAGCAGCCACAGTCTTCTCCAAAATATCAGAAGAATGGTCTCTAAGCCACCTACTAATATTCTTCTGAAACTTCTTGAGCTGGGCCCCCACAGTTCAAATGGCCCCCAGCACCACTGTCTTCCATGTTCCTAATAGTATGGCCCATTAAACCCTGCTTAAAATGTCCAACTGCTTTCCTAGTCCAAAGTCTCAAAGTCTTCCGTATTCTTCCAACAAGCAGCATGGTTAGGCCTGTCATAGCAATACAGCAGTCCTCAGTATAGACTTCTCACTATTCCTGGTACCAACTTCTGTCTTAGTCACTCTTCTATCATTATAAAAAGACACCATGACCAAGGCATATCTTATGAAAGATAGTGTTTAATTGGGGGCTTGCTTACAGTTTCAGAGGTTTTATACATTATCATCATGGTGGGGGAATGGTAATAAGCAGGCAAGTGCTGGAGCAGTAGCTGAGACCTACATCCTGATCCATACGCAGGGGTTGGCGGGTGAGACATGAGCCTGGAATGGGCTTTTGAGACCTCAAGCTCTGCCTTTCCCCAGTGATACACTTCCTCCAACAAGGCCATACATCTTAATCCTTCTAATCCTTTCAAATAGTGCTACTTCTTGGTGACTAAGCATTCAAATATGTGAGCAGATGGGGGTCATTCTTATTCAAACCACTGTATCATTTTATTCTTGCTGAGTATTGTAAAATATAAATTCAGTCCTTCAAAACTGAAAACATAATTATGATGAAGCCTTTCCCCATGGAGCAAAAGCTACACTAGAATAATTAAAAATTGATGGTGGTGTACATGTGATAAGAAAAAGAAATATTTCTAGTTGACCCTGGAGTCCATATCCTCCTAGATAGTTGGAAGTAAAGGATGAAACTGATCACAGAGAAGAGGTTATGTAGGACATCCCTACGGGGATGATCAAGTAAGATTAAAAAAATCAAGAGGATGCTTCAAGAGATCAACAAAGGACCATCTAATTTCCATTTTGGCAAAAAAAGGGCCTAAATATATAAAATCCATGAATTACAAATATCACAAATATTAAATAGAGGACAAAGTCCTAAGTGGGACATCTACAGTACCTCCAACGCTAAGGAGAACGAGGTGGGGGGAGGAGGGAGGAGCAGGGAGTCCTGTGAAACTCTTGTCTTCTGGACATCATGTGGCTACTGCACTTGTGAACACACAACACCTGAATAAGAAGATGGGGGCCATCAACACTCTACCCTGAATGTGGGCGAGCCTCGTGAGGCTTTGCCTCTCCTTCAGGAGCTGTTGGTAGTGAATGGTTGTTGGGGAAGGAGGAGTCATTTTCTTTAGTGATGTGGTTACTGAGCAGGTGGTTGCACATGCTCTGTCTCGTAAAAACCCCATGCCTGTGCTCGTACAAACAACCCTAACTGATGTCAGATGGTCACCACAAAACAGAAGAACAACAACCCAAAAGACATGAAAGTGGGGAAGAGGACTTCCTGGGAAGAAATGGTTCAGTGGGGGTGGAGGTAGATAAGAGAGGGTACAGGGGTTGAAATGGCCAAAATATTTTATATGCATTGTAAAATTATGGGGGGAGGGAGATGAAGAAATAGAGGGCAAAGGGGTTTTAGAAAAGTCAAAGTCGTAAACTGAGTTCATTTAGATAAATAAAATTCATTACATATTCATTACTACTTCATAGTGGTATTTTATGACTATTGAATTTTATGATTCCGGAATTTCTTCTTATTCCCAGGATTCTGGGATCCTAGCCTGTTTCGTTAGAGCAGTATCCCGTCTGACAGTCATGTGCTATCAGACATGAGCGTGACTAGGGGTAAGAGCATTACTTCACCCTAGTTGATTAATTGCTAGTTAATTAATTTCTAATTAATAAGCAATTATTAACATTAATTACTATCCAGCCAGGCAATTGAATTTCCATCCATCACCGGTAAACTCTATTGGTTGGAGGAAAGTCAGCCTCATCTGCCAAGAGAGAGGAAGCACATTAGCTGTGCCCTTGACCCCAGCAGCCTCTTCCTCAGCTTCAAACCAGATGAAGTCAACTCATACCACCTGAAGTCCTTTGAGCCGCACGGAGCCCATGACCTGTAAGCTGTGCATCTTGAAACTGCTCAGAAGTAAGTGGGGCTAGACATGACTTGGTGCAAGGTGCACTGTCGAAAACACTCAGCAGACTCATTTTACTGTGGGGTATCTGTGGGAGAACTGGGCTCCTCATTAATGCTAATAGTGCTACAGACTTCCTGGCACCAAAGAATGAGCAGTGAGCATGCCCTTGGAAGCCTGCTGAACGGTCCCTGAAAGCTTCGTCTTGAGTCTATTCTTCTGTTCCAAGTGATTCTACTAGCCATTTAATATTTGTAACAAATTCTTCCCTTTTAAACTGGCTAGAAGATGTCTCAGTTAGCTTTAGCTGTCAACTGCACACAGTTTAGAGTCGTCTGAGGGAGTCTCAACTGAAGCATAGCCCAGATCCCATTGGCCTATGGCCATGTCTGTGAGAGACTGTCTTGGCTGATGATTGACGTGGGAAGGCCCAACCCATTGTGGGCAGCACCATCCCTAGGCAGCGGAACATGAGCCATGTAAGAAATTTGGCTGGGCATGAGCCAATCAGTGAGCTGACTAGTTAATCAGGACCTCAAGCTTGTGTGACAAGCAAGCACTTTACTGCTGACTGAACCCTCTCCCCAGCCCCTGATCTTAGAATTTCCAACTCCAAAAACTATGAGCTAAATAAACCACTGTGTGGTAAATATTATTTGAGGGCTTCTACCCCACCTTAGATCACTTAGTTCCTAAATAAACGATACAAAAATCTTTAGAATTATAAGCTTAAAAGCACTAGAGCTGAGCAGATATCAACCCTCTGTGCTGTTTTGTCTATTTCTTCCCTGTCAGCAGCCCCCGAGATATCACTTGCTATGTTCTACCTGGGCTGCTCCTACTCTAACAGGCCAGCCCTCATGGCCATGTGCTCATGATCCCCCTACCCCATGGTGACTTCTTGCTTCTTCCTCCTCTCCCTCCTCTCATGCACCTTGCCTGAGACGCCCAACCCTGAGACATCACCCTTCCTACCTCTCTTCTGCCCAATCACAAGCTGTAGGCATCTTTACTACCCAATCAAGGATAACTTGGGGGGCAAGTTTTATACATCAAAAGCTGGTGTGAAGGAGGATCTGCTTGTCTTGGAGCAACCAAATCTTGGGATATTAGCATTTGAATACATAACAGCACCAGAAAAACCCCACTACAGACCACTTTTCTCCATAAGTACCCAGCCTCTAGGATTTTGTTACAACAGACCAGAAGAATAAGGTGGGGTATGCCTGCGCACATTCCAGTTACCTCATTCCTTCACTGATTTCCAGCTTCCACTCATGTCAGACGTCCAGTGTAAGTCATTTGTCGACAGCCTAGGAAACAAAGAGCTCCTTTACTTTAGCCATTAGCCATCCAGAAAAAGGGCGAGCATGGGTAGAGTTTCTGAACCTCGTTATAGGAGGTGTCTTAGTTATCATTGCTGTGATGAAATACAATGACAAAGGTGACTTCTTTTTGAAGGAAAGCATTTAATTGGGTGACGCATACAGTCCCAGAGGGTTAGCTGATACCATCAAGGTGGAGAGGGTGGTGGCAGATAGGCAGGCAGGCATGGCACTGGTACTGTAGCTGAGAGCTTATATCCCATTCTGCAAACAGAAGGCGAAGAGAGAGACTGGGCCCAGTATGGGCTTTTAAAACCTTAAAGTCCACCTTGGTGACACATCTTCTCCAACAAGACACACCTCCTAACCCTCCCCAAGCAGCTCAATTAACTGTGATGCAAGCATTTAAACACACACACCTATGGAGCCTATTCTCATTCAAACCACCACAGTCGGGTAAAGAAGCAACAAAAATGACTTTGAAGAATACCGCTTCCTGTTCCAACCCCCACATCCAGTATTCACTTACTCTTCGCCATCCGTCTGCTTCTCTTCCTTCTTCCATTACTCTGCTGGATTTCTTAAGATCCATTTACTCCTGCATGTATCAAATATTTATCTAATGCTTGTCATGAGCCAGCAAGGATCTAAGCGCTTTATACACGTATTGCCTCAGTTGTCTTGGTCCTCAGGACAGCCCTGACAACCTGAGTGTTATTTTCAACCGTGTTTTGCAGGAAAGAGAGGTTGGGTAACTTGTCTAAGGTCACACCTTATCCTTGGAGGGATGCTCCTTCCCTTGATCACTCTGTTTGTTGCTTCTATTCCCTAAATACCCCCTCTGCCTTCCCCCTCTCCCCACTCTCCCCCCTCACTCCCTTCCCCTTCTCTCTCACACTTCCTTTCATTCCATTGTATGGTCTGAGGTGTGTGCCAACCTTAATGATTGCCATCCCGAGACAGCAAAAAGGGGGCTGATTTAAAAATGAGAATTACAATAGAATAATTAAAATGCTCTTAAGTACCCCCTAATTGAGTGAGAAGCCACCAACACAGTCTAGATACAGCACCTCACTACTGCTCAGAAAGTTCCCGCCTGCTGCTCCGCAGAGCGACTCTGGTCCTTGGCAACTGAGCTCGGCTTCTCTTTTATTGTGGAGTGGCTGCACCTGCAGTGGATCCCAAGGGTTTAGAGTGGGGAGTGATGGAAGGGAACAAGACCAAATGGGAGAGAGCCATTTGCAGGCTTTTGTAACACCCCAGGCTCTGCATTGTGGTGACGTGACGGCTGCAGGGATGAGAGGAAAGATAACTGAAATACTGAATAACCCAGCTCCTCGGCATGGTCTCCAGGGCCTGTACCTATTCACCAGGCCTGCCGCTACCCATACATCCCACTGCAGAGAACTGGTCCTATCCGTAGGCTCACCAAGGCTCTCCATGGATACAGCTTTGTTCTGTGCTGCCACTGTCCTTAAAAGTGTGTTTTCCCCTACCAGTACAATGTAGTTCTTCATGACCTGATACAAAAGGCTATTCTTGTGGAGAATGCATCCTGATTCTGCCTGATACCTGGTAGGTCATTCCTTTATCATTGTTGTATTGAATTTTGTAGTTGTTTTTTTTTTGTTTTTTTTTTTTTTGTTTGTTTTGTTTTTTTATTCACTCCCCAATATAGATGGGAAGTTTCTTAATGATAAGGACCACATCGACATCATGTTTAGGTGGCCTGTCGCCTAACAGCTGCTCAATAAACATTTGCTAAGCAGATCCTTACCTCTGTTTCTCTCTTTCTCCTTCCCTTCCCTCTCCTTCCCCCTCCTCTTCCTTCCCCTTTTCCTTCCCTTCTTCAAGCTGTTGTGAAGTCATGGAAATAAATGCTTGGTGGTAAGCATAGAATTGCAGGTAAATTGATTATTCTCCTCCTCTGGTAGCTTGTATAGCACCTTCTAGCACTATGAACTAGTCAGGAGGGATGAAGTTTCTAGTTGATACCACCTCAATTTCCCCATGTTTAATGATGTAAGCATGTGGTACCTTCAGCTATAAACCCCAAAGCTGAAATAGCAACCTGTTTGTGAGACATAGACCCACTGGTGTCATAGTGGAACGAATGTTGCAGAAGTAACTAATCACCTTTTCGTTGGCCTTAGGGCCTGCTCTATTGGATGGAACCCATACCTGCTGCTAATGAATTCAAGAACCTGAAACTAAGTAGGTCGTGAGCCCTAAGGGAAAGCTTATAATAACAATTTTTCTGCTAAATGAACAGAGCAATAAAATGACCCCTAAGAACTATACCCACAGAACGGCTCCTAAGAACACATTGCTATACCCACAGATCACAGCGTGGTTGAACCTGCATCAGAGAAGCTTCTTCTTACAATAGATAGTAATTAACATGAGACCCACAACTGGACAATGTGCAGACAGTGAGACACCTTGGAGTACTCAGCCCTAAAGGGGACATCCGTGTCACACCCCTCCTTTCAAGGTTCTGGGAGCAATGCAGGAAATTTAAGAGCCAGAAGTGGAGGGCTCCAAAGAAATGGCATCTTCCAGCCACGAGAGGAGATGCACGTAAGAACTCACAGAGTCTGACAGTACACGTGAGCCCTGCACAGGTTCAAGCCAGACAAAATTCCGGCATGGGGAGGGGGAAGTGGACACAAAATCCCACCTCCAGCCGAGAAAGAAGCCATTGCAATTGATACCTGCTGGAAGAGGGTAGATCTGTCTTGTCAATGGAGTGAAACTGGGTACATCAACTACACCCCATGGCAGGGTGAATGCTGTTGGTCAAATGAATGTAGTTGGTCAGAATAAAATGGAATCTATGTTTTTGTTATTAGTTTGGGGGTAGGTTCTTTTTCTAGCGCCTTTTTTTTTCAGAGAGAAGAAAAAATATGAAATTAGGTGGGAGGGAGGATCTGGGAGGAGTTGGGGGAAGAGAAAGAAAACAACTGAAATATACTGTATAGTAATTTTAGAAAATAAGTTTTTTTTTTTTTTTTTTTAAAGAAAGCAGGTAGAAATTTATTCCTGTGAGCATGATTTCAGCTAACACGTCTTCCTCCATACTGCTATGCTGGCTGCATACACAGCAGACCCAAGAGCACGTGTCTGGGAAGACTGTTCAGAATGCTCCCAGTCAGCTGGAATCCCTCTCAATTCCTCACTTCGGACTGGATAGAACTCAATTCTCACGGCCTCTCAGGCATTATACCCATGAACCCCAGGTTGTTTCCCTGCCCCGTGTCCACCTTTCATGTTCTCACCACAGAGAAAGACCCCCTCAGCCCACCCTGTGTGGCCAGAGACAGCATGCAGATCACTCTTACTCCAGAGACAAACCATATAACTGTAACCTGGACTGAGATCTCAGGTCCTCTGCCATCAGACAAACCCATGAGGAGCTTGCTCAAATCGCCTGCGAGCAATCACTTTCTGGAAGTTAAAGGAGATGGCATTTCCTTTTGCTGATCTTTCTTTCCACTTTGGCCTCCTATTTTTTTTCCCCCAAATCCCACTCCACACCCTTGTTTTCTCAGAACCGCCAGGCTGAGTAAGGAACAGTGAGACATGGGGAAGCGGATGTTGGCACATCATGTCTCAGCAAGTGCTACTGCAGGGGTTAGTCACTTATTTTGTTTAGTCATTAAAGTGTCCTTTAAACCACAAATGTGCCACAGGCTGATTTATCTCTAGTGTGAAAAAAATCCTCAGGTATCTTATATGTCAGATCTTTTGGTCCTAGTGGGGTTAATTGCACAAAAACTTGCACAAAAAAAAAAAAAAAAAAAAAAAAGTAAAACTTCCTGCTCCCACACCTTTGAAGTCACTACCTCATGTTTTCTGCTTCAATTTTCTTTAAGATAATCTTCTCTCCTTCCTCCCCATCCTGAGTGGAAGGATTTCAAGCATGTACCATCATCCCCAGCTGTTAAATTGCTTTTTAAAACTGTCAGATATGCATTGTTGACATATTATTTACCAAAAAGTAATAATAATAAAAGGTCAAAGACACTAGTTGTTACAGAAACTGATCCTTGCTGTTCAAAGATCTTGAAAAACCTTTTGTGCACCAAATGTTTCCCCAACTGCTGGGAAGAGAGATGGATAAGACTATTAGCATTCGCCAACTGAAGGATGAGACAGAAAGTGCGTACAGGGAACCGGGTAATAATGAAGGTGGAGAAGAGTCTCTGGAGGGGATCTTCTGGAAGGTTTAGGTTGCAGCTAGACTCCATCATCAGCGAATAAGTGGATGGAATGTTTGCCAAAGGAGAAACCAGCAGCCTGCTGCTGCACAGAGCTTAGTGCATGCGGAGGTCACTCGGGTTTGCTAGCCTGTGCACGCCCCAGTTAGCGGCTGAACACCTGGGTTCAGTCTGTGCTTTCCTGCTTAGAATTCATATAAACTTGAGCATAATTCCTGGCATGGTTTTTATTACCTGAAAGAGAAGAATCCGGCCTAAATTTAGATTTCTGCAAAGGGGCTTTTGTATTAATGAAATAGCTCATAAAATGTCTGGCATTACATGTCTCCCAACAAGGAAGACATTTGATAGCAATTCTTTCTTTTTAAATAATTTATTTATTTGGTTTTTCGAGACAGGGTTTCTCTGTGTAGCCCTGGCTGTCCTGGAACTCACTCTGTAGACCAGGCTGGCCTCTAACTCAGAAATCTGCCTGCCTCTGCCTCCCAAGTGCTGGGATTATAGGCGTGTGCTACCACTGCCCGGCTAAATAATTTATTTTTATTTTATGTGCAATGGTGTTTTGCCTGCATGTGTGCCTGTATGAGGCCGGTGTATCCCATTGAACTGGTGTTACAGATGGTTATGAGTTGCCATGTGGGTCTAGGAACTGAACCCAGGTCTTCTGGAAGAGCAGTTCTTGACTGCTGAGCCATCTTCTTACCGAACATGAGGTTGTAAAGCTAGCTAGGGCTGAGAAAAGCTTTGCAAGCCTGCCAGGGAACTCCCAAAGGCTTCAGTCCTTGGCTATGAAGGCAGGTCCACATCTGGACAGCATGTAGGAGTGTGGGTGAGACCAGGCAGGGAAGGAGAGGATTACACTTTAAATAGTTCAGGAACTTGAAGAAGACTGGGGCTGGGCAGGAAGGACAGAGAAGGTGGTGGAATAAACCTGGAGGATATGAAATAGTAATATCATGTATAATATTAATCATAAAATAGGTTTTCAGATGGGATCTGAGATGTACTGAAGGGGTCAGTTTCATGGGGATTGGTGACTAATTAGAGGCAAGTGTCTGGGACCACACCCAGGGCCTGGCTTGATGCAGTAGCTGCAAACCCAGACGTTGTCATAGAGGCTGGGAGGGGGGCTTTGTTTGTGAATGTAGAGATTAAACATGGGCTCACTGTTGGATTCAGAGGCTTTAGGTACCAAAGCGTCTGAGGAGGGAAAGAGCTGAATGAAGGAGTGGGCACACATGGACAAAAGCCCACGGGGAAACTTTCATCTGTTCGTTTATTTACTACATCCACTTATTGTTTTGCAGAGGGAAATATGGTTTTTACAATTTCCAACCATCTGTCTTTTGCTGGGAGTGGGAAGCAGAATCAGCTTCAGCTGGGTTTGAGGAATAAGGGAGGGAGACTTAGAAACCTGAGCAGATTATATAGTGGGAGAGAAGGAGAGAGGGGCGGGGAAAGAGGTTAAAGTCTCATCCATTGAGAAAAATAAAATTATGAAATTTGCAGGAAAATAAACGGAACTGGACAACACTACAGTAAGTGAGGCGACCAAGGCTTCAGGTGTGAAAACAAATCCTAAATGTTCTTCCTCACATGTAGATAGTTTTACATTTGTGTATATTTATGTGCCAGTAAGGGTAGATAGAGGTCGGAAACCAGTTAGGAATCCTGAGAGAGAAATAAGGAGGCTTTGCAGAACTGAGGGGATGCCGTGGGACGCATGTAATATGAAACCGGAAAGGAGAATACTGGGGGTGGGCGGGTACAAGCAGAGACAAGGCAGAGATGAGAAGGAACTAGGGATCCATCGAAACCAAGCAGAAGGAAACCTGTAACTTTGTACTAATTCAAATAAAATTCGGGCCAGCAAGATGGCTCCGCAGGTGAAGGTATTTGTGGCCAAGCCTGATGGCTTGAGAATTGGATCCACGGGACGCACAAGAAAGAAAGAGAAAACTGACTCCCAGAACTTGTCATCTGACCTCCACATGGCTATAGCGGGTGCGCACAGGTGCGCATGGGTGCCCCACCAATGTAAACACAGCAATTTTATAAAATTAAAACTTAAAAAGAAATTAAAGATGTAATAGCAAAGGTATGGTCAGAGGTGGAAGCCAGGGCCACAGTTGCCAGCTAAGAATAGAAACTAAGTACTACCTTACTTCCTGTCTTCACGCCAGGCTGCTCATTCATAGTAGGTGGGGACATTATTTATTATTCCATGAATAAATGGTTTAAAGGGGAAAGGAGACCCCCAGTCTACATAAATTGGCTGTAGTCGTGTTCCAACAAGCATGTATTTTAGCAAACTGTCAGAAGAGCTCATGGAGATAATTCATTAAAAACTCAATAAGCTATTGATTTTTTTTCCCCAGTGAAGTTGTGTTCATCAAGATTTTTTTTCTTTTTAGCTCTAGGGCAGTGCCTGTTGGTATAGGCACAAGCTATTTCAAGCTACAGTGAGGACTGATGCAGGAGGATCCAAAGTCCAGGGCCTACCTGGGTCACTTAGTGAGACCCTGTCTCAGGATATAATGTAAAGGGAGGGCAGGGGCATAACTAGATAATTGACCATGGGTTCAATGCCCAACACCACTTCAAATAAGGAGCAGTCATCAGCTAAGAAGACTACATATGGCTCTGTCTGAGTAAAGTTCAAGAAAGACAAAGCAATCTGGCAGCAGAGATCAAGGCAGCACCACCTCTGGTGGGGGCTGTTGTCAACGCTATCTTGGAACAAGTTTAGTCCTCTAGAAACATCATTAAAAATTTATACCCCCAAATATTAACATCTTATAAAATTATAATTCCATTGTAGAACTCAACATACTTACATAGTCTAAATGCTTGCTAACTAAATTATGCATTGTATTTGAATTCTGCCTGTTAGTGAATACCTTCTTTTCCATCCCAGGGTCAAGTCACAGGATCCCACACTGCATTTAGATGTCTGGTATCCTTAATCTTTTTTTTTTTTTTTTTTGGTTTTTCGAGACAGGGTTTCTCTGTGTAGTCCTGGCTGTCCTGGAACTCTCTCTGTAGACCAGGCTAGCCTCGAACTCAGAAATCCGCCTGCCTCTGCCTCCCAAGTGCTGGGATTAAAGGCGTGCGCCACCACCGCCCAGCTGGTATCCTTAATCTTGGTCTATCTATGATGGTTCCCTAATGTTTTCTTATCAGTTGTGACTCTCTCCCTTTGCATTTGTGTGTGTGTGTGTGTGTGTGTGTGTGTGTGTGTGTGTGTGTGTATGTGTTCACATGCACAGGCACAGACCATTGCACACACGTGGAAGACAACTTGTGGGGGTCAGTCTTCTACACCATATGGGTTTGGGGATTGAACTCATGTGTCAGGCTAGGTGTTAAGTATCGTGACTACCTGGATCAAGTCACAGTACTTTATGACCTTGACAGTTTGAAAGACTAGTGGCCAGGGCTTTTGTGGACTGTCCCTGCTTAGTCGCATCTGCTGTTTAATGCGATTAGGTTGGGGTTGTCCATTTTGGGGATGCATAGCATGGGGGTGTTGCCCTTCTTTGTATACTCTATCAGGAGTCTTATGAAAGGCACTGTTAAACTCAATTCTTTGGGAAGGCATCTGCTGGATTTCTTCATCATCAATCTAATATGCAAAGTAAGGTGCTTTGATGCTATGCTTGTAGACTGATTATTTGCAAATGTTTACCGATCTTGGCTCTGGTTGGAATGTTCTACCTGTAACAGCTATCACTGTAGAACTTGCTTATAGCTTTCTCCTCTCTTCTTTTTCTTTTTCTTTCTTTTTTTTTAAGCCAGTTTTCCAAAAGGATTACTGCAAGGAAAATGACAGAGAGTATCTGTTCAATAGTTACTTTTATATCGGCTAATATCACAATATCTTGGATACTCAGTGAAATAAAACACATTATTAATCCCAGCAGTTGGGAGGCAGAGGCAGGTAGATCTCTGAGTCTGAAACCAGCCTGGTCTACAAAGTGAGTTCCTGGATGACCAGGACTATCCAGAGAAACCCTGTCTAAAAAGTACAGAATTGACTAAGGTAGGAAATGAAACATTCTGTGATAGAATTCTTGGCATAAACAGTTCAAGAATGATTTGAAATCAGAAAGCAAAGTTTCTGATAGAGGCTCCAGTTCACCACTGCAGGAAGGGTTTAGCAAGGCAGAATAGCTCACATCTCAGTAGCCAGGATGGATGCAGGGAAGGGGGAGAGAGAGAGAGAGAGAGAGAGAGAGAGAGAGAGAGAGAGAGAGATCTCCCTTAGTTAAGACTCTAAAAATGACCTCAAAGACCATATTGATTATCTTTTTAAATGTTGTAACTAAATATCTAACAAGTATCACTTGAAGGAAGGAAGGAAGGAAGGAAGGAAGGAAGGAAGGAAGGAAGGAAGGAAGGAAGGAAAAAGGGCAGATGAACTCATCCTGACTCACAGTTTGAGGGTATGGTGCTTCATGGCAGAGATGGCATGGTGGTAGAAGTGTAGGATGGGTGGTCATGTGTGCCTGCAGTCAGGAAAGAGATGGTGGCCCGTATTATAGTCACTTGTTTCTTTTCATCCAGTCTAGGACCCCAGCATGGTGAAGTGGTTCTGCTTACATTCGTGATGGATCTTCCTATCTCAGTTAAATATTTTTAGAAATAACCTCATAGACACACTGGGAGGTCTCTCTCCTAGGTAATACCAAATTCCATCCAGTTGATTGATTTAACTACCACAAGGATGCCCTTGCCAACCTGACACCCAAACATATAGTTTACAAGTTATAACATTCCATCCCTGGTCCTAAAGGCGCTCAGCCACTTCACAATGCAAATACATTTTGTCCATCCATAAGAGCCTCCAGAATCTTAGCTATTTCCAAAGACTCCTGAACGTATCATCAGGAATAGTTAAAGAAAACCCCTTCTGGGGCGCCAATTTTTCCATGGTAGCCAGTTTTTCATTGCTGTGACAGACATCTTTAAAAAGTGGGAATTATAACAGGTTTTGCTCATGGACTCAGAGGTTTCAGTCTCTTTTGTGGGTAAGGGATGATGGTGTCAGTCAGACAGCATGCCTATAGTCTTTCCTCTCTATTTTGAAAATTAACTGTTAAAGTCTGCATTTAAAGTGAAAGGTCTCACCACGGTGTCGCCATAGAGATGTGCCATTAGTCTTCCTCCTCGCCCATCCTCCACAGCCTTCACTCTCATTCATCTTTATAAAATTAGAATGTTTTGAGAAGAAAAAACTGCCCTATTAAAGGGGGGCAGAGGAGTGACTAGTTTAAGGATGGCAGTTCTACAGCTTGGCACTCCATTTCTTAGACTCTACCCTCGGGAGCCCCTTCTCTTTGGTTCTTTTTGAGAAACTCCATCCTTCTGAAAGCACCATTTAATTATTTTGTCATCATAAAATGTTCCAAGCTCTTTCTTGGTTTTTCCTGCCAAGTCCTGGAATTGATTAGTACTCCGAGGAGCCTTTTGTTTGATATTGAAAACTGCTCATTAAGAAAGCAAGAACTGGATGCTGAGTTCTGATGGGGCTGTCTAGTCGGGTGTCTACTGCTGCGGTAAGACCCCATGACCAAAAGCATCTTGTGGTAGGGAGGATTTATTTCCACTCACAATTCCACATCACAGTCCAGCACCAAAGGGAGTCAAGACAAGAACCTGGATGCAGGAACCGATGCAGAGGCCATGGAAGAATGCTGCTTACTGACTTACTCCTGTAAGGCAAATAACAACAACGATAATTTAAATACTTTCTTACTCCTAAAGAGAGGAATCAAGGCACAGTCACAGTCAAATCTAGGAAAAATAAAAGTTCAGTGGCATAAAAACTTTAATGTTTAACACTTGGGACCCAAGGACCCACTCATTACCCTCTGGGCTCCAGAGGGCCTTGGCAGCATCACCTTTTCAGATCTGCCATCAGCAACATACCCAGCTTGTCTTCTAAGCTCTACTGCACAACGACTGCTGTCCTTGGCTGTTGTCCCATGGCTCTGGTCTCTCTAAAATTTGGGGCTTTCACTGAAATGGGGCTGCACCTTCAATAACCTTCCAATGGGCTCTCTTCAGAGTCTCTGAAGCTGTCACACGGTGCCAAGCCTCTGCCTTTCTCCATGACCCCTTTAATCCTGGGGTTTCTACTGCAGCTGAGGCTGGACCTTTACCCATGGCTTATCCCAGTCTCTCTTTGGGGACTCGATCTCAGCTGCCCTTTACAATTCTTTTGTGCCTTCAAAACCAGCACTACTTTGGAAACCATTTTATATTATCAAGTTCAGTTGCCAGCACAAAGTAGAGCCTTAGAACCCTCTGGTCCATAGCCTCTGTGTGCTGACCCCAAAGAAACACTAACCAGAAGATTTGGCCTCAATGATGCTCATCTTTCATAATCATAACTTATTCTTCAGCCCCAACTGACCAGAACCACATAGTTTTCATATCACACAATGGCCATAGGAGATACCATCATGGAGTATGAGTGTGAATGAGTGTGTATTGTTACTTTTCTTTTCTCCAATTTATCTGTCCCCCTGCCTATCTATCTATCTATCTATCTATCTATCTATCTATCTATCTATCTATCTATCATCTATCTGTTTTTTGAGACAGGGTCTTGCTATGTAGCCCTAACTGTCCTGGAACTCACTATGTAGACCAGGATGTTCTCAAACTCACAAGCTCCCCTGGCTTCTTCCACCTAAGTGCTGGAATTAGATGTGCCACCTTGATCAGCTTTATTTACTTTTGCATTGCTTTAGTACATGACCAAGGCCACTTATGAAAGAAAACATTTATTTGTGGCTTCCAGTTTTAGGTTAGAGTCCATGGCCATCACCCTGGGGAAGCATAGCAGCCAGCAGGCATGGTGTTGGAGATGTAGTTGAGAGCTCACATCTCATCCATCTCTACAAGCATGAGGATAAGAGAGCTACTGGGGATGGTGTGGCCTTTTGAAATTTCAAATCCCAGCCCCAGTGACACATCTCCTCCAACAAGGTCACACCTCCTGATCCTTCCCAAACAGTTCCACCAACTGGGGACCAAATATTTACATATATGAACCTATGGGGCCATTCTTATTCAAACCACTAAATAACACCTCTCTCTCTCTCTCTCTCTCTCTCTCTCTCTCTCTCTCTCTCTCTCTCTCTCTCTCTCTCTCTCTCTCTCTCTCTGTGTGTCTCTGTCTCTGTCTCTGTCTCTCTGTCTCTCTGTCTCTCTGTCTCTCTCTCTCTCTCTCTCTCTCTCTCTCTCTCTGTGTGTGTGTGTGTGTAGGGGAGCAAACCATAAAATACACTCCCTTAACCATTTTTAAGTGTGTAGTTCATAATGTTAAGGAGATCTACATTTCAGTGAAGCAGATTGTAAGAGCTTTTTCTCTTTTACTTTCCCTCCCCTCCTCCCTTTCCTCTCAACCACCTTCTTTCCTTTCCTTTCTTTTTCCTTTTAGAAAGGCAATTTCACTAATTTCACAACAAATTTCAAGTTGGCTTTGAATTTGCAATAATTCTCTTGTCTCCGCTCTCATCAAGAGCTTTTCATAAAGGTTGTGGGGCAGAGCCTGGAGAGTTCACAGGTTAAAAGTGCATGCCGCACACTTCCCAGTACCCACGTGGTGTCTCACAATTGTCTGTAACTTTCAGGAAATCCAGTGCCCTCCTCTCGTCTTCTTGGGCACCTGGCTTGCACACAGGGCAAAGATATACATATCAGCAAAATATTCACACACATAAAATAAATAAATATTTAAAATAGTTTTTAAACTTGTTTTGAAAATGTATTTTGGTTCTTAATTATGCATTTGGATGGCTATATGTGTGTGGGGGTGTAGGTATTCCCAGAGGCCAGAAGAGGGTGTTGGAGTTACAGTTATGGCCCCGGATATAAGTACTGGGAACCAAATCTGAGTCTTCTAAAGTAGTATGTGCTCTTAAATGCTGAACCACATCTCCAGGGCTACCCTACACCTTTCTCTACATATTCTTTTAAATTTCTTTTAATCTTCAAAAAGATGGTGTTTGTGTGTGTGTGTGTGTGTGTGTGTGTTTGCTCATGCATGTACATGCTTGTAGGTGCCTGTAAAAAACAAAAGAGGGCATCAGATACCCCAGATATGGAATTACAGGTGGTTGTGAACAGCCTCACATGATTGCATAGTAACTGAGCCTGGGTCCTCCTTAAGAGCGAGCCATCTCTCTAGCCCCCATGAAGAGATTTTGAGCTTCACATCCGAAACTCACACACAGTTCCTTCCACCCTGTTGCGCTGGCAACGGCTGTTTTACCTTCTGTAAATCTGAGAGCGTGTAGTGCTTTGAATAAGTGCAGTCCTGAAGCTTTAGCTCTCTTCCACAGACTGATACAGTGATGAAGCCCTTGGCAGACAGCAGCCCCTGCAGTTTGGACTTCCCAGAATCCAAAACAATAAGCCAACGAACCTCTGTTCATCATAAAAATCTTAAAAATTGAATCACACTCGACTTATTATTATTATTATTATTATTATTATTATTATTATTATTGCTTTTGGCTTATTTCAATTAACATGTGCATGCCCTCCAGTTCCACCGTGCTGTAGTGGGTGCCAGATCGCCCTCCAGTTTAAAGGCAGAACAGTGTTTTAGAATATAAACACACCCTGTTTATGCATTCCTTCTCTATTCAATAGACATTTGGGTTGCTTCTCCCTCTGTCTGCTGTGACCAGTGCTGCTGTGAACATACTCGCTTGTGTATTTTTGAGACCCTGATTTCGATGTATGTCCAGAGGTAGGGTTGCAGAGCATGCGGTAGCTTGCATGCATCTTTGACTTGCTGAGGGGCTGCCACCCTGTTTTCCAGAATTGGTGACTGCTAATTTCCCCATGTTTTCCAGAGTTTACTGGCAACCAAGTCCTGGAAGCTTTGTCCCTTTCTGTCTGTGGCTCTCTGGCAGGGTGACACCCTGTGGCTTTCCCACACAGCTTTTCCTCTGCAAATGTTTGTTATGGTTGTGTGCTTCATCCGGGACCTTTCATCTTTCTCTCCCTTTTCTCACCTGGCCTCAGGCATGTGTAAGTCCATCGTCTGCATGCTTTTTTCTAGAAATTCAGCAGACCCAGTCTGGCTAGTATGCTTCTGAGAGCCTGCTCCAATATCCCTAGGTAGAATTCAGTTGCCACCCCCTTACTCTATAGAGTTATTCCTATACTGTAGCAACCAGTACAGCCCATTTTATCAGCTACTTAATGGTGTTTTGAAAAAGGACAAAATGTTCACTTTAGACTGGTTCCAGACACCATTAGGAAACTGTTTTTATGTCCTCTTTTATGAGCCTTTTTTCAAACTCCAAGGGTAGGTTGAATACACAACATCAGAGGCATTGGGGGAAAAAAACTATATATATATATATATATATATATATATATATATATATATATATATATCGGAAAGAAGGCAGATATCATCCTTGCAGCCATCTTGAGCCATATACCCTGATAAGAGACTTGATTACATTAGCCTGCAACAGCTGAGCACACTCTGATAACATCTTGCTTTAGATACCCAGGATCTTCCCTTGGGTGTGTGAGATTTAAAGGTGTGTGACTTAAAGGGTGTGACTTAGAGATCAGATTTACAGACAAGACCTAAGGGCATGATTAAAGGCGTGACTTGAAGGCATGGCTTAGAAGTGAGACATATAAAAGGTGAGAGGCAGACAGAAGAAATCAGTAGTTATTAGGCATTAGATAGTACAACTTGGAGTACAACTTGGAAGTAGGAATTAGGCATTAGGAGAGAACAACTTGGAGTTAGTTATTAGGCATTAGGTAGCAGGCACATGGAGGAAGAACTTGGAAGAAGTAGCTTGGAACTTGGAGGCATTAGGGACTAGGAAGTAGGGACTAGAACTCAAGACTTGGGACTTAGACTAGGAAGAGAGACTGAAGAATAAATGGGATTGAATCACACTCTGTCTGGTCTCCATTCCTCGAATCTGTCCTCACTCTCTCTCTTGCTGAACCCCAACCCTCGGACCTGAGCAGCTTGGGGCAGTGCAGGCTCTAACAGTTTAGTCCCCAAGGCTTTTGGCAGTGCGAGTCCCAACATTGACAGAACAGTCCGAGACATTTTGGCCCCCAAACATGGGGTAGAGCCGTTCTCAACATTTCTGGTCCCCAAGCGTTGGGCAGCTTGGGCTGCAACATTTTTACATTTTTGGTGCCCATAGTGGTCTTCAACATTTTTGACAACATTTTGCCCAAGTGTGGGGCAGCTCGGGCTGCAATATATATATATATATATATATATATATATATATATATATATATATATATATATATATATATATATTTAGTGGACTGTGTGTTCTCTGTCTGCAGGGACTATGACTTTTTTCCCTTGGTACCCAGTGGGTATGTGGGTATGTGGTAGGATTTCAGCGCCATTGGGAAAGAACCTACCCTCAGTGAACTAACACAGCTCTGACATTGTGATCTGATAATAATGAACGATAATCAGTGGCATCAAAGAGAGAATATCATCATCACCATCATCACCATCACCATCATCATCACCATCACCATCATCACCATCAACAGCAGCAGCAGCAGCAGCAACATATTGGGAAAAAAGTTCTTTTAAAAAATATACCTCTAAGAACTATTTGGAAATTAACCCCATATTATCTTAGTGATAGAACCCTACTTAAGAGGGCAATACATCATCCCTGCTGTAGAAACATGGCGGGCCTGAGGCAGAGGTAAGAAGGAGCAGCCATGGTTTGTGCTGTGTCCTCTGCACAGGTACAGGGCTGACTGGGTGGAAGGCTTCCAAGGACTTGTGAAATCGCCACTGGTGATGTTTCAGATGGGAAAACTATTACTTAGAGGAAGGAAAGATTAGACATTGACTGTTTTCTTTCTTTCATGTATCAGTCCATCATCTGTCTGTCTATCTATCTATCTATCTATCTATCTATCTATCTATCTATCTATCTATCATCTTCTACTTTTCAGTCTATCATCCATCTGTCTAATCTATCTACCATTTATCTAAACTTAGCTGGATGTGCCTGGTCAGTCTAAGGAGGTGACTTTTGAATTAGACGTGTCTGTGGCACATATGGAAAATGGCACAGAGACTAATAACTATGTGACTTCAAAGTTGACAAGCTTTGAAATCCAAGTTGGCCATTTTATCCCATCACCAGAGCACAGCCTAATATGTCAAGAAAGGACCAAGGAGGCATGTTTGAGGGTCCATTATTCACAGTACCTCATAGTATCACTGCATCCTTATGGTTACCACAAGTACTTATCATTAAGTGCTGTGGCTTGAGTAGCACCCTCTTCCCTGGGCATTGCACATTAGAAATGTAATCGCTGGTGCAGGAGTGCAGTGGAGCTAATGAGAGTGGGGAGGTCAGACCGGGGCCTTGGCTTTCATGAGTGAATCACTGTAGCAGTTACAGCAGTGACCTAGTCGTCCTCAGAGTGGATTCGTTAGGGGAGAGAGTTTGAGGCTCTTCTGCCTGCCCCTCCAGCCATGGATAGGATGGCAAGAAGGCACTCAATAGATGCTAGACTCTCAGACCCAGACTTCCCAGCTTCTAGAACTGCAAGACAACAAATTCCCATGCATTATAGACAACAAATTCCCATTTATTATAGACTGCCATCTCTGCCATTGTTTCAGAAATTGAAGTGGACTAAGATTCAGATACCTAACCCCGTGAGTCTGATCTGGTCAATGGGCCTTATTTCACTTTGGCATCAAACTCTTGGAGGAGATTTTTTTTTTTTTTTTTTTTTTTTTTTTTTTTTTTTTTTTTTTTTTTTTGGTATTTTGTTGTTGTCATTGTTGTTTGGTTATTTTTTTTTGGTGGGTTTTTTTGTTGTTGTTGTTTTTGGTTTTGTTTTGTTTTGTTTTGTTTCTCTGTGTAGCCCTGGCTGTCCTGGAACTCACTCAGTAGACCAGGCTGGCCTTGAACTCAGAAATCCTCCTGCCTCTGCCTCCCAAGTGCTGGGATTAAAGGTGTGCACCACCACTGCCCGCCTTGGAGGAGATTTATATTTTAATTTCCCATAGGCTTAAGAATGCAATGTTAACATGTGGTTGCAGCTGGTTAGCTTATTTCTCTCACCCCTAGAACTCTGAACTGGCCTCTGCCACAGAACAGAATGTAAAAAACAAAATGGTGGCAGTGGCTTTTGGAGGAGAATTAAGATTTTCAAGACTGTTAAATGTAGGAACAGTAAAAAACTTTCCTTCTTGTTCCATGGGGATGTTTCCAGCAGGCAACCATTCTCTGCTTGTTCTAGAACTAACCAGAAAACTTCAGAGGACAATCCTGATAAGGTCCTGAAGGCCATGGGTTTACTCTAGTGAGGCATCCTAAATGCCATTCCTCAATGGTTGCCCTGGATAAGACATCTATCTTGTTAGGGGACCAAGAGAGGACTTAAGTTTTAGAGACAGACATACATTACTGTGGTGGTTTGAATATACTTGGCCCAGACAGTGGCACTATGAAGAAGTGTAGCCTTGTTGGAGTAGGTGTGGCCTCGTTTCTTTATTTCTTCAGATTTGTAAATCATTTTGATACATACCTTTGTCAGTCACCAGAGATGCAAATATCAAAGCATAAGGTGGAGGCATGGAGAAACCAGAACTCTCCTAAGTTGCTAAGTTGATGTCAAAGCAGGGCTGCTTTGAAAATCTCGTCAGCAGTTTCTTGCAAAATTAAATACAAATCGACTATATTATTCAGATACCCAAGAGAAATGAAATATATCTACATATATTACATATATTACTTACTAGCCTTATTCTTAAAAACTAAATTGGAAATGACCCAAATGTCTGTCAATGGGTAAATTTTACATGATTTATCTAATGGAATACCATTCAGCAATAAAAACAAATGAGTTTTGAAAAAAAAAAAAAAAAAAAAGAGGTGAATGGCTCAGAGATACAAGCCACTGGGCCTCCAAGACAAGAAAGATGGATCAGGAGACCTCTGGACCCCAGAGGAGCAGATGGGCACACTGCTGCTGCCTTGTGAGCCTCTCTGTGGTCCCACTCAGTTCTTCAACCCACATTTTTAAAGCACTTGCACATGGCTGTTGCAGTTTTAGGTCCTGGCAATAGAGCTGTGGGGAAACAGCACGGTGGCCTTTGCCACCTACTGGGATCTGTTTTCCCAGACACTCTGTGGTACCCGCTCCATCTCCATCAGGCTCTGGTGACTGTTTCCAATCTAGCCTGGTAAACCAAAGGTCAGTCACCTTGCACACAGGATATTAGCAAAGAGACCACAGGGAACAACAGAACACAACGTTGCCTTGGTTTTGCCAAAGACACATCCCCTCCAGTTATCTCTTGCACTCTAACCACCATGGCCACTTGTTTTCTGCTCAATGATTGGTACTGGCTTTTCCTTTTCCTTGTCTGTAAAACGGTCCTCTCCCAGACAACTGCTCTTCCTCTCTCCCAAACCTTAGTAAGAACAACCCACTTTATATATGTATCACTGTTTATAAGATAAAACATCCTACACACACACACTCACACACACACACACACACACACACACACACACACACACTCACACGGTATGCTGTCTCATTGTGTGAGTGGCTTGTCTGGGGTCCCAGGCAGCATCCCCACCCCCCATGCTGAGGCCTCATGAATATGCAAGCGCCTTCATTAACATATAGGTGCAGCCCACACTAGTATCCTTCTAAGCTGTGTTCCTAAACACAAATGGACAAAGAACCAAGTTTCCCATAAGAAAATGTATTCTTTCAGAATTCTTTACTCCCTGTGGACCAGTGTAAATTGAATTAGATTAGAATCAATGAGTGTTGGAAAAGCAACACTGTATCAAGTAGAAGCTTCTAGAGTTATTTGATTCACCACTTCAGATGGCAGCTAATGGAATTTTACGGTAAGAAGGGAACTCTGAGATCATCTAATTCCATTCATTGGTTTTGCAGCTGAGGACCCAGGGAGGCGAAGTGATGTCATTATATCAGGGTAGGGACTGAGAGCCTAGGGAAGGAAGCCCCTGGTGTCCTGCCTGCCTCTCTCTCCCACTCCACTCACTGTGTGAAGGCTCTAATTTGGTGCACACAGTTCAAAGAACCCAGTGAGGCTTTTCTTCCTCTGATTTCAACTCCTACTCCTCTTTTCAAAACTGGGGAAATAAATTACACAAAGGGATTCAAACAAAAATATTTGATGAACTACTGTAAGTATATCTGTGTATGGAATAATTGCCTCAAGATATGGAGCATTTGAATTACTCTAGAAAGTTCTCTTTGCCTCTGTTACAGTCACTTCCCCTCCCTCTGTCTGCTTTCCATCACTGGGGAGTTCTGTCCACTGTAGTAATTCACAGAAATGGAACCGTGCAGTATGCAAGCTGTTGGGCTTCTCTCACTCAATAAAATGATTACAAGAATAACTGATCCGTGTCTCTTAGTATTCATCTCTCTTGGAAATCTGATGGATTGTATTGCTGAGAGGTATTCTATTGCATGAAACAAATTTACCCACCGACAGACATTTGGGTCATTTTAAATGTAGTTTTTAAGAATAATGCTGGTAGCCAATGGTCAACCAATACCTCCTTCTCTCTTATCTACTTACCACACCAAGCAGAGATGATCAGAAGTAAGCCTTTAAGGGATTTTTTTTTCTAAAGTAGTTGTGGCCATTAAACATTTGATGATTTGAGTAAGGATATTAGTTGTAATTATTCTAAAGGTATTTATATAAATATCTATATATTTATGTGAATATTCCTATAAATATTTTAAAGTATGGAGAAATATGGACTTTTGAGTCATGGAGTTAGGTTTAAATTCTGGCTTACAAATTTTAGATTCTTGTTGATAAAAAGGAAGACAGCAATAACTGTATTCGTTGTATTCGTCCCTTGTTGATATTCCAACACATGACCACATATGGTGGCTTAGAATGAATTAGCATAGTTTCAGAGTTCTGGAAGCCAGTGGGCTACACTAAATATGTTGCATTTCTTTGCATTTCCTTGTGTTCTCCAACTTGGAGAAGCTATCAGCATCCCCTTGGCTAGAGCCCGCCTCCCACCATCAGAGGCTTCTTTCTCCCATCTTGTCTTGCTGACAGCTCTCTGCTGCATGCCCTTTCCTGATTCTGTAGATTGGGATGTAGACACCTTTGGGGGACCATGCTGATTCTGTGAAGCACTGCTGGTTCACAAGGCTGTTGTGAAGACAGACAGTACAGATACACACTATGCTGCTCATGGAGAATGTGCCTGAGAGGCAGGTGGATATTGTCAGATGCACAAGGCCTGGGGCTCAAAGCACTCCAAGCCCAGCAATGGCTGCCCCTTCCTTTCTTCCCTTAGGAGAGCTGGCGATGGCAGTATCTTAGATCTTATTGTTTGTCAGTTTGTTGTAGTTTAATGTATACATCGAGGGTGACTAATGAATCTGTATATCAGAATAAATTGCTGCACTTTACTGCTTATATCACTAAAGAGGCCTGCCCAGAGGAAAGAGGACCAGATGGACAACTGGGAAGTTTTCTAAAAGGGATGGGGAGAGGAAGTCATGATGCTTTGCTTGGTGTTGGTAAGGGATATTAAGTGCTCTTGTGATTTAACACAAGTCCAGGTCTTGGGTATACAACTGGCCACAGCGACAGCAAACAAACACATTCTTCTGGCAGAAGCTCAAGCCTACAGAATTATAGGACCCCTCACTCTGTCCTTAGTCCTACAAGAGTCTTCTGGTTCCAGCAGTATCCTGGGGTAACTTACAAGTTATCCGAGCTATAGTCCCCACATTCCTAACTGCTTCCAAGAAGGGAAACTCCATCTGATTGATTCATCCGAAGGGCCCTCCCTCCTCTTTCACTACTGTGAGGTCAGTAGGTGCACACACAGCCATCAGCCTCAAAGAACCCTGTGTCACCTGTGGCTAGTCCTGTGCTGTCACACAGGGGGATGCTTAACTTAGTCCAGGACACCATTTCTATTACCTACCCCGGATCCCAGATGATACTTTTATTGTCACTGTCCACATGCCTGACCTGCAAGACTGTGTGTACTTCCAAGTCTGTCACAACTGTCCCCTCCTTCACCTCTTCCAGCTACACTACACAATTCTTAAGGGTACCATTTACAACCCAGTCCCTGTAACCTAGCAAGTTTATTAACATTCCAATGGGTGGAGTCAAGACCCTTGAAGAAGAGACAGCTTTCCTAGTGGATGAAAAGATACCAAACTGTCCTGCCGTGGCACCACAGTGCAGACCACCTCCTTTGCTGCATATGGGTTCTCTACTCCAGATCCCATCTCAAAACAGAAAGTTCTCAAGCAAGGGCCTCACAGCTGAGCTCCCAGGGGCCAGGGGTAAAAGAGGGAAGCTCATCCTGCTGTGTGGCCAGGTTCCACATCACTGTCCCTTTGTTTTTATCCCTTGAGCCATCCTTACAGAGAAAGGCTTCTCTGAGGAAGACTGTGCAAAGCCCCCAGTCACTCTCCAACAACTGGTCCTTGGAGGAATTATCACACAGATGCATCTAGATCCAAGGATGGATTTGCTATCTGAGAACCAGCTCTTCCTCCCCTGCTCTCTGATGTTCTGTAAACAAGGAGGAGCCTGTCCAGACAGAGCAATGTGCAAAGGTCCTCTGGTGACCTTGAAGACGTACAGAGAGAAACAGAGCTCCAAGGAACCTCAGCCTGTCTGCTCTTACAGAATGAGTCAGCAGTGTCCGTAGAATATCAATGGGTACACCCAGAGCATTGAGAATGACAACTTAGGTTTAACTGCCTGGGGAAGCAGGGGCTCCACTGTACTGACATAGCAATAGGCCACAGACCACAAGGCCCCAGCTACAGGTGTATAGCTAGAGCATCCCCATGGACAGATTAAGTTGGCAGCTAACAATTCCATCCATTAGTGGAGCAGTGACAACACAAGGGAGAAGGTTCTGTGAAGAGCCAGGTCTATGGGGAATGTGTTGGTTAATGATTGTCAAGGAAATAAATGGCAAAGGTGCCAACATGCCAGGTGTTAGCAACTAGGCAGACTCAGCAAAGATTCCTTCAGTGGCAAGATCTGCCTGATCTGTTTCCTCTTCTCTCAAAGACGATGTTGAAGGCAGCGGATGCACACGCGGCTCAGTGCAAGTGGAGACAGCAGGTGCACACGCGGCTTGGCATCTGAGGGCCGTGGGTGCATACAAGGTGTAGCTGTTCTTTGACTACTTTGTGGATTCTTCTTTCACCCCCTTTTCATTCTTTCAACCCCCTAACACTAGATAAGACAGCAATAGAAAAAAGGGGGGGCAGAAAGGTAAGGAGAGAAATCCCTAAATAAAGTCAGAGTTTGGAAACGGGGTGATGTACAGTTAGACAACTTCCTGCTGATTAGGGGTGTCAAGTTCCTTGGGGCAAGTTTGATCTCTGCCACCAATATATTTAATTTCTTCTTACTGTTGTTTCTTCTTTGCACACAACTATTTAACAAACCATGATCAACAGCCAACAACTAACTAACAACCAACTAACAACCAACCAATAACCAACCAACCAACCAACTAACCAACAACCTCCCAACCAATAGCAGGTCTCTAATATTTATATACCTTCTGAAAAGTCCCCAGAATTCCAAATGTCACATGATCGCTGAAACTATCTGGAGCTGGCAAAATCACACTCCTGCTAGAGCACGAGGCAAACCATAGTCAGATGCTGTGGACAGTCTGAAGCAGCTCCATATCCCACAACTGGGATTAAAATGAAAACATTCTTAAACATTTCTGTGTTTTTAAAGAACCCAAAACTCTCAAATTGTCACCACACAAGACTTAGTAGTAATGTGGATTCTAGAATCCTCTATAGTCTCCTTATACCCCAGACATCACAGTCAGAGGATAGCTTTAGGAAAATGCTTTCCCCAGCTTTTTCTCTGAAATGGAGCAAGTCTTAGTTAAGGACTATACCCTAACCATTGTTCCCAGAAGACCAGAAGCTGTAAGCGTGGCCTCAAAAGAAAGGGAAGTCACAATATAATGTTATCTTGTGATATTGCATACTTGAAAAATCTTCCCCTGAAGATTTTCAATCCATCCCACCTGAAGTTATCAGTTGCAGAGCACTGTGAAGGAAAAAAAAAGTAATGGCAGCGTACTCTATAACTAAATACAAGTGGTTTAAACTGCTAGTGTGCTAAAGGAAATAGCCGTTGGTGGTTTTAAGAGCTTGCACCATAAATAAGCCACCATCAAATCTGTTAACATCAGTCCCTCCACCCCTTAAAGTGTTATCTTATGTCTTTAAAGTGGTACTGCACTGAGAAAGGTACGGGAGGTGTCTTCACAACACATGGGCAGGAAGGGCTCCATGCAGGCTCTGAAGTCAGGACAGACCTCAGCCTTCACCTTTAATGGCTCCAACTCCTTCACGAGGTCATCTGTGGCTTTGTCTTGACCTCTCCACAGAGCTGTGTTCCTTCCAGGAAAAAGTTTCCCACCTCCTGGCATGCAACTGTTCTCAAGAGACTTTTAGCCTATATTCATTTAACAAGTAAGATTATCAACACATAATCTAAGCAGTCGAAGACCACCCGCATTGTGAGTCACTCGTCTTCCAAAGGAACAAACCAGACCCAGTTGTTACTTTTAGCTGTTTGTTGGCTAGGTGTGAATTAGTGTATATTAGTGAACTTCATGGTGCATTAGTGTGCATTAGTGCACTTTTCGGTGTATTAGTGTGCATTAGTCCACTTCACAGTGCATGTTTGCAACCGATGATCAACACTTTCTCTTTAAGGGGCAAGTTTGTCCATTTGTCACCGTGTTTTCACATACTTGACGTGACCTGAAAACTTGATGGTCATATGAGAAAGTCCTTCTCTCCCAAGGACTGCGACACCTTTTCATTGGAAATGGGGGTTGCTCTTGAGACTGAGAAGGATAAGGATCTCCCTTTTTGACCCAACAATGGGCAGTCAAGAAAAGGTCTGACTCCCCAGGATATCCTAGAATATTCCTATAGATCCAGTTACTTCGTCCATGAGGGGTTATCTTGGAGGAAATGACTATGCTTGCATGAATTTATACCTAAACAGTTATGTCACAGAAGGGCAGGAACACCTGTACCTGAGTAAAGGGACAGAGACCTTTCTCAAAGTGACCCAGTGATGGGCCTGGGACTGCGAGCTGAGTGGTGGTTTGTGATCAGCAAAGCTTTTTCTATGACAGGCAGAGATATTATCAGACTAAGGAAAACATCTTGGAAACTCATTGACATGGTAGTCGCAGTTCCTCAGTAAGTTTGGCAACACTAAGAAAACTGCTACAAAGTCCTAAGAAAATAAGTTTTAAAGAACTGAAAATTGAGATGCAATAAATTTAAATAAATTTTTGGTCCTGCCGTTGCTGTTGATTTGTTGTTGGCACTATCAGCCGCAAGATTAGGAGCTGTGTCAATCAGCTTCTGTTACTGGGGCAAAATGCCTGAGGGAATTGAGAAGGAGGAGGAGGAGGGGGAGAGGGAGGAGGGGGAGAGGGAGGAGGGGGAGAGGGAGGAGGGGGAGGAGGGGAGGAGGAGGGAGAGGGAGAAGAGGGAGAGAAGGAGGAGCTCATGGATCCACAGCCGCCAGCCCATGGGCACTCAGCACTGTTACTTTGGGGCCTATGGTAGCACAGTACAAGATGGTGACAGTTTGTGGAAAAGCAAAGCTCTTTGTGTCAGAGGCCAAAATGCTGAGGAGGGAAAGGGGAGCACAATTCTCATATTCCCTTTGAAGGCAATCCCCCAATGATATAACATCCTCCCCACCACCTCCCAATAGTGCTACAGACTGGGGACCAAGTCATCAGCCTATGGGCAATGTGGGGAACAGTTGAGAGCCAAGCCACACAAGAAAATTTGTGTCTTGGTGCTAAGAGAGTACACAGGAAACACATAAAAATGACTGGCTGTGGAGGCGCAAGAACAAGGTTGGTCAAGGCCAGGTGTTACTTTTTAACACTCTGAAACACCAACACAGGTCAAAATGTTCTGACAAAGTTTTAAATTCAGTTCCCGTGATCTGTCCCCTGTCTTCAAAAAAGACACACACACCCTTTCTTTCCCTCATTCAGTAAACATGTAGCACCCATCCACTATGTCCCAGCTGTTGTCCCAGTTCTGGGGCTGTGTGTGTGTGTGTGTGTGTGTGTGTGTGTGTGTGTGTGTGTGTGTGTTGGGGGGGGACGGTACTCATTGAAGTTCTGTCCTCTTGGAACCAAATAATACATATGCTGATAACCTAATGTCAGGTGTGTGTGTGGGGGGAGGGGCAATAAGGAAAACCAAAGCAGAGCGGAACCATCTGTGTGCCAGCCCCAGGAGAGGGGAGAATTCCAGACCAAGGGAGTGGCCATTGAAAGAAGTGGGGGTGGAGTGATTGGGTTACAGAGTTACAGAGCTGAAGAGGTTAAAGTGGGTGAGGTCTCAAGAACTAGGTCCCTAAGGCTGGGCAGGCCTTAGCCATTTGAAGATCATCTTCAGGATGCAGAAGTGAAGTCAGCGGAGTGTTTTGAGCGGGGGATGGAGTGGGGCAGCGGTGACTTGATCTGACTTATTTTGGTACTTTGGTAAATGTATACTTTGTTTAGCATGTAAAGGATAGATTGCAGGGTCAAAGCAGTGAGCCCACCTCAATGGTTAAGACCTTGCTGACCTGCACTGTGGAGGCATTGCTGGGGTTTAGATGTGACTGTTCCTCACAGTTCATGTGTCAGGGCTGGGTTTGGGGAGGTAGGGTCTAGTAGGAGGTGCCTAGGTCAGCTGGGGCAGGAACTTAGAAGGGATTAGATGTCTCTTCTTCTCAGTTCTACATTCTGTCTGATTTCTTTACTTACTGCAAACACTGATCTGATATAGTCACGGTCTCTTCTTGCTTGCCTCGTTTTCTTCCAGTCTTGTTGCCCACGTGTTCTCTGCAAACACTGATTGCCAGACCCAGTGCTCCCAGTACGGCTTGAAAGAGGCTTGTTACAATGGCCTGATGAACCCTCCTACTCTTGTTTCAAAGGCTTCTTGTTCCAAAGGTGAGCTCTTCTTCCCTCAGGCAATCCTGCAGCTGCTGTAGACCACGCATGATGCTGCCCTGGGGACTCAGTCCAGAAAGTGCACCGCCATGCTGAGGTATTTGGATTTTGGCTAAATAAATCTCTTTTTTTTCATAACTAGCCTGCTTTTGATGTTTCATTATAGCAATGAAAAGTATGTTGTTACAAGGTATGATCCTGGAGATGAGAGAAATGCTCTGTTAATGATACACTTGGATGGGATCCCAGCACTCAGGAGGCTGAGTAGTAGACAATTAACGGAATTCTCCGATGGCTTTTGAGAGCAACGAATCTGTGGGTGGTTCATTAGGGTCTGGCCTGAGCAAATGAGTGGATAAAACCACCAGACTGAAATGGGTAAGGGTCCAGTAGGCTGTGAAAAAAAAAATGAAGAATCGGGTGCTGATTTGTGAAGGTTGAGACACCTTTTGATGAGCAGTTGGAGGTGAGAGGTCAGCTGGATATGGATGCTGGGCTGGTGGAAAGAGGTCAGAGGTAAAAATCTGAATCCGGGAGTCAGTGTATGCAGAAAGTACAGGAAGTCCTAGGGCCATATGAAGTTACCTTGAGGGTTGTTCCAGTTTTGTTTCTGTTGCTGCTCACAGAAAGCAAGGTAGGGGAGGAAGGAATTTATTTCAGCTCACAGTTACAGGTTACAATGCGTCACTGCACTGAAGTCTCAGTGACATGAGCTTGAGGCAGTGGGTCACATCAGATGCACATCAAAAGCGGAGGGAGATGAATGCATCCGCACTGATTTGTTTGCCTGCTTGTGCTCAGCTTCACCTCTTCCTCTGTTCAGGACCCCGTACATAGGGAACACTGACACCTGCAGAGGTCTGGGCCTTCAATTTACCTAATTAAGAAAATCCCCACAGATATGCCCATGGGCCAAGCCAATGTGGACAGTCCCTCATTGAGACTCTCTTCCCAAGTGATTACTAGGTGATACAATTGACAAATTGTATCAGTTTGACAATTAAAGCTAACCACAACAGGAGTGGACACGCCTAGAGAGGGTGCTTCCTCTCTGGAAGGTCAGAGGTTAAAACCAGAAGAGGAAGATGAGTGTGTTGCACCTGTGGGAAGATCTTGTTACAACCCTCACAGGGTGAGGGCAGTTCGGCTGTGCCCTGGGTCTGGCAGAGAACGTGTTTGCAGAGAACATGTGGGCGACAAGACTGACTAGGAAGAAAGTGGAGGCAAGCAAGTGGAGACAATGGGTACATCAGATCGGTGTTTGCAGGAAGTAGAGAAATCAGACAGGATCTAGAAGTGAGCCGGGGTGAGGGGGCCTCTTTGCAAAAGGGCAATAGGGCAGCGTGGCTGCTGTTAAGAATGATTCTCTAAAACAGAAAAAAGCAATGGTGCAAGAGAATACACACCTCAAAACAAACATCTCAGTGTGTCGAAGCTCTTGGGATTTAGGATGCGTGTCCGTGCCCACGTGCTTGCTCCAGAGCACCTGAAGTGCGAACCCTGCTGGTGCAGTCCAGATGGAGCACAGCCAGAAGGCAGCAGCTCGATGCTTAAGCTTCTCCTGTGAACTATGACCTATTATATCATGGCATTTGGCAACAGAATTTTAGATTTGATTTTTGTTCTTCAATCCATCCCTTAAAAAAATAAAAATCTAAACTAAGAAAAGGATGGAAAAGGTGCAAAGGAATACTAGATTCAACAGCGACACCGTGTGGTAGTGAAGTGAATGGCACTAGCTAATAAGTTTCTTCTGACAGTGCATTCCTCCAGTGCTTTTGTACCACAGAATCCAGGGCTGACCCCTTTCGAATAAATATTCACCTTCAAAGATTCTCGGAGCCATTGTGTGTGCGCGCGGGGCTGGGTATCTCTTCATATAGTCAAAGACAATATTTCCAATGGAGAAAGCGGGCCCTCAGAGTCACCTTTTAACAGCCACTTTATTCACCTGTAGAGTCTAATCGCTTTTCTGTTTATCTGGAAGGCAGAGTTCTCCCCTGAATTTCTGAACTTGGGCTGTCACAACTCCCTTGCTATGTAAAATCAGATAATGTTCGGAAGGGGATGTGGCCAAAGTCTAACCTGGCTTCAAAGAATAGGAAAAGGCACTTGGTCCCGAGGATTCGGTTGTCTTGTAGTTTACAACCTCTCTTAAGATCCATAAAGAGGGGCTGGAGAGATGGCTCAGTGGTTAAGGGGGGGGTTGCTCTTCCAGAGGTCCTGAGTTCAAATCTCAGCAACCACATGGAGGCTTACAACCATCTGTAATGGAATCCAATACAATGCCTTCTGAGTTCTGAGCTCAATTTCTGAGTTCGAGGCCAGCCTGGTCAACAGAGTGGTTCCAGGACAGCCAGGGCTACACAGAGAAACCCTGTCTCGAAAAACCAAACAAACAAACAAAACAACCCCCCCCCCAAAAAAAAAAAAACAAAAAAAATAATGAGACCTGTGGTTAAATTTCACTTTTTTTCTTGCTTCTCATCCTATTCCAAACCAGTATGGATTTTATGTTAGTTTCCTCTCAGCCAGCTTTGGATACAAAGAAAAAATTATGTTTTGTTGGAAACTGTATTGTCTAGACCCCCAAGACAGCCCCTCTAGGGGCTTCCCATTCAGGTTCTGTGGAGGCCATTTTGTGACTGAAAGAAACAAATTACTGATAGAAAACCGTTATCGCCTAGGGTTGTTCAGGGTCCGCCATCTTCAGGGTTCCCTTGACTCCACCCTTTCACAGAGGCCGCGATGCGTCTAGCACAGTCCTGGCTTCGATATTCCTCAGCTATGAGTATGCTTTTTCACTCTTCACTATGCTGATTGAAGGACCCTTACTAGTTTTCTTATTAATAACACCTTGAGTATATTTTCATTTTTACATCTGTATTGATCTCATGATTAAACCCTATTTTGAAAATTATTTTTAGAAAATAATTTTTGAGGTTATAAAAAGAATTACTTTTAAAATTCTCCTCTTGAAAAGTGTTATTGCTTTGAGCTTTGAAAAAAAACCTGAGAGAAACAAAGAGGAGGGGGTGGTGGGGAGCAGGGTGGGCACGCTCCGCCATCAGAGGACAACCTTCAGGAGTTGCTTCTTTTCTCCATCCTCGGTTTGAGGTGAAGCCTTGCCTGCCTGCTTCTAGCTAAGCTTGCCCACGTGTTTCCAAGCCATCTCCCTGTCTCCATCTCCCACCTTGAGTTGAAGCGCTGGGAATCCATGTACTCTTTATGACACCCGGCTCTTTCTTGGGTTCCGGGGACTCCTATGGAAGGCAAGTTCTTTACCCACTGAGCCATTTCTCTGTCTCCGCTTCAGTCTTTTTTTTTTTTTTTTTTAAAAAAAAAAAAAAACTCTTACTGACTATTGTTTTACATTGTCTTTGTTTTTATATAGCTTTTACATTGTCTCAAACCTAACAACGTATGACTAAGAAGTGGGAAGTGGGCGCTTGATAACCTGTGTGCTAGGTGACCTCAAGGCTCCTTCTGATCCCAATATTCTGGAATATTTTTTTGCATCTTTGAAGGGAAAACCCACAAGTAAAACTTCTCGTCTGGTGTGACTGTTCTCTAAAAATTGTGATAAAGTATAAAACTTATCATCTTAACCCTTCTAATGACTTGGAGGGAAATGGTTATAAACCGAGAGCGCCATGAGAGAATCTGATTGGCCTAGGAAAGGACAATGCCATAGCCACATTCCAGTCAGAACTTGACCGACCTGAGGCTGCCTCTGGTTTTCACCCGTCTGTTTTTTCACCAATTAGAACAAAGCATGTATGGTTGGTGTGGTTCTCTCTCTCTCTCTCTCTCTCTCTCTCTCTCTCTCTCTCTGTCTCTCTGTGTCTCTCTGTCTCTCTCTCTCTCTGGTGTATAGACTCCAGGTATTTATGAGTTATTATTTAATACATATTCCTAGAACATTTTCCTTATGTTTCCAGCAACATATCCCTGTATATAAAGGTGTCCATTTGTAGAGACCTTTCTTCAAAGATGACTTGGGGTACAACTGGGGTACACTGATGCTGGGTGTACATTTCTTAGAAGGGGAGGTGGGCACTGTGGGTATAGTGTGGGGTAGTGTGGTAAGTGGCTGTGTAACTGCATGTTTCACCGCCACTGAAGCCTCTGGACTGACTTCCTGGTTTCCAGTCCCAATGGCATCACTTACCAGTATGTGATCTCGGCCATGTTAGTGAACCTCCTGTGTCTTGATTTTACTTCCTGTATCAGAGAGTCATAGCACAGGTCACCATGCATTCTGCTTCATCGACTGGAGCCATCCTGGAGTAAACTGTTTTCCAACTGTGATTATTAACAGTTTGGGTGATACATGAAATACTCAGTCTGGCAGCTGAACCCGTGTGTCAGTTTGTTGAGAGGTTTCCAGACAGTGACAGGCAGCCAGGCTCAGTCCATGTTTGAGTGTTCACCGCAGACCAAGCAACCGTCTTATGCAGAGGGCAGGGTGGGAAACAGTCAGTTGGTACACACAGCTGCTGGGAAATGGCTCATCGGTGACTGTGTGCCTTCTGACACCAGGGCCCTCAGAGGGGAACCTGTTCTCACGTGACCAAGTAGTGACGTTACTTTCTGCGTAATATGGGCTGTATGCAGATGGAGTTCTTTACTATTCACAAAGCATGAGTACCTTGTCTGGTCCATCCAAGGGTTGTATAAATGCTTTCTGTTTAGTAAAATAGACAGAGCGTATCCCACGTCAGACAATTGAATGCAGTGGTATACGAGATGTTATTTGTATTTATTCTGTAGATTTTTCCTGTTTGAAAAAAAAATTATTCTCTGATAGATGTATTCAAATGTGTTAGGTACACTTCCATTTTTATATTCTGACATCTGGTTCTTTCTACTTTGGTTCATTGGAATAGTATTGCTATGGTGGTTTTAGTGTTCACACAGTCTCATCTATCATTCAGATGGTATGGAACTCAGGGTGTAGCCCAGGCTGGCTTTTACTTCCTGTGGATCCTGCTGCCTCAGTTTCTCCTTAGGTGCACTGCAATACTGTTAGCATTTGTGTTTTAGTCAGGGTCTCATATGTCCCAACAGGCCACCTTGAAGCCAAAGATGGCCTTGAGCAGAATCCTCATCCTCCTGTCTCTAATTCCCCAATGCAGAAATTTCAGTTTTGAGCTGTGCCGCGCCAACCCTGACCAGCAGGAATTAAGACACGGAACAACTGGTTCCTTCTCACAGCAGTTTACTCAGGAGGCTTAGCAGTTGGTAGTCAAGATGGCGAGCCCGCGATCCCTTCCCGGGCGCAGCTTATAAACCCTGCCAGGAGCCCATGAACTCATGTCTCTCCATAGGCTCGTGACTCTTGCGTAAGATCAGGCCACCTTGAAGCACAGCCTTCACACCTAATAAGGACTTGTTTATCACTCGGCCCTTGGGTGGCCATTGCCATCTTGGGGTGAGGTTCTTATGGCGCCTAACATTGAGCCACTCAGCCCTGTCAAGTATCAAAGGTTCAAGGGCAGAGTAGGCTGAAGAGTAAGTTCAGGCTGAATGGGATCCCATCTGAAAAAGGCCATGCACATTCTAAACATTTTGAACTATCATATCCAGTCTCTGTGGCTAGGGACATGGGTGTTGGGTAAAGTGTCACTGTGCAAAAAGAAAAGGACCCTGTAAAACCCAGACAAGGCAGCATCCTTGTGTCCTCTTAGGCCTGGTGGTCCAGAGAGGCAGATGTAGAAGCTTGCTGGCTGAGATCACTGGCAATCCCTCTGTCTTAGTTAGGGTTTTACTGCTGTGAACGGACATCACGACCAAGGCAACATTTACAAGGACAACATTTAATTGGGGCTGCCTTACAGATTCAGAGGGTCAGTCCATTATCAACAAGGTGAAAGAATGGGCAGCATCTAAGCAGGCATGGTGTAGGAGGAGCTGAGAGCTCTACATCTTGTTCCAAAGGCAAACAGGAGAAGACTGGCTTCCAGGCAGCTAGGACAAGGGTATTAAAGCCCATGGCCACAGTGACACACCTACTCCAACAAAGCCACACCCACTTCAACAAGGCCACACCTACTCCAACAAAGCCACACCTCCTAATAGTGCCACTCCCTGGGCCAAGCATATTCAAACCATCACACCCTGTCTTCAATTAAGATTTAAAAGCATTTAATGAATATTCCTGGCCTACATGTGTGAGGACAAACAGATAGACGGACACACACACACCCATACCTCTGTGGTCATGTATGTCTTGTGCACAAATTCAGTCCTTATAGCAGTGTTAGAGTGTCCCAACTCTGTGACTACCCCCTCACTACCGACTGTCTAAACTTTATACTCATCTCCTTTTGTTCTCTTTGCCAGTGAATATGGACTCAATTCTCATGGTGACATAACCTTCAGGTCTTTCTATTGAGGAAGCCTTTCTTTTCTTCCTCTTGTTTTGACTCCATTTTTTCTGCATGTAGTCCAGGCAGCCAAGGACTGGTGGTCCTCCTGCCCTCTGTCAACTGATGTAGGGGGACATCTGTGCACCTAGCTTAAATGTTTTTTTTTGTTTTTTTTTTTTTTTTTTTTTTTTAATGATCTATGTAGTTGTGTGACTGAGTCGTGGTTGGGTTTTGAATTCTCTGTCTCCTGCTACCAAATGTAGGGATTACAGGGTTTACCTACGAAGCCTGGTTTACTTGGTTCTCAGGGAGAAACCCAGGGCTTCCTACATGCTGGGCAAGAGCTGCCCCAACTAAGGAGTCACACCTGTAGGTCAGGCTAGCCTGGGACTCCCTCTGTAGCTGAGGGAGTCATTCTTCATCCTCCTGCCTTCATAGTCCTTTTGTGGAGTTACAGGTCTGTACCACTGCCTGCGTTTTTCTTTCTTCCTTTCTAGATGACTTATTTTTCCTACTGAGAATATGTCCAAGTACTACAGACATGAGCTGTAGATGGACTTCCCTCTTCTGAAGCTGCTGAGCCGTGACCTGGTGGAGGGAGGGAAAGGAGGCTGCCCCAGTCCCGTGACATCTCAAGGAAGCTCAGGTCAACATGCAGCAGTTTTCAGGACTGTCCCCGTGTAGCCAGGTAGCTTTGCAGGTGTGTTCTCACTAGCAGCCCTCGAGCTAACCTCATCTAACTTCTCTATGCAGTACCATGGGCAGAAGAGAAGGCACAAGCCACTACAAGCCTGAGCCCAAACAGGCAGCTGACAAATAAAGAGGATGAGCCCCACACCCACTCCTAGAAGACTTAGTCTCCCCACCCCTTGGGCGATCGCACCCGCCTCACATTTAGCCAATTCTGGAGAGTTTGTGGATTTTTCTTAAAACTGGATGTCAGAGCTAGGGTGAAGGTGTATGCTGTAATCTCAGGACTCTGGAGGCTTAGACAGGAGACTAGCCTTAAACTCAAGGCCAGCCTGGACTATATAGAGAACTAATAGGCTAGATTTGGTGACAGTGTGAGACTTTAAAGACAACAACAGGCCTGGTGCAGCTCAGTGTGCCAAGCCTGCAGGAATCCCCGGGTTCTTGGCCAGCATCAAATTAAACCAGGTGGTTCATGGCCAGAATCCCAAGACTTGGGGGTAGAGACAAGAGGACCAGACAGTCAAGGTCATCTTCTAACATAGTTTGAGGCCAGTCTGGGATTCATGACACTCTCTTTAAAAACAAACACCATTCCACCCCCAACCTCAAATCTTAGTGCCCAAATCTGAGAGAAGTGACATGGTGGCTCATAACAACCACAGATTCCCCATGAATCAGAAGTCCTATCTGTTGGAGAGAAGAAAACTGGGCATCCATATGTGCAGTAATTATTTCCTGTGACTCACATCTGGAATTGGCCTGAGCATTGAGTTCCTCCCCTGTGTACAGCAGTGAGGAGCTCTGAGGTAAATACCCCCTGCTGGCCCTGTGGGAGACATTGGGAAGCTGTGTAGCCAGTGCTCCTGATAGTCCCTTGTGAGGGAGGAAGGTTTGGAGGGCAAGGAGAAGCCAACCTTTGCCACTAAGGAAGGCTGGAGGGCTGCTGGGCCAGCAATCAGTCAGAAACTGATGTTATACTGCCCCCTCGTGGTGGTTCTACAGCAGCACCATGTCAGTGCAACCTTTTGCTGGGATTCCCACTTTAACTCATACTAACAAGGGGTTGGGGGGAGCTTCCACTGGCACACCTACCGAACGTGATTTTGTTCTTCCTTTTTCTCATGCATACCATAATAAAGGAACAAAATATCTTCTTACCTGGGCTACCTGGGAAATGTCCCTGGAAGAAATTGCATAGATGCACTGCTGTTCCTGGCCCTCCCATCCTTAATGAGAGTTGGCCGGGCTGCAAGTCAAGGGTGTGACATCTACAGCCTGGGTGAGATTCAGAAGCACAAGGAGCCTGAGATGATGACTCTGTCTGTCCGTATAGTTCCTGCTTCTCATGTGAGATCTGAGTTTATTTCCCAGAATGCAAGGAGAAGAGCAGCATGCTGGCTGACGCTTGTCACCTAGCTCGTTGAGATGGAGACAGATACATCTCCTTTTTTCGGGGATTGGGGGGGGGAGGGTTGAGACAGGGTTTCTCTATTGGTCCCTGATTATCCTAAAACTCACTCTGTAGACCAGGCTGGCCCAGCACTTTCCGAGATCCCCTTCTCCTTCCTCCTGATTAAAGGCATGTGCCACCTCCATCCAGCTAGACAGGTGCATTTCAAGTTCGATGGCCTTTTGAATGCCTGTGTCCAAGCGCCAAGGTGTTCAGCACCTGTGAACTGACATTTGAGACTGAAGTACATGTGTAGACATGCAATACACACATATAAAGTTGCATATACACATGCATGTACACAAGGACATGCTTGTACAAGTACATAAGTTAAATATTTCACGTGTGAGTACATCTGCGGGCACACTAAAAACAGTGATACAGAAGTCCACGGTCGACTTAAGTACCAGGTAGCCCTTTGGAAGGTCTGACCTCCTTTCTGCAGGAGCATCCTGGTGGGGAAGACTTAGAAGAATGGGACAGGGTGAGAATGCTGAGAACACCTGGGTGTTCTTCCATGGATGTCAGATGGTTGACAGCACAGTGGGCCAAGCTTTGGGGAATCTTATTACTACTTCGTAGATCCCAAGTGGTGGCTGCCAATGTGATCCCAGCTTTGTTAGCACTGTGTGTCACCTGGATGTCTCACTTCCATGCAGCATGGACCAGGCACCTCTCAGAAGCCAAGGCCCTGCACTGGGGAGAAAAGGCCACCTGGATCAGTTCTAAGAGTGACCTCCCCCCACCCCTTCAATCATTGCAATGTCTTCTATATTGGAAATAAAATAACATTGTTGAAAGGGGTTGTTGTTGTTGTCATCGTGTTGTTTTGTTTTAGATTTTAAAAGTTTTATTGGTTGTTTGTGAACTTCCTATCATGTTCCACGCCCCTCCGTGTCCCCTTCGCCCGTGAAAGAGACATGTGAGGCGGTGTTCGGGTGGTTACCACAGTGAGGCTTTATTCTTGTATCAGCAGAAGCAGAAAGACCCCAAGCCCGGAAAAGGCACTGCTATATGTACCCTAGAGTGGTGTGTTCACTTCTAATTGGTTGTTCACTCATTACCCATAATATGCCCCGGGATGGGCAGTGACTTTGGCGTGCTTTTTGCCTTTTGCACCTGCGTAGTTAGTTGTTTACTTGTGGGAGGACAGGATGCCCGCGCCATCTTGTAATGGCGAATGCTATCACGCTCACGCGGCTCCTAACACTATCATGTACCTCCAATCCCATTCATCTCCCCCCCACCCCACCCTGTACCTGCTCTCCAACGTTGCAACCTTTCCCTGCAACAGAAAAAAAAAAAATCTCGTGGAAGCTGTGGTGTGTCATCGTTCCCTTTTGTCAACACTTCGTCCACACTTCTTCGTTTGAAATGCTCATTGCAATGACTTGTTGGTCTGGTACGAGGCCTCTGCCTTCTACTCTATCAATACTGGGGATCAAGTGAAAAGCAAAACATTGTCTATCTACTAGCCAGAGAGTCCTGCTGGCCCTGTCTCAGGGGCAGGAACCATGTCATTCCACCCCTACCAAGGCTGTGCTGTATCAGGCACAATGTGACCAGCCACTTCCTGCTTCCTAACTGTGGATACCATGTGACCAGCCACTTCCTGCTTCCTGGCTGTGAACACCATGTGACCAGCCACTTCCTGCTTCCTGGCTGTGGATACCATGTGACCAGCCACTTCCTACTTCCCCTTCCATTTCTTCTTTGTCTTGATGCATTGTATCCCCCGTCCTGGTTAACTAAAGTGACCCTTCCCTTAAGTTGCTCTTGTGGGATATTTTGTCACAGAAATAAGGCACTCTTCTTTTGTGACACAGAATAACATCTGAGTGCATGTGCACCATGTTTTATTTATCCCTCTGCTGAGCAATATTTTAAAGTGCTTAGAAAAATGCTTATCACGTGCTATGAATGACACTTGTTAATTGTTATTATTATGGAGAAAATTTAAAAAATAAAATCTAAGCTGGGGAGTGGTGGCGCTCACCTTTAATCTCAGCACTTGGGAGGCAGAGGCAGGCGGATTTCTGAGTTCGAGGCCAGCCTGGTCTACAGAGTGAGTTCCAGGACAGCCATGACTACACAGAGAAACCCTATCTCGAAAAATCAAAAAAAAAAAAAAAAAAGAAATTAAAATAAAATAAAAATAAAAATAAAATAAAATCTATCAATCACAACTCTCCCCTTCTTTTTTTATGTTTATTTGCATTTCTTGTTAATGTGGTTAGATAATTTTAAATTATTTGAAGGACACACACTTTCAGCTTTTTTTCCCTCCATATTTTTACCAATTTTTTTTAGGAAGGAAGGAAGGATGGATGAACTGGGTGGTGGACAGTTGTAATTCAAGACTGGGAGAGTAGAGGCTGGATGACTCAGTTCAAGACCATCCTCAGCTGTACAGGAAGTTCATGGCCAACCTGGGAAGCATAAGATGTTATTTCAAAAAAAGAAAATGAAGCCATATTCATATTGCCTGAGCCATGTTTTATGATATTCCTTTAATTATACAAACTTTTTTTAAAAAATTTAAGAAGCAGAAAAGTGAACATCTGCATCTCTATCACCTGGGGACCACACTATCATTTTGGTCAACCTGGCTTCTTGTCTTCTCCCATGTAACCCTGGTTTTGCCCCTAGATTACTCTACTACAAGTCCCAGACACCATGTTGCTTAATCTGTAACCACTTCATGGTATCACCTAAGGCAATCAAACATTCTTAATACCATCAAGTATTCAGTCAATTTCCCTAATTGCCTTATACATTTTTAAGTTTGTTTGAGTTAAGATGCAGACCAAATTAATACATTGCAATTGGTTGATGCCTTTCTAAGTCTTCCAACTGTGACTTGCCTGCATTTTGGTTTTGCTCACAGTGTTTTAAAGAAGTGAGCCATCAGTCTAGCACAGCTTTCTATAGTCTGGATTTTGCTCATTCCACCCTTTAGAGTGACTTCTTGTCTTTCTCTGACCCCAGTATTCCCTGTGAACTCCAGGTTGCAACTGGAGGCTTTGTCTTAGAATATAGCTAGTAGCCATTGTTTTAAAATATTGCAGATACCTTGATTGGAGTTTATTGAGACTTGTGCTGGGCTTCTACAGAACTCATATTTGGTTATTTTTATAAACCACTGAATTATGATAATTAGCTGTAGCAACAACAGAAAAGGGACAGACTTGTTGCTACCCACGTCCGACCTGCCGAATAAGGCAATGGCAACCGTGTTCTTCTTCAAGCGGTTTATTCAGCTATCCCTGTACAGTGCGCTTCCTCTCTCTCTCTTCTCCTCCCCGTGCATCCCCTTAAAACCTTTTCCTTGTTCCAATCAGCGATTGCCACGATGTCACTACTAATTGGCCACTCTCAATGACGCAAGGTAAGGCGATCGGGTAACCACACCTCTCAGCACATACAACTCCATATATGGAGTTGTCTTTTCTCTCAAGCAATGCCTATGCCAAGCGCCACCTTGTAATGGTGAGAGCAGAGCCGCTTCCCACAGGACAGTTAGTGTGTCATGTTGATCCTTTCAAGCTGGTTTCCAGCTTGACATCCTGATTCTTCTGTGATAAGGTGTTCATGTCTATCCACTGGAACACTATTAGGTTTCTCTGCTGGAACATGTTCTCTTGAATATAGTCAGAGGTTTCTCTGATTAAAGTTTTGGTCCTTGTCATGTTTGTCTCTGCAGCATCTAACACTAGGATTGCTGTCTTCCCTAGACAGTGCTGTGGTATCTGATACCACTGTCCTTCTTGAGACTTTCCAGGCCCCTAAGGCTGTCCTTCATACCTTCTTTCTCTACACTGACCTCTTCTGATGGTTAATACTTACGGTCAATTTGACACTATCTTGAGCCACTGAAGAGATGAGATCCTGGTTGAGTCTGTGTACCCGTGAGGATGGGGTTAACCAAGGAGGGAAGACCCACCCTAGATGTGTGTGTCATTCTATCAGGGGTTGGGGAAAGCAAGGTGAATATCCCCAACCATCTCTGCTTCCTGACTGCAGATGCTATGCAAGTAACTGCCCAACCCCCCACCACCGAATGTACTGTGCCCTCAAACTGTGAGCCAAGATAAACCCCTTCTTCCTTAAGATGCTTTGGTCAGGTGTTCTGTCATAGCAACTAGGAGAGTACTAATACCCTCTTCTTAGTGGTTCCATCCATGTCGGAGTCCTCCATGCTGTGGGTCCTAACCCAGCGTCTTCGTCTTCGATCTTTTCTTATATAACAAAGCGGGCCCGCCTATCCCTTATTGGCTGTTGCCAGTGTCCACCCCTACAAACAACTTCCATCTCAAACTCATGACAAAACTCTCATTTCCATTGTTCTCCAACTCTCACCTTTGCCTTTTAATGGCGTCTCTAGACACCGAGGTAAAATCTGAACGGTACTTAACATTCCTATGTCTAACAACCTTCCTAAAATAAGAACTGTAACCAAGTCTGGCAGTGGTGGCGCACGCCTTTAATCCCAGCACTTGGGAGGCAGAGGCAGGTGGATTTCTGAGTTCGAGGCCAGCCTGGTCTACAGAGTGAGTCCAGGACAGCCAGGGCTACACAGAGAAACCCTGTCTAGAAAAACCACAAAAAAAAAAAAAAAAAAAAAAAAAAAACTGTAACCAATTGTTTATTTATTTGATTTTCTCCTTTGTTGTACCACAGAAAAATGGAATTTTTAGTTAGATTTTTTTTTCCTCACTGAATGCTCCCGCAGACAGCCCCAGTCCGCGTGAGAAGCTGAGGAATTATGGGAGTTTGCTTTGTGAGTATGGAGCCAGCTGGGGAGTTAGAAGGGTTGGCATGTTCAGCTCAGACAACATGTGTCCTATAGAATTATAGCACTTGACATCTTCACCAAAGCCCCTTCTTCTTAAGCTGCTGGGCGGTTTCACCAATGCTTTTGGATTTTTTCTTTCTGTTCCTCATACCTGACAAAACTGGTTTTTGTTTTTAGATATATAATTCCTCATTCTATGGATGGGCAAGCCTTTGAGATCCATAAAATTAATTGAGATGACAGTTACTAAACAAGGGGTGGATATTACAGTGTGAAGCAATCTGTAGGTTTAGCACGTGTAACTTTTAAGAAACGCCTCTTTAAGCAATGTGTTCCGAGGTAGCCGGTGAATCACGTGAGCATAGCGCCCTCTTGTGTTCACTATGAGGCCAAGCACAGCGGCTTTCTACGATTTCCAAGGGATTTTTGTTTTGTTTTGAGATTTCAATGTTCATTTTATTGTTTTTTTTTTAATTCAGTTACTTTGCAAACACCATCGTAGAGCATTAAGTCAAACACATCTGTCTTCACCCCGTGTGACCCCAGAGAACCAAGCACTGTTACCAGAAGGGTGGGGATTTGGCCTCTAGTTTCCAAAGATTAGTCACCGTCAGAATCATGTGTTTCCATGTGATATCCAGCTTCCAGGTGACCAAACCCACAAAATTTTCTTTTTTCTTTAACCCTACTCTCTCCAACACTTGCCCTTTCTTTGTTTGTTCCTTCTGGAGTTCCCAGGTCCTTATCTGGCTCAATAATGCATTAAATCTAATCAGTGTTTAAATACACTGATTAGATTTCCAAAGAGTATTTTCACATGTTATACATCAGAAATACATCGTGGTGGAGCCTACAAAAGTGGTTCGGTGGTTCTGCACAGTTCTTTCTCAGCACCCATGTTGGACAGCTCACAACAGCCTGTAACTCCAGCTCTAGAGGGTCAAACGCCTCTGGACCCTCAGACACCTGCAAGCATGTGTAGCCCCCTGCCCCCATGCAACTCACACATATAACATAAAAAAATACATCTTTAAAAATATGTTGTGAAAGAAGACCTACAGAGTCAACTAACCTGGGACCATGTGGACTCACAGAGACTGGATCGCCAACCAGGGAGCAGGCTGGGGCTGGACCTAGACCATCCTACACATTTGTAGCAAATGTTCATCTTGGTCTTCATGTGGGACCCCTAACAAGTGGAATGGGGGCAGTCTCAGCCTCTGTTTCCTGCCATTGGATCCCCTTCCCCTACCTGGGCTGCCTGGTTGGGCCTCATTGGGAGAGGATGTGCCTAGTCCTGCTGGGACTAGATGTCCCTGGGTAGAGTGGTACCCAAGGGGAGAAGGGGAAAAAGAAACGGGGGGAGGGGTTTGTAAGGGTGGGACTCGACGCAGAAGAGAGGAAGGGAGCTGTGATTGGGATGCAAAGTGAATAAAAAATAAGTTATTATAAAATATATGTTGTGGATATCGATGGCTTATGTAACGAGAGATAGAACCCAGTTAGTCACTTGCCTTAGACAAAGTAGGCACTGCAGGAGGCAGAGTAGTGAACGAACAAGAGGTAGGCATAGTTTTTACTCTTACATGTTCCCCCCAAATGATATGTGTCTTCCTTATGTGTCCTCCATGACGCTGGGAATGACTCACTATAGATGGGGCCAAAGACCGTGGACACCGACATCAGCTTTAAGCCTCCGTTCCCGTATTCTACAAACCTGGCCATTATTTCACTTCAGAAGCTCCGATTTCCAACCCGTAAAAGAGCACTAATGCCTAATTGACAGGGCTGTTAGGGCTGAACGAGATTATCTGTGCCAAGTATTCAGTGTGCAGTGCTTGCTTCAAATCCATGCTAAGTGTTCTGGAAAGGTATAAGGCAAACACAGCACGTACAGGCCAGATCAGGATGGCATGAGTCATTTGTTTGTGTAAAGGTGTGGCCATGAAAGACTCTGAGAGGAAGGAGAACACCAGTGAGCTACCATCTCAAACCAGACTTCCACAGTTCTAAACACCACTGGGAAACATGGGGTGGGTTTTCAGTCAAAGGCAGGGAACCAACCGTGGGGAGAGAGAGAATCACAATTTCCACAATCTCACCATGGCTACGACAGCTGACAATAAAACAACAGGACGTTTATACCTTTGCTCAATGTTAAGTCCCAAATAAATATCCAGGATTTGCTGTGTATGCTTCTAGATCATACACAGTCATACACTATCATACACAGCCCTACAATATCATACACAGTCATACAAGATCATACACAGTCCTACAAGATCATACACAGTCATACAATATCATACACAGTCATACAAGATCATACACAATCATACAAGATCATACACAGTCATACAACTCTTCCGACTCTCCCTTCAGATATCATGAATCACCACATAGTGGGAACTTCCAGGAGAGCTTTTGTTGATCATATCACCCTAAGGTCCTGGAACCCCATGGACTGGTGCTTAGGAGTGAGTACCCGAGAGCCCTAGCTAAGGGAAGTGGCCGTAGGCTGGTTTTAAGTAAGAGGTACCTATCAATTAGAACAAGTATAAGGACCTTGCTACCTAGGAAGCAATTTGGTTCAAACCCCTCTTCCTCTCAGGGAGAGATAACGTGAAAAAAAAAAAAGGGTTTCCTCCCTTTGAACGGGGAGGAGTCTGCTAGTCAGCAGCATATGAAGAGAAGACCAGAAATAAAATAAAATATAAAATACTCAAGGAGGAATCAGGCTAGTGGCAACATAAGAGATTAGAGATCCAACAATTTGTTCACACTTTAATCTGTTCCCTAAAGCTTCCTTAAAATGTGAACAGGGCTGTTCTTGGTAAGCCTCCATTTCTTGGGGGAATCTAAGATCACTGCTTCGTGTAATTCATAAAGATTAATTAACCAGCATGGGGAATAAAAAAAATATAGAAAACATCTCCACAAACACAGAGCTAAACTGAAGTGGAAATTTCTGGTTTCTTTGGAAACTCAGTTGTGTCGTGTGATGCTTTTTCTGGAAGCTGTCTTCTGAGAGAGTGCTTTGCTGAAGCAGACATGTGAGAGGGTGTGTGGTGTTTGGAAAGAGTATAAATGGAATCCCACAAAGAGTGAGAGGCTGCTCTTGCATTGAGATGTGCAGCACCTTGCTGGTCCTCACTTCCTAGAGAGAAACACACCAAAGAATTTCTCATGGTATTTCAGCTGATTCTTGCCACTGCTGCTGACTCGTTCCAATTAGCTAGAAGGGAGGTTGAAGCATCCAAGAACCCTAGATAAAGTAGAGAAGGTTTGGAGAAAATAGGTTTAGAGAAAAATCTAAGCCTACACTGAACTGTAGTTGGGAAGAAAACACAGATTGGTTCGTGGAACATTTATTGGTTTCTTACTGCTAAGCAGGTATCAGGTATTAGACTTTGAAGAGAAGCAGAACACACGCTGTGTCCTCTGAGATTCCACCAAATCCAGTGACTGGAACAGCTTTATAGTGAGGTCAGAGGCGGTAAGTGGAGGGGCCATTCAGTGAGGGTGGTGGAGCGAAGGGACTGAAGATATTTCCAGCACCCACTTGTTCATTCTGACTATTGCAAAAGAATCTGGCCCACTGTTTCCATCCATGCATGTCTACTTTCCACTCCCTGAACTGAAAAGGGTTAAAATGGGGCTGTGAGCTAAATCTTCTTCCTTTTAAGATCTAGAAGCCCAAGGAAACAGACACCCTAACTCTAGCTAGCATTGTTCCTCAGCTTTTTATCGCTGTGACGAAATACCCAACGTAAATCAATTTAAAGTGAAAAGGATGATTTTGGTTCACAGCTTCAGTTCAAGGTTCTTGGCTCTTGTTTCTGGGTCTGTGGTGAGGGAGAACACCAGAAGGTGGGTAGCATGTGCTAGAGCAGGCTGCTCACACATGGCTGCCAAGAAGCAGTGACAGCAAGACAGAAATAGACAGGGACACACTATCCCCTTCCGGAACACGTCCCAATGACCCACTTTCTCTAACTTGTCCCACCTCCTAAAGTTTTTCCACCTCTCAGTTTCTCCTTAAGTTATGATCCCATCAGTGGATTAATTCGAAAATGTGATCATAGCTCCCTGGTGATCCAACCACCCCCAAGGGCCATATCTCTGAACACTATATTGAAGAACTAGCCTTCAGTACTGGAATGTGGGGGACACTTAAGATCTGAGCATTCCACCAACAGTGTCCTCATCAACAGTGTCCCCACGTGGGAGCTCAGTCTCACCTCTAGGGTTCAGTTACTAGGACTACCTGGCTCACGATGAACTTTTTTGGCAAGTCAGACAACATTCTGTATCCCATTTGTCTTTTCTTTTATTCTGTCCTCTTCATAACTGTATGGGGAAGAGAGGTCATCTCTGGAATAACTGTGGAGAGACCAACTTGGTGGTTCCATATGAAGAAGAGTGAGACCATGTACTCTCCATCGACTGTGGTCCAGACCTCCGGTGGAACCAGGTCAGTTTGAATACAGACCAGTGAACTGTAGTAGACCTAGGAAGTTGCTACTTTAGGATTGATTTCCCTGGGCTCATGGCTCAGATGTGCTCAGTTGCTATTCTCATGGATGTTGAACCCTTGTTAAACTTGTTTGTTTATTGTTTGTACAATAAAAAGTCTTGGAAGACAGCATCATACACATACATACATACATACATACATACACACAGGGGGAAGAAAGAGAGAGAGAGACTCTTTAGACTTTGGATACACTGCTGGGTTACTTGTGTTGCTATCCCTGTTTGTACCACACTGTGGGAATCAGGAGTTGAGAAAGTAGCACGAAAATGATCCTCTGCCATTTGTCATTGTTACATTTAAGATAACCCTTGGGGGGTTGGAGAGATGGTTCAGTGGTTTAAGAGTACCAGCTGTTGTTCAAGAGGACCAGGGTTCAATTCTCAGCATCCATATGGTGGCTCACAAGCATCTTTAACTCCAGTTCTAGGGGATCTGACCCTCCCTTCTGCCCTCCTCAGGTACCATAAACACAATCGGTGCACAGAAATACATGTAGGCAAAACACTCACATAGTTAAAGAAAAAATAAATAAATCTTTAAGAAGTAGTTGCTATTTGTTTCTTACTGGGAGTCTGTCTTTTGCCAGCATCTTTGGAGAATGTCTGAGCATCTGAGCCAGTGAAATGATTCCTGAAGTAACAACTCCGTACTACAGAGGGAGCAGGGCTTTCTTCTCAAGACAGAGTCTTGCGAATGAACGTACTGTTTCATACTTCTGAGTTTGTGAAGATAAGTGGCATCTGGCTAATCCTCGAGACTCTTCTCCAGCATCCCTGTGCAAAGCCATTTCTTCCTTGGCTTCAATGTGTAGCTAGTTTTATGTCATCTTGACACCAGCTTATCTGGGAAGAAGGCACCTCAATTGAGAAAATGCCCATGCACAGTTGGCCCGGGGTGCCTTTTGTTAGTTAATGAATAATGTGGGAGGGGTGGTGCCACCCCTGAGTTCTGTAAGACAGCAGGCTCAGAAAGCTTTGGGGAGCAAGCCAGGAAGCAGCACCCTCTATGACATCTGCATCAGCTCCTGCCTCAAGGTTGCTCCCCTGATGGAGTCCCTGCCCTGGCTTATGCCAGTGATGGAATGTGATCTAAGTGTTGTACGATGAAATAACCCCTTTCCTCTCCTAGTTGTCTTTGGCCATGGATCTTTATTGTAGCAACAGGAATGCTAACTACACATTCACGTTTCTAACGAAACTACACATTTTACACATCTTTCTGTTCTCCTTTTTGCTTCTGATTCTTAGTACAAACCTGGCTAATGGCAGTCAGTAATACCTATACTATGACCTGCATGTTGGGATAACTTAAATGTCCTCTACAGGATTAATTAGTACATCACCTTTACGCTCAACCTCCCCCAAAGTGGTGCAATACTGATGAACTGGAGACAGGGTCTTTACTGGGATGTAGTATGCACGGCCTCTAGTCCACCTGCGAATAGCATCCTTGTTCCTATCTGAAACCTCACATAGTCTTCCCTGTCGATATTCCCAGCGTCACTGAGGGTCTTCTGAGTTTCACCAGAATTGCCCATTAACTTCCCCTATAGCCTTTCTGGCTTTCTCTAAAATTTTCTAAGGTCTTCCCACAAGATAGTTCCAAAGGCCTGGGGAAACACAGTCAGGTTTAGTGATACCAATGACCCTACTTCTTTGGTACCAGATTTTTGGTTAGTTTTCTGTTACTGTGACCAAATTATTTGAGAGAATAACTTAAGGGAGAAAAAGACTTTAGCTGAAGGTTTCCAAGGGTCAGTCCATAGTTCCCGACTGAGTTAATTCTGGGCCTATGACAGGGCAGAAAACCATGGTGGCAAAGGACACGGCAGAGGCTGCTTACCTAATGGCCGACAGGAAGCAGACAGAGAAGGGACCACAGAACAAAAAGAACATTCAAAGCCCACGTGGTCTACTGTCTCCAGTTGGCCCACACATGCTTGGGTTTCCAGCAACTTCTAAAACGGAGCTACTCTGTGGGGAAAAGTGTTCCACCTGTGAACCTGTTGGGGAATAGTTCATTTGGTATCACAGTAAATCTGTAGTTTCCACCCCACCGGCATGTTACCAATGGCTGTACCAAAAATCTATTTTCTTTCTTAGACACAAGATACTTGAGCCCCACCCCCCAAATCACTAACTAGTACTTCAGCGCGGTACTTGTATACATTTGTGGGGCTCGGATGGTGTTTTGCTATATGTGCACACTGCAGGCAGGTCAAAGATGTTAACATAGCCATTGCCCTCTGGTTAATCATTCACAATCTTTCAGAAACACTGAACTATGTGCTGACTATAGGCTCCCTGCCATTGCACACTTCTCCAAAGCCTCTTCCTTCCACCAGCCTGTCCCCAGCCTCCTGTGAGCCTAAAGTAACCAATGTTCTCTTTTTAAAAGTGAGTTCAATTGCTTTAGTTCCTCTCTCTCTCTCTCTCTCTCTCTCTCTCTCTCTCTCTCTCTCTCTCTCATCACCTAGCTCCTCCTCTCCTTACTCCTCCCACCTTAGCTCCTCCTACAAATCACCCTTTCTGTTAAAATAAAACTTTTCTCTCAAAATACAATTAAAGCATAACTATACCAATTTGTGTCAGTAAGGTACAAAATAGACCTAATACCCAGTCCATCATTTTGTTGACTAACCAGAACCTCTGTCATCTCTCCTAACTAAAAGACTTAGTTCTGAACCTGGCTTTTTTCTTGGCTTTAGAATGAATGTCAGCTGAAAACCATCCTCTCAAATCTTTTCTCTCAAAGTAAATAGCCGGGATTGGCTATGAGACTATAAGTCTTCAACCCTGTCAGAAATCCAGAATGACTGAGTTAACTGAAATTATGGGAAGCACAAAGCATAGATTCTAAAACTTAGCCAATTTATAGAGACCACCGAACACCTGGACAGTCCCTATACTACAAAACGTTGGAGCATCTTATCTTCAGCCTCCTGGCCCAGGATCATCTGACAGACCTAGTGATGCAGAATTATTAAGGGCTGATTACTCTGTCTTGGCAGATATAATCAGTCGACTATTCTGCAAGTATGTCCTTTTCTGGACAGTGATTTGTCTGTAGATGAAAAGAGGTAATTCTTGCCTAGTGGCTGTCACCACACAACTGGAGTAACTCCAAAGATGCTCAATTTCTTCTTAGAATCCAAGGCAGGAAGCTGTCATGAGCAGACAGGTCTCTAATCAAAATGAACATTAATACAGAAATGTTTGTAACGTCAATTCTGTGTACTTCTTCTGATGTTTTGAAAACCAACTATCCATGTAAGGTAATCTGGACTGTTGTCTGTTAACTCTTCTCAGTTATTTCTAAATAAAATATAGAAAACACCCTAACAATAAACTCAGAGCCATGAATTTGCTATAGGCCCTTAACTCACAGGCTAACCATCTCAAATCAGTTAGAAAAGTTAAAGAAGAACTGGGTCTAAGCCTTTTATTCCTAAATGTGCTATATAGGCACAATGCCTATGAGAGTCACAATATTAATTTTACTTTTATATCAATAAAAAGCTCATACCAATGAAAACCTTAAATTTGAAATCAAAGTAAATTCTGTACCATATAAGAAATTATAACTTCATCTTAATAACAATTATACAGATTTCTACCAATAGGTTATGGCTATGCAATAAATCCTAGCTAATCCTCCCTGTTCCAACAAAACCACTACTTATCCCTAGAAAGACAACCTAATATTAACCACCTCAGTCCCCAAGCCCAGGGAATAGGGGTGACGACTCTTCATTAACTTCTTCAAGCTGATTATGGGCATTGAGATATTAGAAGAGGGGCAGGGGGAAGATTAAATTGATAAGTCTCTGACGCTGTGTCTTCACTGTATCCAGCTGGAATTCCAGTACATCAGAGGTTCGATCGGGTCTGCTCAGCTTGCTTGATGAGTAGATACACCAAGGCTGTGTATTCTGCAATATACAATTCTCAAAACAAATTTTAGTATCAAGATAATTTTTTGTTTGAATTCTGGAATCTAGTCTTCTGTCGGCCTGCCTCAGTCATGTCTAATCCATATAATTCTGGGAGTTTCTATGAGGGTGTGTTTCCACCCTCCTTCTATTCCCGCCTCCCTGCTCTTGAATTCCTCAACACTAGGGAATCCAAACTTTGAGGCACCAAGGCTCTCCACTTCCACTGATGCCTAACCCCTTACCCCATACCCCCTCCTCCAATTACTATGAGGGTGCACTCCCACCATCCTCCCATTCCACCTCCCTGCTCTTGAAATTCCCAACACTAGGGAATCCAAACTTTCATGCACCAAGGCCCCCTACTTCCACTGATGCCTAGCAAGGCCACCCTCAACTACCTATACAGGTGGAGCCATGAGTCCCTCCCTTTGTGTTCTCAGGCTGGAGATTTTAGAATGGCTACTCCAGCTTGTTTCTTAGGACCATTTGCTTGAAAAATTGTCTTTTACTCTAAGGTAGATTCTCTCTTTGTCACTTAGGTGGGTTTCCTGTATGCAGCAAAATGCTGGGTCCTGTTTACATATCCAGTCAATTAAGAGCACAGGTTCTTGCTGTTCCTCTTGGTTATCTATCACAGTTAGATGACAGGACTCAATTACTGAAGACACATACTTTGGTACAGGACATAGCAAAATCAAGCTGGAACTGAGCTGGAAATGTTCTCCCTGCTGTCTAGTTTTATAGTGTCGGAAGACACTATGCAGGCTGCTGGGAGAGAGAAGGCATCAACAGTTTTATCCTGTGAAAGACACTGGCAACATGCCAGGCAAGATGAGTCCATTTCTACAATAGTGGCACAATGGTTAAGGGAATGCCCCACCACTCTCTGCTTGGATTTAAGGCCTGCTTCAGAGAATTCATACCTGGTATTGTAAACTGGTATTATAAACCCAAACCATGTGGCTGGGGATGTTATAAGCCCTAGAGGGGAACTTATTTCTGTTGTCAGCTAAATTGACATGGTGCCAAAACTGATTATATATATATATATATATATATATATATATATATATATATATATCTTATATATTCTTAACCTTAATAGGAAAAGCCTCCTTTGCAGTGAACAACTATGACCACAAAGACTCCTGCCTTCTCAAGCTCCTGTGAATAGGTGGTGGTTGAGTGCTCAACCCTAAAAAAGACATGCATACCACCACGTCTAAGGGGAACATTGTAGAAGAGAAGGCAGAAAGAATGTTAAGTTCCGGTAGATAGGGAGAAAGGCAGCAGAACACCATCTTATGGAAATAACAAAACTGTTGCAATAACGAACTTATAGCAGCTGCAATTACCTGTAATGGCCTCATGAGACTGGCCCTTTACAACAACCAGTACTGACAGGGGAAAGGGATTATGGGCCCTGTCCATCCCTTTGAACTACTGGCTACTGATAGATTGTGGGAGAGGGAAACCCGTTGTCTTCAGTTGTACACCCGTGTACACCCGGTGCTTAGCCACCCAGGCTTCCATGGATAGTTCCAAGAATAGGGTCATACAGATGGCCCCGGTTAAAATCACAAAACAAACATGAACATGGAAGGGGATGAGTAGAGAAGGGGTGCTAACGGCTGTGAGGGAGAAAAGAGAGGGCATGGCTGAGGGTTATTAAAATCAGTGTTTGCAGTGGCATGAAAGGAGGGAATGGGTACAGAGTAGGAGTGAACAGAAGAGCCTACTAATGAGACTGAAAGGGAGAGATCCTGACGAAAGAACTGAGAGGCCATGGCTATTACCGAAAGGACTCACTTTTGCTTTCCGCTGAACTCAGAGGTTGGGTTTTGTTACAGAACATCGAGTTTCCATTGTCAAGGGGTTCTGCTTGAGAACTCTGTGGGAGATAAGGCAGTTGTTGCAGCTGATAGACTCTGTTAGAAACCGCACACCCTGACAGCACTCTGCCTTACCTAACCTCGATGCTAACCGGCTTATCAAATCAAGGTTGTAGAACAGTAAGGGCGCTATCAGAATCTTCAAGCAGGTTTCTTTACAAAATAACTTACAGATACAGCAACATTTTGTTTTGGTGAACTTACCTGAAACTTGACCTGACCTTGAGTCAACTAAAACTTGCCCTTCACCACCTTGAGATGCCAGCAGCATGCTGTTTGATCTAAGTTGAATCTCCAGAGAAGCAGGAAAGTGGATTTGTAACTCAACATTTCCTACCCCACCTGTCCTCTAATGATAACATTACCATCTCGATTTGTGTGCTCTTGTTGAAATGACTTTTAAGGTTCAGGAAAAGTTGGCTAGGATTTGTGTTACAGCAGCAAACCAGATCAAAACCACACCAGCCAGGTGTGCTGACACACCTGCATTCTCAGTGTAAGGAGGCTAAGGCGGGAGGATCTGGAGTTCAGAGCAGCGTGACCTAAGGCAGACTCCGCCTCAATCAAAACAACAAACTACCAAAACTCCCAGAGTCCATCAGGTTAGTGGAAAAACTAGACACACTCAGAAGATGAGTGTATGAATGTTAGGTATCCATTTTTCTCTTTAGTCAAACTCAGCCCTGTTTAGAAATGCTCTCAGGGAATGTGAAGGTCGCATCTTGTGGAATCTTGGTCTCACACAGGGATGGGTGAACATTTAGAATGTCATGCCTTTGTTCTGGATACAAATCTCTTAATGCTAGCACTTCTGTCCCAGTGAGCTTGGGGAAAAAACATGTGTCCTTTACTCTGAAATGCATTTTTATAGCTGTAAACAACGTGGCAGTATGTCTGGTCCAAAACTACCTAACATTGGTTCTGAGTGCTGGTGAACGTGCCACATACAATTTCTAAACTCCTCACAAGTCTAAGGACTAGCGTCAGTTTACAGATGAGGTACAGAAAGGTTAGTGCGCTTGATTCTGCTAGGTACTGTCAGCAGAAGGCTCAACTCTTTGGGAGCATTTTCCTCCAACCATCACCAGTAAAAGCCACACAAAGTTATACGTTAAATATAATAGGTAAAAACTCTGTGTACATGACTTGGAAAGACTCTAAGTTTCTCCTGTAACTCTAGCTGGAAAGGTCTGTCATATCCAATCTTGACGTATACAGGCCTATTTCAGGTAGGGACAGTTACAAACTTAATATGCATGCTGAGTAAAAGCTACTACTTGAGAATTCATACACACAGCACATTTGTATTATGGAGGTGTGGCTGCCTGTGGAGAGGCCCTGAAATGAACAGAAAGCAGGCATCCAGCATTTTATGTTCTGTGTGAGAGCGAGGCTGAAGGTGTTAGAGCATAGTGAGGTATTTCTATTATGTAGAGATGCTGATGGTCTAACTCACCATTCTGAGCCATTCCTACCTTAGGAACATTACTCAAGGCTATGGCAAGATGGATGGATCATCCTTTGGCTAGAAGGTAAAGAACTCATGTTGGAAATGAAGAGGGAAGGGGTCTCATGGGACAGTGAGGAAGGGAGGGCTAAGATACTCAAGTGGCAGGATAACATAATAATCGCAAGAGTGGGACCCTGGATCTACAAAGAACAGACTGTCAGGGAGTCCACTGATTCAGTGCACTTAGAGATGATCATTACAGGGGCTTCCTCCAAGACTGGAGTCAGGCATGGGAATGGAGAAAGCAGATGGCTGAGCTCTCAGGCTGCTTTACAGAGCAGATACCATGAAAGGAAGTACAAATGACCAAGGCAGAGGATGTGGAGAATTCAGAGACTGAGAAGAAATCCTGAGAGGCTGACTAAAGACAAAGGTCACAAGCCAATGACGGTGTCTGGCGTTTTGGTGAGTGCTCGTAGATAGCACATTCACTGGTATGTAGATGATTAGGAGGGTGTCAGAGAGCCTAAGCAAGCAAGCTCAGGTGCTTAGTGGGCGTGACGACGGGTAGTGCAGACCATAGGTTCCCGTTGATGTCTAGATCCCACGATCGGCTGTCTGCCAGAAATGCTCTGGAAGATGTGGTGGTCATGGAGCTTCTGTTGTGGACAATGTGGAGACTAAGAAGGTTCCATTTGTGACATTTGTGAGGGCCACTAGATCACAGGTCTGGAGCAAACACAGTTCCTATCAAACAAAGCAAGTGTTTATTAGAAGATGACTCAGTGGTTAAGTCTACTTGCTGATCTTACAGAGGACCCGGTTTCCCTTTGTAACTTGTTCCAGGAGATCTGATACCTGCTTCTGGTCTCTCTGGGCTCTAGGCACACACGTGGTTCTCATACATGCAGGCTAAACACTCAGACACATAAAACACAAATAAATATGTACTATTGTTATTATTTGGTTTTTGTTTTTGTTAAAGACTTAATGTGAGTACACTGTTGCTGTCTTCAGACACATCAGAAGAGGGCATCAGATCCCATTACAGATGGTTGTGAGCCACCATGTGGTTGCTGGGAATTGAACTCAGGACCTCTGGAAGAGCCTTGACCACTGAGCCCATTATTTGGCTTTTTTGAGACAGGGTTTCCCTGTATAACTAGTTGTCCAGGATCTCTCTGTAGACCAGGCTGGCCTTAAACTCAGAGATCTTCCTGCCTCTGCTTCCTAGTGCTGGGATCAAAGGCCTATGCCACCATGTCCAGTTAAATAAATAGATGATAAATGAGATGATAAAATAATAAATGAGAGACGACTCAGTTCATATAAAGTTTTAGAAGTCACCTTGTATGATAGCTATGAAAGTAATTAATCTAAGTAACCCCCATCTATGATCAATACAACCTTGTTTTGCCATTTGGCAAAGTTTTGAACTAGTGGAACTTAACTGTATTTGTGAGACAAGGTCTTATGTATTCCAGTCTGACCTCAAACTCACTATGTAGCCAAGAATGACCTTGAACTTCTGAACTTCCAGTATCCACTTACCAAGTGTTGGGGCCACCATGCCTGGTTTACACTAGGTATCAAGCTCAGAGCTAAACACTCTTATCTACTAAGCTACATCCCTGGGCCTGGAGAGACTTTCTTAAAGCATCACACAGATTCTAGGGTTTTGGGCCACAATTTCAGTGACAGCCATGTAAACGTTTTTTTTTACTTTTGAGACAGGCATCAGTGTTGTAGCTCAGGCTGACATGGAACTCAAAATTCTCCATGTACCCCACACCCAACTGTCACTAAGTCCTAATGTAACATGAAACCAGCTGTAGACAACGCAAACATAAAATGTGATTTACCTGGGAGGGTTTCACTTCCTATTAGGGGTGAGGTTGGATTGTGATACGTATTGACATAGTACTCTAAACAGTTTTAGTCCCCAGCCCAGCGTTTTCTACATTATGCCTCAAATAATACAGTAATTTAGTCCAATGGTTCTTCTTCCAAGTTCACAATTCAAACTATAGACCTAACAAATGTCAAAAGTACTATATTCAATGTTTGTGTTATATAGATACCTATTAAATATGAGCCTAATGTGCAACATGGCTGAACAGGAGACAAAAACAATCTTAATTAGCATGTGTGGAGGGCAGAGGGCAATATGCAGTCAGTTCTTTCCTTCGATTATATGGACTCTTGGGATTGAACTTGGGTCATTAAGATCGAAAGCAGGTAGGTTCCTTTTACCCACTGAGCCATCTGATCAATCCAGGATAGGAAATTTTGACAGTGTTCCTTGGTTCTGGTTTCATCTATGTTGTTCTTCAGCTACCTATGCCTGGCTCAGTTAGCTTCATCTGTGTCAGCTGGATTGTAAAACATGCTACAATCTTCCCAAGCATCAGCACATTGAGATGTCAATAACATGATTGAAGGAGGGTCATTAAAACCAAATTCTAGCAACTGAAGTCAATTTACTTCTAAAATCTGAGTGGCATTGCCATTACACATTGGTCTCCTGCCCATGTGTCTTCTGTATGATTGATGGGCTGTATGCTATATTGATGGACAGAAGATTGTCAATGAACCACAGTATTTATCCTTTGAGAATACAACTATATGGTAATCCATATAAGTTTTCTGTGAGGAGAGAGGACAGTTTTTCAAGCATACTAAATTCCCCAACAAAATAATGTAGAATCCAATTATTAATTCTTAACTTAATACTCTGTGTTTTATTAAACAAATGAAAGCAGCCAAAGGTCACTGTGTACTTGGGTAATATTTCAAAGCTCCATCAGGGAACAGGAGTTCTGGGTGTGCTTGTATGCATGAGTTCACCCGGATGATCTGCACAGCTCTCATTCAGGGCCCATTTTTTGGCTTCCAAAGTATTTTAACAAAAGGAAGCTGGAATAGATATCACTGGAAATGAATTGGTTTCAGCTTACTTCTGAGTTTGACTAATATGAAGTCATCTATGACTGTAGGTGTAGAAAGTCTGTTAAGGGCCATTTTCCTAGACAGCCAGTGTGTACTCCGACATGTCCTTTATCCAGCAATAAAGGTTAAGTGAACAAATATGAGTGTAACAGAAGACAGATGCTGCCTCTACCCACCTAAAACAGGCAACTTAAATCTAACAGGTGAAGCATGGTAAAACCAAAGTGAACAGGGGATTTAGACAAAGGAATTATCAGTGTCCAGTAAGGCATTAGAACTTATGATCATTAACTCTAGATTCTCAGAAGGCAAGTGCTTACCCTGGCTGGTTCTAGTGCTAGGTCAATGATATAAATACAGCAGCCATCAGCTACTAAAGCCATGGGTTTGACAGCCATACATGGATAATGGACACACTTGTCTAAAAGATCCACTACAGAAAGGCCTATGGGGCAGAGCTTTTCTAAGCACTCTGAATACAGAAGAAATTTATCTGAGTTTCCTCATGATACCACTGAACTAGCTACCTATAATAAACAAGCAGATGAGTTAGAGTACTAACCCTTTGTCCCACTTTTTAAAAAAGATTTTATTTAGTGTATATGAGTACACTGTAGTTGTCTTCAGATACACCAGAATCCATTACAGATGGTTGTGAGCCACCATGTGGTCGATGGGAATTGAACTCAGGACGTCTGGAACAGCAATCCATGCTCTTAACCACTGAGCCATCTCACTAGCCTGTCCCACTTCCTTATATGTAAAATCAGTGTTCCCTTTACAGCAGAGACTGTCCCTTTTCTGCATCTCATAGGTCTACCCTCTACAGGTATCTTACTTGAGTCTAGCTAGTCTAAAAAACCAGGTCGCATCTGTGTAACATAGGCCTTAGACGATGTATTAGGTGTAGGAACAGAAATAACGAAGTAAATCTAAATTTGATCATCACTAGGGACACTTTACTTGGGCTCCCACAAAAAGCTTCCTCTTGTGAGGCAACAAGCCTGTCAGGAAATGAGTCATCAGGATTTCATCACTTCTGGGTTACAGTATCTGAGTTTATACACTGTAAGACTAACACAGAACCTGTTGCACTAACAAGGCCCATTTGAATGTGTACTGAAAGCCTGATGTTATAAAGACCTTAAGCCAAATGTCTATATATTCATCTCAATGGCTTATTTTTTTTCCTACCACTTCCAGAATACAAGAAAACAACCCCAGGGTTTTTTTTTTCTTCACACATTGGTTAAGAAGTATCTCTGGAAAGCTGTTACAAAAACTTCGGACTCATCAAATCTTGTTACAAAGCTCCACCTCTGAAGGACTTACAAAGTAAAAAGCTTATCAGGGATGGAGAGGGCTCAGAACACTGGCTGCTCTTCCAGAGGACCCAGCCTGGAGTCCTAGCACCCACACTGCAGATCCCCCTGTAACACCAGTCCCAAGGGACTCAACACCCAGGGTTAGCCTTCAAGTGTACGTGTGTAGTGCACAGATATACATGAAGAGAAAACATCCATGCACAAAAAATAGGTCAAAAAAAAAAAAAAAAAAAAAAAAAAAAAAAAAAAAAAAGGCCTATCCATCAGCCCCAAACTCCAAATTACAGAAAACTTTCCAAACTTGTTTCCACAGATTGTCTTCAATTTCTCATATGAAGATTTGTCACGAAGTGCTGTGTCTGACCTTCGGCCTGGTTAATCATTCTCTACACGTCTGAAGTCATCGATGAGGCCTTTCCCCAGCCTTTTCACACCCCAAAGACACCACATCCCCCATTTCCCTGCCATTGTCCATAAAATTTAGGACCACTCAGCAAGTGTGTAACTATTTACCTTTGAATATTACATTCTGGCCAAAGAACTAAGGGTGAAGTGTTGCTCTAGTCTGAGCTGTCCCAGATGGCAAGGCAAGACCATCTAGTGCCTTCACTAGGCCATGGCTTTACACTGGGATAGTTTAAACTACAGTTCTGTCCACAGTCATTGAACAAACCACAACCAAAAGATCAGGATCTGTGATTGTTTTTAATTATCTTCTTACTGTTGATACAAACTATCTCCTTTATTTTAATCTTTCCACCTAATAAGTCGGCAAAGAGTGCCATTCCGAATCACGCATAAACAGATTCCAGTTATGTGTTTCTGAATGGGCATTTAAGGACAATTCTGAATGACAACTTAGTCTTAAATAGAGAATTTAAAAGGCCTAACTTGCTTGTTCCTAAAAGCATTTTAACTTGCAAATCAACTATAAAGAAGTGTTAAATACTCTTTATTTGATATCATACACAAACCACAGTAAATGCCTTTCAGTGGTAAAAGGCAGCATCCTTGATGTAGGGAATTCTAATTAAAACAGCACTGTCAAGAATGGACAGTTGCTTCCTGGTGTTTAGCCATTGCCTAAAAGAGGCCAGTGAACACAAACTGAAACACAGGTGAGTCTTCTTGTTTCTGAGACAGTGATATAATTTTCCCAGTGTTTAAACATATTCATATACCCAGTTATATAAATCTAAGTATAAAACCATTTAACAGGTTTGAGGCGACACCCCCATATTTATGGAAAGTAAAACCTTATTAATTAAGTCCAATCTTATCTTGAGAAAGGGAGGAGCGGGGATGGCATGTATACAACCGGAATTGTTGCTTTAAAAAAGATCATACCCACTTTACGACAAGTCAGTTTTACTTAAATCAGGACTGTCCAACAAAAACATTGTTAGCCATTCATGATCTGAATTTGGTGTATGAATTAAATTATGGTATACATTAAAAAGCCATGAGACATTTGTTTTGTAATAAATAAGGCCGTGGAATTACTCATTAGTAGCCTTTTTAAGATAAGCTATTAGGTCTGCCCTTTCTCCCTTCTTCTTAATTCCAGCGAAGATCATTTTTGTTCCAGGGATGTACTTTTTGGGATTCTCCAAATACTCCATCAGGGTATCCTCTCCCCAGGTGATGCCTAAACAGAGAGAGATGCAGTGGTTAAGTGTTTTGCACACCTGATAAGTCTGCTCTGGTTACACCCAAGCAACCTGTGCTGAGACTTACTCCCCACTTACCTTTGTTCTTGTTGGCATCCGTGTAAGAGAATCCAGCAGCCTGACCTGTCTTCCGCCCGAACAGACCGTGGAGATTTGGTCCGGTCTTATGCTTGCCTCCCTTTTCCACAGTGTGGCACTGGGCACACTTCTGAACAAAAATCTTCTTGCCCTTTTCAACGTCACCCATTTTTAATTCTAAAAAGGGAAAGCTGGAAAAATTCAAGTAAATTTGTTACAGTAAAACATACTGATACATGACCATTCAAATCACTGAACTACCAACCCCCGAGGCTATTTCATGTCTTCCCACACCAGGCAGGATGCTATCTAACTCAGTCCACTTGCAATCTTCTTCAGTATCAAACACTTTAGGAAACCCTCCTTTAAAGCAAGTCTGTGTTCAAGAAAGGTTCATGCCCAAGGAAGGGAAACAGAAACCAACAGCTCAAACCTCAGTTCCAGAAGAAGGCAAGGTCAGAAAGTCACAATTGGACAATTTCATTAAACCAAAACCTCTACAACTCTTAACATTTCAGAATGTTTAATTGCTGTCTGTGCAGCCGATTAAAGTGACTTCCAAAATTAAGGGAGAACACATCAATGCGGCTGGGGGAGCTGAAGATCCTAAGAGCTTCCGCCTGCTCGGGTCTCATTTGGAGATTAAGTCACTCGCTCTTACATTAGTCCAGCCCGGGAAGGAACTTTCTCACTCTCGCGTTCTGAGAACCCAGGGGTGACCACGAGGTCACCCAAAGGGGACTGAAGAAACCCACTCTTCCAGATGCTTAATCAGGAAAAGAGCCGGCCCAATCCTCAAGAAAGCGGCTTCTGCTCTCAAAGGTGCGGCGGGCGAGTTCCCTCTAGAACTCCGGGCCCCGGCCCTGCACCCACGCCGCCTCCAGCCGGGTCACAGTTCTGCATGTCTTTGTAGGTCAGGCCTGCCCCGGCCTCCTCGCCCCCTTCCCGCCCCGCATCCCCGTCGCGCGCTCACCGCTCCGGGCCGGTCAACACCACAAACGCTCGGACTCGCAGACGTCCCGCTCTTTAGCCCAAGGACACGCCGGCCCGCGCCTATGTACCGGTGTCGGTGCAACCACCCTTGTTCTGCCCGCCCGCGGCCCGACGTGCGGTAGCACCGAGTGCTGCGCCGTGACGTAGCCGTACCTCATTGGCTCCAGGATCAGGAGCACCCGCAAGGTGCGCGCGCATGCGGGCAAGCATGGTAGGATGTGCCCAGAGGGCGCCCTTCCTCTAGAGGCCTCGTTTGCCCGACTCTTACGACAGGCCTTTGGACGTAAAGCGTGGACGTGGGTGACGTCACCCTCCGGCCTGCGAGCTGGCGTGAATAAGTAGGGGCCGCAGCTCCCTCGGGATCCGGGTGTGGCTCGGCTCAGGTAACACCCAGCCCCGAGGACTCCTTCGGCCTCCGCCTAAGGGGAATGCTAAGACCTACGCCCGGCCTGCCGGCGACCTTTACCCAGGCTTGGTCAAGACTCCCTGGCTGGTGCAACTGTCCCGGCCTCGCAGTGGACGCCTGCTGGTGACCTTCACTCTGTTAAACCATCTTCCTGTGAAAGATAGAAAAATCATAAGTTGATCCCCTGAACCCTACTCTTAAAAGCAAAGACATAAAAACCTGTAAGTCAAACACTGTGTTGCCTCAGTCCCAGGAAATTAGCTGACCATTTGAACAGATGGCCCTAACTAAACAAACCTTAAGATTCATGGTGTCAGGATGCTATGGGCCCGAGATTAGCCTGGCCGAGCTTTGAACTAACAGCCCTGAGATAGTTGGTGCCAGGATGCTAAAAGTTTGAGATAAGCCTGACCCCCTTGAACTGGAGCTCATGATATATAGTGTGAAACTAGTTCGAAATAGCCAATTATAAAGTGACACACCATCCATCTTAGGAATTTGAGATCAAATGTATCGATGACCTAGTGACCTGTTCCCCTTCCTTCCCCACTAACTCCACTCTCAGCCTTCCCCCTTCCCTAACTCCACCCCCACCTGGTTTGTAGATTCACCCTTAAAAGCTGTAAAGTTCTTTTGTTTGGGCTGCTGAATTCCGCTGCCCCTGCGGGGGCTTGAAGGAAAGACAGCCCTGGCTAGCCAGTAAACCTCTTCCGATTTGCATCAAGTTGTGTTTCTCCTGAGTGATTTGGGGTGCGTCTGCAGTTCTCCACGGATCGGTGAGGTCCTTTTCATTTGGGTTTTACACCTGCTCTCTCAGGGAGAGCCTCAAAGCCAGGGAAGGTGCGCACATGTGGCAGACAGGATCATAATCTTACATAATCTCATAATCTCAACATAATCCCTGTTTTCTTCCCTTAGTGTTGTAGAAAAACAGGGAGGGTGTGCAGGCAAGCGTTAAGGAAGAAACAGGAGTTGCCTGATTAGAGGATTCTTGGGAATCTGCTAGACTTGCATCCCTTCTGACCACGTGGGCGATGGAAGTTTCGTTAGCACACTTCCCTGTTGTACTTCAAAACGAACTCTCTGACACACTAAATTCGGCCACTGGAAGTTTTTCTTCATTACTCCTGTCTCCCAAATTCAGATGAATGCCAATTGTTTCCCTATGTTCTGTCTAGCCTTGACATATTTGGTCAAATGTTTACAGGTGCCTGGTGTGTGCCAGTCCCTTCTCGGTATAACCCTGGCTGTCTAAAGAGAGTCATAGAGTTTACTGTTTCCTCAGTGTATTTGAGAGAAGACTGGGAAATATAACTTAATGGAGTCTTGCCTATCATTCAGGAAGCCCTGCTTCCCCTCCCAACATTTGGGAGCAGCTCACAGTCAACATACTTGAATTATTTGATTAGGAAAAAGAAACTGCATATTGTTTTCTCTCCATTGCTCCATGTAGATAGTGGCTGGTAAGAACTGTGACTGTTTACAGCAAACACCTCTCTTTTCAACAATATAATGCTGCCACCCGTAAATCTAAAGCATCCAATACAGTTATCCCTGTAATCGAAGAACCAGGTTAGTCTCGTCTGCCTTGGATTTAGTGACACCTGAGATGAAAAACATTTCCCTCAACTTTGGGGAGCTAAGATTATAATAGCCATTAGGGATGGAAGACACCAAGGAAACTGTGTCTTCTAAACACAGCAGAACTGATGCACATACGAACTCACAGAGACTGTGGCAGTATACACAGAACATGCACAGGCCCAAGCAAGGAGGGGGGCCAGCACTGAGGGGGAAGTGGGCATACTCTCCTACCGCTAAGCAAAAAGCTATCTCCAATTGGCAACCAAATACAAAGGAAAAGTTAGTTTTCTCAAGTGGAGGGAACCAAGTCTCACTGACTATAGAAACCTCACTTAAGGCCAGGCCTGGTGCACAGCAGTGGATGGAAAACTTGAAACTAATTCTGTTGTTTTTGGAGAATATTTTTGTCTCACTTTGGTCAGTTTTTACCTTATTGGTCTTCTGCTTATGTTATGGCTTCTGATTTTGTGTTTTCTTTGTGTGTGCATGCACACTTCTCATGCTTTTTCTCTCTGATTTTGTGTTTTCTTTGTGTGTTCGTGCACACTTCTCATGCTTTTTCTCCCCGCTTCTTCATTTATTTGCTTTTATTCTATTCTATTTCTTTTTAATTTAAGCTGGAAGGGCAGGCAGATGGGGAGGATCTGAGAGAAGATGAAGGGGGTACTGTGATTAGAATGTATGAAAATATCTATTTTCAATAAATATGTAAAGAAAAAACATACTCTCTCAGGAATTCATAGTTTCAGGTCACCTTCAGGCAGGTGCGAAATCAGATTTTATTGTATCTGCACAGTCTAAGAAAGGTCTGTCTAAAAATATGAGCAAAGTAGCTGTGAATGGACAGTGTATCCTGATTTCTAGTAGAAAGAAGCACAGATCTCTAGAGGAATAGAATATCTCAACCCCTTGGCCATTCCCACACTTTTGGGAAATTCCATGCCTGAGATGTCGATGAAAAGCAACAAAGTTAAAATGTAGTCCTAAAGGACTATTCTACTTGATAGGGGTGTTAAACCCAACAAAGAGACTCGATAAATCACTGTTTAAGTATTCACCTTACTGAACATATGTGTGCATGTATGTAGGCCTTACTTGTTTTTTAAAATTCTTTTTAAAGATTTATCTGTTTTATATATGTGAGTACATTGTAGCTGTCTTCAGACACACTAGAAGAGGGCATCAGATCCCATTACAGACAGTTGTGAGCCACCATGTGGTTGCTGGGAATTGAACTCAGGACCTCTGGAAGAGCAGTCAGTGCTCTTAACTGCTGAGCCGTCTCTCCAGCTCTAACCTTACTTGTTAAACTTTATTTATTGTATTATCCACATAATACAATGGGCACGTGCATATGAGGATGCATGTGTGGAACGTGAAAGGACAATTCGTGGGAGTCTGTTCTCTTTTTTCCACCAGTTGGGTCTCAGGGATGGAACTCAGGACATCAGCCTGGCCGAAAATGTATTTGCCCACTGAACAATCTTGCCAGCATTGAGCCTTATAAAAAGCATGTATGTATGTATGTGTGTGTGTGTATGTATATACATATATGTATATATATGTGTGTAACTATATATACTTTATTTTCATGATTAGAACTTTAATTTGTAAAATTTGGGTTCTTATCTGTTTTGTTATTTTCTTAAACTGTCTTTGGTTTCTTGCACATTTGTTTCTTTCTTTGCCACGCTCTCTGAGCTGTATTTCTCATTTGCTGAGCTGCTAGTACAGCCGGAGACACTTTCCTTTCAGTCCATAAGCTGGCCCTGGACTGAGTGCATTATCTACCTCCAAACAGCACACTCCTTGTGGCCTCAGTTACATGTTTTGATTGAGGAAAAGGGCATTTTAATAGATGCTTTAAATAGCATGTATTAGACATTTTAGGAAAAACCAAAGGGCCTGAGTTCCTACTCTAATTTTTGCAATGTGAATTACTCTATCAAAAGACCTAAATTCATCCCACCAAAATGTAAACATTAAGAAGATAGGATTTGCCGGACATAGTGGAGCATGACTTTAATCCCAGCACTTAGGAGGCAGAGGCAGGCGGATCTTTGTGAGTTTGAGGACATCCAGTAGTAGACAGAGAGTTCCAGGGCAGCCAGGGCTGTTACACAGAGAAACCCTGTCTTTAAAAACAAAAGAAGGAGGGGGATAAGGGAGAGGAAGAAGAGGAAGAAAAGGAGGAGGAGGAAGAAAAAGGAGGGGGAGGAGGGGGAGAAGGGAGAAGAGAGGAAGAGGAAGAAGAAACAACAAGAAGCAGCTCTCTGCTTACAATTTGCACACACTTTTAGTGTAGTTTATCCTTCAAAGATTCGTGTTCTGGAAGCTTGCTCCACAATGAACAGTATCGGAGGGTTGTGGGACCTTTAAGAGGAAAGGCCTAATGGAATATGACTTCTCCATCAGGTCCCTTACACCTTCATTCTTCATGAGGAGCTACCTTGGGCTCTGGCTGTAAGGGTACATTAGTTCTCTCATGAGTGCATTAGTTCCTGAGAGAGAAGGAACAAGCCTGATCCCTCTTGCTTCCTTCTTTGCCATGAGACTTCTTGTACTTCCACCATATGATACTGTTTGCCATGAGGCGCTTGTGTGTGTGTGTGTGAACGCATGCGAGTGCGTGCATGGGGGTGGGGAGAGAGAGAAAGGGAGGAAGGGAGAGAGAGAGAGAGAAATGACAAAACTATATATAGTATATATATTATATATATTATATATATTATATATATATTATATATATACAAAACTATATATATAATATATAATTCTGAAGGCAGGCCAGGGAGTAGAATAGAGAAATGTCAAATATATGGCTTTTTGTACTGGCTGGTTTTGTGTGTCAATTTGACACAAGCTGGAGTTATCACAGAGAGAGGAGCCTCCTTTGAGGAAATGCCTCCATGAGATCCAACTGTAAAGCATTTTCTCAATTAGTGATCAAGGGGGGGGGAGAGCCCATTGTGGGTGGTGCCATCCCTGGGCTGGTGTCTTGGGTTCTATAAAAAAGCAAGCTGAGCAAGCCAGGGGAAGCAAGCCAGTAAGTAACATCCCTCCATGGCCTCTGCATCAGCTCCTGCTTCCTGACTGCTTGAGTTCCAGTCCTGACTTCCTTTGGTGGTGAACAGCAATGTGTAAAGTGTAAGCTGAATAAATCCTTTCCTCCCCAACTTGCTTCTTGGTCATGATGTTTGTACAGGAATAGAAACCCTAACTAAGACAGCTTTCTCAATTAGATTTCCTGTAGTTTAATTTCCTCCTTTTTATCATGATAAAACACACCACATAGAGTTTGCTGTTATGTTTGGTAGTAGTAAGTACAGGCATATTATGCAACTGACCAGTATCAGTACATAGAACTCCTTCATCTTGCAAATCTGAAATTTTACATATGCTGAGATAAATAACTTTGTCAGCTTGACTGGATTCTATAATACCCAGAATATAATATAATATTTTATAATAGCCAGTACTATTTCTAGGTATGTCAATAAATTATCTACAAGAAACTGGCATATCAAAATCAGTGGACCAAGTAAGACAGATCATCCTCTTTCATCCAAAATGGGTAGAGAAATGCAATTGATGGAGGGTCCAGAGGAAACAAAGCAGCAGAGAAGGGCATTCCTGCTGTCTCCTTGGGAGCCAGAGCTCCCTTCTTAGCTGTGAGACAAGCAATTCTAGATTCTCTGGCCTTTGGAACTTGCACCAGGAAGAACTTAGTCCTTAGGCAGAATATACGGTACTAGATTCCCTGGGTGTGGGCTCTCTGGGTGTGAATTTTGCCATGCTACTTACTTGAGTTTTCAGCTTTCAGATGCCTTTTGTGTGTGTTGTGTGCTTGTAGCATCAGGCACAATCTAACTACCAAAATAAAGCTTTTCTGTTCCTGTGTTTTTAAGAGTAAGTTAAGTTGGATGGATAGTCTTCTTCAACGTGGAATTCTCCAATAAAAACTGTTACCAGTGAACTTTTTAGTGAACTACATGGAATATATGTATCTTCTCACTAAAGGACAGAGCCTTTCAACTTAACTACAGCAGAGTGGGGAGTAGGGTAGACTTCCTCTTAAGAGTTGGTAGCTGTGACAGTGCTGCAGAGAAGGCTGTGCTATTTCTGCACATCATTGGATTAGAATGCAGTTGTACATCCTGGAGACCTATGGAAAATGTATGATTAAAACTTCAAGCTCTTGGACATGTATGGTTCAGTTAGTAAGGGTGCTTGCTGTAAAGCCTGGCATCCTGAGTTCATGCCTCAGGATCCACGATGGAAGGAGTTGTCTAACTTCCACATGTATACTATGCTGTGTTTGTGTGTGTCACACAATAGTAAAAAACAAAGGGTGAAACTGAGCTCCTGTACTGTGTTGTGTCTTTTAACATTTGTTCTTTAGAAGTCCAGTCCTGTGGCATGTTCTACAACTAATAAAAAGATCAAATTATGTCCACTGTATTGCCTATCACTTTGGATATCCCAATGACTTTTTAAAAAGGTATTTAAACATCCACTTCTTAAAAAATATTTGTGTAAGTGCAGGTTCATGGATGCCATTGTCATCAGATTGCACATAAGTGCCTCAATTCACTGAGTCATCTGTCAGCCCAAAACATTTTTAAAGTGTGTGTGTGTGTGTGTGTGTGTTACAAGCATATGTGCATGCATGCAGAAATGTTCCCCTCTGTCACTCTCTACTTTATCCCTTGGAGACAAGATCTTTCCTTGGATGTGGAGCTTAGGTTTTTTCGGGTGGGCAGGAAGCTGCAAGCCCTAGTGATCTTTCTTTCTCTGGGAGCACCAAGGGCTCCTGTTACAAGCATGGTTGGGACCCTGGCTGGCTTATGTGGGTCTTTATGGTTGGAGAACAAGTGCTTTTCCCTGCTAGGCTCTCTCCCCAGAACCTATATTATAAACTGTGGTGTTATGGATCAAACCCAGGCATACTAGTGAAGGACTCTACCACTGAGCACACTCCAGCCAGTAGTCTATATAGACAACGATTCAGGAGTTGTCATGTGATTGAGTATATTACACACAGTTTAAGTATTTCAATATGGAAGTTTTTGCTTTCCTTAATACCTACCTCTAATTCATTTTAGCTCAGAATGGGTGTAAGAAATGTACATGTTGGTTATAGGACAAAAAAAAAATAATTCAAAACATGTAACTTTGTGTGTGTGTGTGTGTGTGTGAGTGTCAATGAGTTTTACTGGCATTACTTACAGGAATATAGGTGAGGGGTTATGGACAGGAATAGAAATGACTCAGGTGTATCACAGCCTGCCTCAGCTCAGGTGACAGTTCACAAAAGCTGGGAACTCACTGTACATTTTTGAAGCAGCTTGTCATGCTGGAGGTTCATTTAAGCAATTCAAGTGGCTTGAACCTCTTCAGGGAAACTCAGTTGATCTCTCATGTAGCTTGGCGGATCTTTCACTCAAGCAGCTGGTCTCATCTGAGCCTCTTCTAAGCAGCTCAGCTTATCTCAACTCCCAACTTCTTCATGCTAGTAAGCTTGACATGGTAAGTTAGTTTTATAATGTATTTCTTGGGCCAGTAAGATGCCTCCATAAGCAAAACCACTTGCCATGTAAGCTTGATGACCCGAGCTGGTCCCTGGAAGCCACAGTGGAAGAAGACTCACCAAGGTTGCTTTCTGGTCACCACACTGGTGCTGTGATGAGCACACAAACACACGGAGCATAGAAGGGAATGTTTACAAATATGCCTCGTAGTGTACTGATGTGTTAGCTTGCATTGGGAGTTAGCTACACATTAGGCAAACACTTCAAAGGTGTCAGGCTCTGGAATAACTGGCATCGAGCCACACCTTTTCTTGCCAAAATTGCAAATCTAATAAATCGGATTGTCACAAAATAATCTTATCCATATAAAATAGCTGTTTTCTATCAGAAGGCTAAGGGGAAGGAAACACATATAATCTATAATGTGTACATGCAGAATATTCAGGGTTCATCTTTTCCCACTGACTTGTCGACATACTTTTATTGAAGGTATATAGCTTGGAGAGCCACTCTACCCTCAGTTAACTGAGGCTTTGAATTTTACCCCATTCCTTTTTGTTGCTTTTTTGAGACTGGGGTTCTTCTAGAACTCACTTATGTAGACCAGCCTAGCTTTGAACTCAGATTAATTTTACCCTTTTTTGCCCATTATTTTGTGAAAACATTTACAGAAAGAGATTGTTGATATACTAATTTTATTAAAGCATGATACATTCTATAGCTGTCTGTCAAATCTTCAATATTTGAATTTTTTTCAAATTTTTTCATTTCTCACAAGATGATGTGAATTTTGTCTACACATTGATTTTCATGATTTTGGAAAACTTCTTCAGAGTATAATTTGAAGATAACATTAAACAGTATTCTTTTTTTCTGGCTCTGATATTTTGTTGACAAACTTAAATGTTTCGAGAAGTCAGGACATTATTTTGGTCCTTCTGACCAGATCCTAACTTAAATTCTTGAAAACACAACCTCATTAATATCATTATGGCTTAATACAGAAACAGAATCCAGCCAAATGCAGGGCACTCTGTGACATATTTTATTTTCTTGCAAGAGGCTGGGTTTCAAGGGAATATCTCAATTATAGAAATAATGGCCATTGTAGCCATAAAAGTGATGCCTCATCCCACAGTGCAATCTATCTCGGAGGTCTTTTTGTTCTTCTTGAATGGAGTTATGCAAACGCTTCTGTGCCATGGACTTTGAAAATCTGTTCCTAAGATCTCGCAGGTTGGTCTGATGCTTGGGCATTCCAGCTCTAGGGATCCAATCCCAAAGAGGTCTTGTTTCTTCATTGCTTTCCATGTCCATGCCCAAAAGTTCTGGTTTACTTAAAAAGTTGTCAAAAGTTAAATCAGCCATATCTGTTTTGTTTTGTAGAATATTAGACTTACTGAGGCGAACAGGGTTTAGACACATATTATATGGGTCACGGTAGGCAGACTTAAGTGGTTCATAGTCAATATAATGGTTTGACTTAGAGCAGGATATGGGTAGGGGCTTCATCTCCAGCTGTCTCCAGTACAAATCATCTGTCTTTTTGGTGTCTGTGATCTTTGGCAATGAGTGTAGGTCATAAAGACTAGTCAAGTCTTTTGATTCGTAACAAGTTGGGAGTGCATAGGTAGACATCAAGCCTTGTTCTTCCTTAATCTTCTCTTCAATATCCTGGTTTTTATGGGTTATTCCAGACAGGAGGTTATTGTTCATTGCCATCATTTCTGTAGAACTGGGTATGAATGTGTGAAAAGCACACAGAACTCTAGGGGTACAGTCTGGACAGGCAGGTGGCCCCTGCACCGTGGCCTCCAGAGGTCGTTGGTTCTGCATAAGTCGTGCAATTCGTCCATCCAACGGTCTGGGAGGTTTTAAGGCAGGATGGAATTTTTCTTGCTGGACCAGAGAAATAAAAGGGGAAAAATAAGCTAATTAATAAATATGATATTATAATGATATGGCTACAAACAGCCAATTTCATACCCATTTTCATTATCTCACTGAGCAGGCAGAATGGGGAAATGCACACTAAGATACTTTGGTAAACACAGCTTTCTCTTTTCCTGGCTTTTGGTAAAATGGAAACTCTATGTTTCATTTGGCTATAGACAAGCTTTTCTGTGTGGAAATTCTTGGCTCTCAAAATTTCAAAGATACAAAAGGACTCACTGGACAAAACCGTATGAAATCAAGATTGCATTGAGTATCCATCCCGTGCAGCTATTTAAATCATCTGGGGAAGGTAAGAGTTCTCAAGCCTAGGCTAACTCACGATCACCTCAGAAGTGGCAGAAAGTCGAGTTCCTAACTTTAGTTCTAAGACCAGGACTTGTAAAAGTCTACAGTGGGGTCTGGGATCTCCTTATTTGGGAGGGTATAAGGGAACAAACTCGTGCACTCTGAGCTCTCCTCCCAGTGCAGGAACATGCATTTTAACAAGTGTCTTGGGTGCTGCAGAGGCTGGTGCCATGCTCAATGCTTTGAGAAGCACTGTCTGAAGTATCGGGTCTGTGTCTGTTTCCTAGTTTTAGGACTGAGCACAGGGTCTTGCACCTGTCGAGTACATGCTCTGCCACTGAGGTACAGCCACTGCCCTGTCTGTGTGAGCTTTGAGATGTTTTTAAAAGCATAGATGCAGTCAAGCTTGGAAACTGCAAAAATGGGAAGCATATCCAGGATATTATTACTGGAGCTATGTATGCGGCGGAAGAAGGGAGAGGCGGCATGTGTTCTGTTTTGTGGCAGAAATGAAAGCTGTGCGCTTTCGTTTACACAGATGTACATTTAAGATTTGTACAGTTTTAATGAATGCACGCTTCACAATGAATGAAGAATAGAAAGCCAAAATTTTAACTCAGGTAAGTAGTATGCATGTCAAATCTTAAGGGATAAAGAATACCAAGGTCTATACTTTAAAATGTGTGAAAATAATAAAATTATTTGTGGATGGTTAGAGGGAATAGATTATGTGAAAGACTGAATTAAGTGTTGATGATAGAATCTAGCTGGTGAGTAGACAGGTCTTAAATAAAAATTATTTATGTTTGAATATTTTTATAGTAACATGCTAAATAAAACATCAAAAAGAAGTATATGCATGTCCATATCAGGGGAAAGGTAATGATTCTGAGTGCTGTCTGGGCAGGTAGGGTATAGTTCATTTGGTAGAATACTACTGACTTAGAAGCTTGGGTTCAGTTTGCAGTGCTTCATAAAACTGGGCATAATGGCAGAAGAACCCAAGCATTAGGAAAATAGATAGGATTGGGAGTTCAAGGTCATCCTTGGCTACATAGAAAGTCTGAGGCTAGCCTAGGCTACATGACATCCCATGCTTGGAAAGATGAGGGTGGTGATAAAATAGCAGCAGTAGCATAGAATTAAAGAATAAAGGACTTTGAATGATCCTTCTGGAGGGACTGTCCTAGTCGGAGGCATTTCCATACTGAATCATTAATTGTTATAACCTTTAGCTAATCAAGCTTTAGTAAATATGAGCAAAGAAAGACCCCAGGTTTCTGATATGTTTCACTAATTTGTCATTAAAAAACAGGATACAGACTTTAACAGTATCTGCCATGTAAGCAACGGCCTTTAGTGTTTTCTTTTCTCTTATGATATCACAGGCTGGCTTTGAACTTGAACTTGATATGCAGCTGAGGATGACCTTCAACTTTTGAACCAATTACCTCTAGTTTTCAAGTGCTGGAGAACCAGAGATTTGCACCACCATGCCGGGTTTAAGAAGTGCTGAGAAATCAGACCAGGATTTCATGCATGCTGAGGCAGCACACCACCAACTGAGCATCAGCTCTAGCTCCAGGACTTGCATTTCATTCTTTAAAAAGCTTCACAGGGATTTTTATCACCACTAAAACATGCTTTCCTGGAGTTAGTCATATTGATACACATCGGTGTCAGAGCATGTAACTAATCAAACAGCAAGTGCCCATTGCAAGTACAGAATCGAAACAATCACAAGCTCTTTAGTGGCTGAGAGGGCACAGTTTATAGACGCAATTCAGATGTTTGATTTGGAATCCCCCTAACAAATGCTGAAACTAACGTAAAATTAAAGTGCTCATTGTGATCTAAAAAGTATCCATATTTTTATATGTTTATAGTTATATGTATATCTCCACCATTTATAGCGTTAAAAGTTATATTTTCAAAATTTATATTTATAGAGAATATAATTTAGGCCTTCAGTAAACCAATACATGAATACTGGGTCATTTCACATTCTTTATATAATTGGTCTAACAGATTATATATTTTATTACAGGGCTTGATAATTTCTTTCAAGCTGTTTATATAATCAGTTACCTATTGATATAGACAAAAAACTATTGGCTTTTGATTGTAATTCAGCCAACTCTCAATTATTGTGACTATCAGGAAGAAGTCAGTCATTTCTTCAAAAGTAATGGTAACGGTAAGATACACAAGTCTGCAGAGATCCAGAATTGATCAGAAATCATGAAGTCACTAGTTACATTTTACTTTTTGTAAGCAAATTCTCTTGTGAATTATTTTATCAACAGTAGCATGATAAAAATATGTTTAATGAATAATTCTATGAGGAAGTTTTCTATTTTCAAATAGTGACAAGGATATCCAAATCAGTTCTAGTAAGTTCATTTATCTTTGAAAACCAACTAGATTGTCCTTTGCTTAGGTGGCCACCAATACACAAGACATAAAACATGGGAAGAGCAAGGAGACATGGCCTGGATAATCTCCCCCAAATAACTGAGAGTTGACTGCAATTACTTACAGGCTGTGGGTCAAATCCTGTCTGTCCAGTTAGTTCTGCTAGCTCCTTTTCATGGTAATCATCCAGTTCAAGGGGGCTCATAGGACCTAGACCTTAATGGAAACATTGTCTTATTATTTTGTAGAGTAAATGAAAACTGATAATTAAACTACTCTATAAATAGGACAATCTACCCATTTTATCATAAAAATTAGAGCCAATAAAATTAAGCCAGCCCTGCCTCCCGGTTACACTTAAGGGAGACACAGTGCTCTCTCACTAATTTGGATTCATATTTATAGTGAGTAACATGGAAGAACATCAGAAAATGGAAGCTTGTGATAGACAGCATTTGTTGAGTGTTCCCTTTTATTCTTCATTATTTTTATTGGCATGAACTTATACCTGTAAAATCATGAGTGTATGAAGTGAGCCAGTGAGACTTCTCGAGATTTCTTTGTATATTGGCGTCCTTTGCAGAGCTCATAGTATCCCATGGACTCAAAGAGGAGTTAGGAGCAAAGGTTTTAGGAGGTTTGGGGTAGAATACTGGCTTGTTCTTCTCAACACATTTAGGAAACTAGAATATGAACACAGAGATTGTTGTTATTGATTGTATCTACCCAAAGAAGGACTGCTTCACTGTCCCAGCAAGCAGCAGTGGAGGTCATTTTCTTCATTAATTACAATATTCAAGCCAGGCATGTTGGCTGTAACTATAACCACATTTTATTACAAAGATGTTAATATCTCTTCTACAGGTCTCTGAGAACCTTGGTTGGAATTTGTCCCTGAGTATGCTATTGTTAGTACAGTTTCATTAGACACCCTGAGGGTCCTGCATACTGCTGGCTGATTTTAGTCAAAAAATGGTTGCTTCTTTGTCTTCTGTCCCTGAAAGGAAACTGCATGATGTTGGCCACAGCTGACAAAGCCTTAAGTCACTCAAATTCAAATATAATGGGCATTTCTTATATATAGCGGAATTTTACTTCCTAAAGAGTTGTGCATGTAAACACGGCTAGATGCATTCTAGTGTGGCTCTAACTGTTTAGTCAGTGCCTGGATATACACACCTGTGGCAGAAGAGCAGCACCATCAGAAGCCAACGTTCCAGGAGCACACTGGCTAGTACAAGCGAGAAGGGGTAAATGCCACTGACTACAGACAGCTGTTTTAAAAAGGTTAAGACAAAACTACTTGGAAGTTTACTGAAGAAGGAGCCTGATTCTAGTTGAATTGAGAAGAGAGGCCAGGAACAGGCGAGAAGGCCATGTTAAGCCACACCACAGCAACCAGGCGGAGACATGGAGACAAAAGCCGCTCTGTCGTCACCCCCAGTCCGGATAATCCTCACCCCAGGTTACCCTGTGAGCCTAGAGCTGTATACTGGTTGAGGATATTGTAACCCTTAAGGATGGATACAAAGAAGAGTCTCTAGACTGGTGTGGAGTGGGAGAAAGGACCATGGTTGCAGGTGGATACAGCCTCTTTGCGCCATGAAGTGCCAGCCCCACAGGGAGGAGTACAGCCATAGGAAGGGCAGGGAAGAACTGAAATTTCCTGGGCCTACAGTGAGATTGTTTGCTAACATTCTTGTAATGTTGAAGCAACTCTCATTTTAGGTATAGAACTCATTTACATAACGCACTTGAGTCTTTGTCAAGAAATATTAAATAACTACCTCTATATACTGTTAATTAATCTATGGCTTGCTTACTCGGGGATAAAGAAAGAAACCCCTTTAAAAAGATTTACGTAATTATTAAATTTCATTTGTACACACACACACACCCATACACCCCCCCAACACACACACTTGTGTGAGTTTATGTGTACCACCCATGGGCAGGAGCCCACAAAAGCCAGAAGGTGTTGGGTTACTTGGGACTGGAGTTATAGGCAGCTGTGGATGCTGGGAAACAAACGGGGACCCTCAGCAAGAGCAGTAAGCCCTTGTTCTTTATCTTTTACATTATTTATAGAGCTAGCTTATTTGAAAACAAAATCAGACAAAACACCCCCAAACCACAGACCTTCTTCCAACACTGTCCTAAGAGCTAGGCTAATGGACCTTATCCTGATTGAACCACTAATCACCTGCTGGGATGTAGTCTAGGACACAAGAAATTAAATAGGAAATGCAAGATTCAGTCCACCTATGATGTTCTGGCAATTTTACCACCCAGGAACCATGTGAGTGGAGTGTCTGCTAAGGTGATGCTGTTCTGAGGGGCTAGTGAGAGGGGAGCTGATGGCAATCATGACAGGTGTTCACTGGGGAAGGGTACGTCCACAGACCGTGCTCAGGACGACAGTAAGCACAGGCAGGAAGGACTTCCAGATGCTATGCTAGAACATTCCTTTCTAGGCAGACACTCCCATGAAATATATATAGCTTAGTCGTGTGTGTGTGTGTGTGTGTGTGTGTGTGTGTGTGTGTGTGTGTGAGAGAGAGAGAGAGAGAGAGAGAGAGAGAGAGAGAGAGAGAGAGAGAGAGAGAGAGTGATGTCCTGTTACCCTTGAGACTGGGTCTCTCACTGAGCTTGGAGCTAGAGCAACAGCTAGAGTCTTAGCAGTCTTCCTATCTCCCTGTTTCTCTCTGCACAGGATTACAGGTGTGCAGATGCTACATCTGTCTTTCTGTCAGTGCTAGGATGTGAATTCAGGTCCTCATGCTTGGGCAGCAAGTTGCTTTTACCCTCTTAGCTATCTTCCCAGCCATAGCTCAGTAATTTTTAATAAACACTTACTGAGTTGGTACTAAATATAGAATTGTGTGCAAGTTCTGAGGGCTCTGTAGTAGGTACCACAACCCTGTACATCTCCATTAAAACATGAGTAAATCATATAATGGTGATATTGTAAGTGAAATTTTAAAACTTTTCTTTTGGGTGCACTTTAATTTTGAATGATGGTGCTTATTTGGGCTTACATTAAGAGAAAGCTTATTGCAAATGGATACCTCCTCTAGAAGGACATTTTCAGCGAGAGCCGTTGGCCCTCTTTGATCTTTTACATTATTTATGGAGCTTATTTGAAAACAAAAGGATACTTTCTTATGGATACTTTCATTTAATTACACTGAATCACACTAATGCTATGATTGTGAACTTTGATCATTTACACATGGAATAAAAAAAAAGACACACAGTTCAGGCAGTGGTGGTGCACGCCTTTAATCCCAGCACTTGGGAGAAGAGGCAGGCGGATTTCTGAGTTCAAGGCCAGCCTGGTCTACAGAGTGAGTTCCAGGACAGCCAGGGCTATACAGAGAAACCCTGTCTCGAAAAACAAAAAACAAACAAACAAAAAAGACTGAGGAAAAAAGACACACATGAGAACAAATAAAGTGGCAGGTTTCTCTGGCGTCTGAGTTAGGACATTGGAAGGGAGGACTGGAGGGAAGAGAGTATGCAGGAGTGTGGCAGAGCATTGCGGTGAAAATGATGACTTTTACTTTCTGAATACCCCTGGTGTGGCTGGGACTGATCAGGGAGGTGGGAGGAAGGCAGATGGGGAGGATGCTTGTGGGTGTCCAGCTGTTTGTAAGCCAGCTTTACTGAAATCGTACAGACAGTTAATCAAAGCTCAGAAAGAAACAATATGTCTCCCATATCACTGGGCCAGGAGAGGCCAACAAAGGACAGCTATTAACCAGAACAAAGGGCAGCTATTAACCATAACAAAGGGCTCCTGACTTGGATCCCAACTATGTTTCAATAGAAACAAATTGTGGCCCTAAGCCCTGGAAAATGAGAAACTTTTAGACAGGCAGAGAGGCCGTGGAAGAGGGTTTCCCATGGCAGGAATCTACTCAGAAAAGAATTGATGATGGAGAAGTAAGGCTTCAGAGGCCTTCCTACTCACTGCCTCACGGACTTCATAACCATGTGGGCAAAGAGGAGCCCACAGGAGAGTGCCGTGAAGCGAGCACACTGTGGAGACTACTAGAACATGAAGTGATGGGGTGCTCACCGGGATAACCTCTCACAGTTGCGTTACTTACGTAATAGATTTTTGCCTTAAAGAATCAGTCCTGTGATGTTTTTATTTGCAAAACTTTTTAAAATGATAGTTTTTTATGTAATTAATTTTGAAAGGATATAAAAAGTGAGGTCCAGTTAAATGGTTGTGTAAAGGATTCAGACATCCTTTAAATCACAAATGGGAATTGTTTATGTTGTGGACAGCCGTGTGTCACTGCAGTGTCCACGTGTGGCCTGCCACAGTGGGGTTCCAGGTAGAGCTCAGCTGTTTCCAACCTTACATTATCAACTGCTTACCTAGCTCACAAAGTCTTGAGTGTAAGGAGCTACTATGTGGATGAACCTGGCTAACCTGTCTATTTTATAAGTGTATTAGGTAAAATTATATTAATTTCCCCTTAAACACACATTTTGAAAAGTACTTACATCATAATATACACCCTGACCTGGCCAAGTCAATGCTTTTTTCTTTGAATCCATGGGAAAATCAAGCAGTTCATATCTGTAAGGGTTACCTGAAAATGAAACCAAAAGTAGTTATTCTGAAGAGATCAGAGTGGTCTTTTAATTAACCAGACCTATGGGTACAGTAGGACCAGGGAGAGATATCCTGTTTCTACCACAGAGACTGTCCTTGAAGTGCAGCCATGAGTGACTGCAGAGGCTGGTGAACTAGTCTGGTGCCCTAAGCTGACTGAGGTAAGCTGGACATCTTTCCTAACCTCCTGGCGCCTTTTTTGATTTACTGCTGAATCCATGCTAATGATAGGAGGTCGTACAGTTTTGATTTCAAGTCATAGTTTACCTCTGGTCTTCAGAATTGCTGTATCATAGGCCTTGGTTGGCACTGTTGGAGGAAAAGGCTGCTGGGTGCGAGCTTTCACACCGGTATAGAGGTCCTTAGGTGATGTAAAGGTCGGGAACACGGCGCCACGGCTTATGTGTGTATGATAGGGATGTTCAACTGGATATGGTGAGCAGATTTCTCTAAAATTCATTGAATAAATAAAAACATACAAAGAAGTATAATACAAAAGCCATCAAACATTTACTAGGCTCCTTTGTTGTAGTACATGCTGTTGTAATCCCCGGGGAGATGGCCCAGACCACTCTTCCTATACTCACAGAGATAGCATTCTATAGAAACTACCAAAACAACGAAGTCTTAATTTTTCTAGATAAATCAAAACTAATTTAATTTGAAAAATAACCACACTTAATTATTATTAGTGAGTAGTTTTCCTAAATGGCTAATATAAAACTGTATTAATTTTATGGTTTGTAGGAAGCATAGAAGTTGCTTTTAACTTCCATTTCATGTTTTAAAGAGATCTATATATTTTATTTTAATAGAACCATTTTGAGCATCTGGCCTAGTAATTCAACCTCTTGAACAGGAATTCCAACCCAGGCTACTTGTTTCTTCGAACAATCAACAACAACAACACACACACACACACACACACACACACGTACTTTTAAAATTAAAACAAAATAGCACAGTGAAGAAAAATGTTCAGAAGGCAGAGGGATCTAAGTTTGCTATTGCTTGGAGAACTGGCACAGACTAGGGAAGGCACAGGAGCTGTACTGACCAGAGAAAATTTGAGATGGCAAGGGACACAGAACAGAGAATGTGTTTTCTAATTAGAATTCAAGAAAACAAAATCCGTGTTACAGGTTGCATTGTGTTCCCTCTCAAAAATCTGTGTGTTGAAATGCTACCCCAAAGCCTTCTATTGTAAACTAATTTGGAAATAGGGTCAGTGTACATATACTTGGGCAAGAGGGGTCATACTGAAGTGGGGTGGGCCCCTAATTTGAGGGCTATTTGACTAAAAGAAAGTCAACCTTGGACACTGAGACTGCCATGCAGGGTCAGAGCTGAAGACACATCTATATGGCAGCAGGCCCGGGCCAGCCAGAGGACTCCCCTCAGCTCTTAGAGGGGACCAACCCTGCCTACACTGTAGTGCTTTGCTTCTAACCTGCCACTCAGAACTCAGACTCAAGAAATGTAATACCACAAAAGGGCTTTTCCTTTCTCACGCTTTGTGAAGAGTTAAAAGTCTCAAACAAAAATTTATCAAAGGTTGTTAATACCCCACTTCCCCAACCTTGCCCTGGATCCTGACAGCGTTTTGAGTAGCTAGCTCTTTGATTTAGCTGAAACACAGTTCTAAAATGTTAACATTTCCATTAGGTGTGGGAGAACTTGGTGGCCAGGAGCACCTACTGCTCAAATATGATTTCTTATGCCAGTTTCTAATGAAAGGAGCTCTGTCTCTCAAGGTCCCGCTGATCCCGGGAGTGGGGAAGAAAAGAACAAGATGACCCAGAAGTACCTCATAGTGCCAGAGAGGGAGTAAGTGATAGAAGTAACACCCCACCCACAGCCCACTGCACTGTGGGAGATGTTAACAGAATACAGGAACGGATTCAAAGACCAGCTTACAGCCAGTGCAAGACACAAAGGTAACTGGCACTGGATTCCTTTCTGAGTTCCTAAACCAAAACAAACACCCACAAGTTTGAAACAGGTTATTATTTAAAAAAAAACAAAAAACATCTTTTTTTTTAAAAAAACAAAAGTATGTAAAATTCCCATTCAGAATACCAGAAATTTTTTGGACAGAAACTAGCCCAGGTTGGCCCAAACTCATTATATACCTGGGGATGACCTTAAACTCATGATCTCCTGCCTTTGCCTCTAGATACTGGGCTTACAGTCACATGCTAGGACTCAAACACAGGGCCTGGTGCGTACTAGGCAAGTGTTCTACCATCTTAGCTGCATCCAGCCCTAAACAGTTTATGAAGATGCTGTGCTCTTGGAAGTTAATGCAGAATTCCAGACGCCACCTTCACACATCAACTCTCTCAGAAGCACAATGGGGAAGGAAGGATAAAAAGAGCAATTGCAACTGGGAAGCCGTGAGCATCCCCGAGCCCAGTGCCCAAGGGTCACATCAGAAGTAGATGAAGTGGAACAGGGGAGTGTGTAAATAGCACTTTACCTCTGTGGTCTTTCTCTCCAAAGGACCATCTTACCAGCACCCATCTTACCATTAAAAAAAAAATCAGCCAAATTCCATCTGGGGTCATTCTATAAATATTCTATAAACCTAAAAACTGTTAAGATTATCAAAACAAGTGTAAGTCTAAGAAAGTGTCCCAGCCAAGGGGCACCTGAAGAGAACTTCCCTGAGTGCAACTCAGTGTTCTAGGTGCAATCCTGGAACAGAAAAGACCTGATCAGCTCTGAAGTGTGGGCTCATTGATTACAGTGCATCATTGTTGGTTCATTCGCTATCAAAAGCATGCTGTGTGGACGTTAAGAGGCTCCCAGGAGGGAGAGTAGGGGTACACAGAGAAGCTTCTAATATATAGAATAGCCTAAAACTATGTAAAGTAGATTTGCATTTATAAAGATCGACTGGGTCTAAGGGGAGAGCAATAAGAATATCAGTGCCTTGGGCTTCACCAGACTGTCCCCAACAGTTAAATGCAGCTTTCAGGAAAAGTCCCGTCTGTGCTCAGACCCATCTAAGTCATAAGCAGTGCTATCTTTTTTTATTATTATTATAATGAGGAGGAAAATGTAAAGTATATACTTACCCTACAGTTGAATTAGGTGGTTTGGGTAACCTTGAACAGAAACAGGAAAACAGTCCTAATTTAAGTTGGGGGTTTTAAACACTTGAATTCCCATTAAAAATGTAAGAATATGAAGATATATTCTGTGTTAAGTCACGTTGACATTTGGGCATTTTTTACTGCCTTGCACAATGATAAGACATTGGTATTTTCATATCTCGGTTGTCTATTGGGTGGTTTTCCTGTTGATTCCAACTTAGTCCTGGTCACCAAACCTTTTGTTGTCTGTCTTTGTAGGGAAGTTTCAGGGCTAAGGCTCCTGTTCTTACCTCTGCAGTCATAACTAGGCAGTAGTCAGACAGCCCCGAGAGCATGACATCACGTGTGTGTGATGCACTGGTGTGTCCTAAAGTGAGCTGTGTGGCCTGGCCGGGAGGCTGTATACATACTGCTTACCGTCCCCTCGCCCATGGCTGCTAATCTTTAATGACAGTAGATACTGCAGTCAACGAGGGTAGAGAACAAAACCACCAAGTTCCCAGAGGAATGGGTTTTCTGAGCCAGTCATTCTGATGTGGTATACTTACTAACTACTCTGAACCCACAGACCGAGATAATATCATAGTACTGGAAACCAGCCCCCTGAAGAGAGACAGTCACACACTGATATTGATACTTTCAGCCTATGCTCATAAGACTCTGAAAATAATCACAATGTTACCATTTCGCAATGTTTTTTAAATACTAAATTTTTAAAAGATACAATGAAAGTAACAGATGTTCAGAGACACCATTTCCTTGACATCAGTCTATTAATTCTGCTATGTTTGAGTTCCATTAATGAAACTCAAATGAGTAAAGCTTGGGCAAACACAAAGGTTGGCTCCCTCTAGTGGCTCAGTCCTGTATTGCAGTAGCTTCTTAGAACAAACCTTAAGGGTTCAGTGTCACTTCAATGTCTCTGCCATTGCTGTATGCTCATTGTATGTGGAACCAGGCTCCATTAAGGAGATGGCATTTTAATTTTAGTTGAAAATAAAGTAGTGGTTTTTCAGTATACATAAGAAACCATTTCAAAACAATTTAATATAATAGAGTCAGTACTTTGAATTGCAGGTGAGATAGCTGGTATCCCTTATCTATAGAGAGACCATAATTCTATTAAAATTAGGTGATCATAATAACCACTCTCATCATGAACTCAAATTAAAATTGTGTTGAGGACCCTTGGCATGTTTGTTGACTCATTAAAACACATCTAACAGACTCTCACTGGACTGAGAAGGAGAAAGGCAGGGCCGTGGCCGGAGGGAGGTGACCCTCCCTGCCCTCCTGCTCTCCATTGGCCCTTGGTCTCCACAGGCTTGTTTAAAGACTGCACATAGTCTGCTTGGTTTGTTTGCTTCCATTTGCTTAGTGCTGATTTCTGGTGTTGGTGATTGTTAATATGAAGGAAGGGTTTACTTCTATAAAAGGGCCTTTGAATTGGCCACATAATTCACTTCCACTTCATTCTCTGTCACCTCACATAAAGCAGCCCCTGCCCAGGACTTACAAAGAGTCGTTCCCATACACGTCGCTCTTCTTGTTCTGTGTCAGATAGTAATACTGCTCAACTGGGAGCTTTCTGAAAAGATAAGAGCAAACAGAATGTGTTTTTACAGAACATGGCACATCCAGGAGACGGTAAGGGATGAATAGGTAAACACAGCCGTGACTACACAGAGCCCCTCTATAGAATATATAAGAGGTAGTGCTGTAAGTTAGTTGTAAGGTAAGAAGTTTTCAGTAAGCAGGAGGGGACAGCATGGGAATGTGAAGCGGTGGCTTTATCCCACTTGTCACAGCTGATGGTCATTTTTAGGTGAAGAGCCAGGGAAGCTAAGCATCTTACAGTCTGTGGAACAAGGAACTGCTTGGCTCCGAATGCCTTTTTGGGACATTAAGTTAGAGCCTGGAATAAATCACATGCAAGTTTCCTTCCTTGGTTGGCTCCTACTAATGGCATATGGTTTTCTTTTTTTATCATTTGGTTCTTGTTTGGTGATAAAATTTGAATTTGTTTTTATCTTTTACACATTTTAAGTTTCTCTTCATGTAGTCACATTAACATTTAAGTACCATCATCATTACCATTAAAGACCACCAAGAAAAAGTTCACAGATCCTTGAGTTCACACGGTACTACAGGTCTACTTAATATTTTTTATCATCTGGCAGTAGTTTAGTGAAGAATCTACTTATGGAGAACTCAAAAATTTGCTACTTGACTAAACTTATAAGTAAAAGTGAAACTTTATGAAAGTGAAAACAAGACCATACATTTTCATTACGTTGATTTTATTCTTTCAGTGAATGGATGAATTGGGAGATGTCTGACTCGACTTAGAATTTCTGAAGACTGCATGCTATGGTTAAGTGAGTATTGTTCAAAATCCCTTTAAAGAGTTTTACTTAGATATAGTCATGCCAGGAGGAGCTGGAAGGGCAGTGATGTCCCCCACAGCACGACAGGATTGCTCTGCTGACAGCCAGCCTTCCCTTAGCCTTGCTTGTTCTGTTGCCCCACTCTAACAATCCCCCATGGAGTCCCCTAAGGAGCAGGTATCTCTACTTCTCATAGAGTCACTGAGGAAGAAGGCGCCACCCTGTCCTAGTTTGCTATCTGTTGCTGTGATAAACAGTGACCAAAAACAGTTGGGAAAAAGGGGGCTTATTACATTTTAGGTTATAGTCCATCATTAAGAGAAGTCAGGGTAGGAACTCAAGCAAGAACCTAAAGGGAGGAAGTGAAGCAGAGCCCACAGAAGAGGAGCACTGCTTACTGGCTTGTTTCCCTGGCTCATGCTCAGCCCACTTTCTTATACAAGCCAGGACAAGCTACTTAGAGAACACTGCCATTGGGATGGGCCCTTCCACATCAATCATCAGTCAAGGAGATGCTTGCACATGCTCACAGGACAACTGGATAGAAACAATCCCTCAATTCACAGGGAACTAGTCTTTATCAAGTAGGCAAAAAATAAACAGCACACATCCCCACAAGTAGTGGCTATGGAACCAGAGAACCCAACTGAAATGCTCTCCCCACCCAGGGAAAATGACCTGCGGTTTTATAAGCAATATTTTTATGAACTAATTCAAGCTTGACCTATTAACTGGAAAATATTTTGTATAAAAGGCTCTTTTGAGAGAGAAAAAAAAATTCCATAAGAAAAGACAGTTTTTGTTGGGGAGAAGATAAATCATTTCTACAGTTTTTTTGAAGTCTGCTAGAAGATGAGACTGTCTGAAAAGATGTTTTCAAGATAAGTATGCTAAAACAACAGTTTTGATGTGGGGAGCCGACAGAAGGCCACTATCATCCTTGCAGCCATCTTGAGCCATATACCCTGACAAGAGACTTGTTTTCAACAGCCTACAACAGCTGAGCACACTCTGATAACATCTTGTTTTATATACCCAGGATTTTCCCTTGGGTGTGTGTGACTTAAAGGCATGACTTAAGAAGTAAGACTTTTAAAAGGTGAGAGGCAGACAGAAAAGGGGACTGGAAACTTGGAACTTGGAGGCACTAGGGACTAGGAACTAGGGACTAGGAATTTGAGACTTGGGACTTGGACTAGGAACAAAACTTGGAAAGAGAGAAGAAGAGAGACTTGAGAATAAACGGGACTGAATCACACTCTGTCTGGTCTCCATTCTTCACATCCGCCCTCACTCTCTCTCTTGCTGAACCCTGACCCGAGAACTGGAGCAGCAGTGTGGGCTGTAACAAATTTGGCCCCCAAGCTTTTGGCAGTGTGGGTTCCAACATTTGGCAGAGCGGTCCCTGACACTTTGACATAAAGGAACATGAGAAAAACAGATTCATTAACCTAGAGTCTGGGTCAGGGAAGACTGATGTTTCTAAAGGAATAGTATTCCCTCCTCAGGGTCTTAAGGCTGTGTCCAAGCAGAACAACAAACCTCTTTCTTTCAAACTGGATTTCTCTGAATATTTAAAACTAGTCTTTTTGCCCCCCCCCAACTTTTTATAAAAACACACTGGAGTTCTGTGTGAGTACCTCTAATTCCTCTAGAATCTTGTGCCTTCTTAACATACAGATGTTGGGAGCACAGCTGTGTATTCCTCACAGAGCTGTAACCCAGTTGCTAAGCCAATGCTTGCTATGTTCAAGTTATGGAGTAGATAGTAAGTGAATCAATAAATCAAGCAGGTGGAGGCACTTGGAACTTTAGCATCGAGCAAACCTGGGGCCTAATCTCTGCTCTGCAGATCCGCAATGTCTCAGAGGCTCCAGAGAAGAGTGACAGCCCCCAGTTTACACACTCAGCAGCTATAGCACAGTTAGGAGTTTCTGTGAGAGTGGAGCCTTTAAGGTCTGTTGAACAAGTGTTCGAACTTGAGATCCTTATTATTTGTGATGTGTCTGCATCTTCTCATTTGGTCTCTGCGGGGTCTTGTTTTTGATTTGTTGACGTTTAGAGAAGGTCACTGGCTGCACATGGCCCTATCTTAACATTTCATTTTCTAGCTGTGGCTTATCTTTCTTATTTATGTCTTTCACATGCTTTAGAATAACAAGAAACTAGTTACATAGACTGAGTCAACCAGGCAACAGGGAGTGTTAGATAAGGCAGGAAAGAAGGTGGGCTCTGTGCCATGGCTGTATGGAGTCCATTCTGGGTAAATATAATAACCTTTAGCAAATAATGTGGCTTCTGGTTTAATTTGCTGCTCATTTTTTTTAACCTAGGGCCTTGTGCACGCTAGGCAAACGCTGCACCACTAAACACTGAGCTATACCCTGAATCTTTTTTTTTGTATTTTATGTTCCAGTTTTAGACAGGATCTTTCTTACCAAGTTGCCCAGGCCTTTAATTTCCAACCTTCCCACCGCAACCTCGTAGTCAGCTTGGATTGCATACCTGTATCACCAGCCCCAGGCTCCTTTAGTTTCATGTTTTGAATGCCCTTGCTGAAGGAATGACTTTAGAGTCGATTACTTGAAGATATGAGCAAGACAGTGAGTTCAGTGAGCAGAGGTGCCTGCTGCCCAGACTGACCAGTTCCCAGAACCCACATAGCAGATGCAGAGAACCAACTTTCAACGTTGTCCTCTGACCTCCATGTATTCCATCCCAGACACATATGAAAAAAAGAATCAGCCAGTAAATAGTGTCCTGCAGACTCAAATACTGTAGAAAAGACTGGTGAGCAAACTGGAAAACAGAGTCTCAAACCAAGAACATCCGTATAAATTGGGCTAGCTTTTGCTCAAGCAAAAACATTTTTAACCTAATCTCTTCCTTCTACTTTTTAATCTCATTTAATTTAAATTCTGTGTGTATGGCTGCATGTGCTTACATGTGTATCTTTGTATCACATGCTTATAGTAACTGTGTAGTCTAGAAGAAGTGTTAGATCTCCCAGAACTAGAGTTAGCTGCCATGTGGGTGGGTGCTGGGAACCGAACCCAGGTCCTCTGGAAGAGCAGCCAGTGCTCATAACAGCTGAGCTACCTCTCAACCCTCATTTGGTTTTACTAAGTGAGGAATTAATCAAATTTTCTAATCACAATTCTTCAATATCTCAAATGACAGCAACATAAAATGAATCCTACAGACTTCCGGCTGACTTCACAATTGGGAAACGCAGAATTCGGTTTTCTATTTGTGTCTTTCTATACGCAATAAAAGGAGTCTAGAAGCAGACACGTTGACAAAGAACCAACAGGAAAAAACCGAGACACGGTTAGTGAAGACACTGTGAACATGAATGGTGGGAAGTTCACTTACTTTGGCCAGATCTCTCCACCAAATCCATAATGTTGATGCCCTTTGCTCATGAGACGGGGAGGCTCACATTTTGGCCTGTGTTCTTCGGGAAGGGAAACTGGAAGTATGCCACCATATTCCCTTTCGGCACCCCACCGATGCCTGCATTGTGGCATTGCCTCCCTCAGCTCCTGATACCTGTGAGAAAGGACACACTTCTGACACTGCTTGATTGCACTGAAAATCCCTTTCGCTTCTTTAGGATTTTAGGCCTTGGGCAGGCTTCCTGAGCCCTGTGGGATGAGCTATGAGAGTGTAGGGGAGCAGTCAGAGATACAGAAGTGGAGCCCAGAGAGGCACAAGCTGCCGGGTACTTCTCTCTGTGTCTGCACAGTACATGGCTCAGAGTATCCCCACACCCACACATATACCCACACACAGTACCTGTGAAGTGTAATGGACAATTAACACTCAGGAGTAGCTTACAAATAGAACTGAATGAAATTGCTAGATAAACAATTACTGAGCTATGGCCCATGGACCTACTAACTGTTTGGAAAATAGTATTTTACTGGGAATACTGCATTTCATTTATGTTTGACTAGTCTGTGGCTGCCTTCACTTTGTAACAGGAGAACTAGATGAAACTATTAAGCACAAAATATTTTATCTGGCTCGCTAGAGAGAACATGTCCTGAGCTCTACACTAACCAGTTTAGGGAAGTTTGGTGACAGTTGCTCTGGGGTGCCATCAGGCCTTTCCCCTCTCCAGCTCTGACTATGATCAACGCACATGGTTTAGGGGTCATGACAAGGGAAAATATTAAACACTTGTGATTAATGACAAGCTAAGCTTTAATTTTTAAGTTTGTAAAGTTACAATTGAATCATAAATGAGTCAATTTCTCAATATCTGACCCCAGTAAATTACATTGTCCCAGAAGACAAGCCAGAAGGCAATGTTAATCAATCATGAGTACTGGCACGCAGTGACACCAGAAAGTTATAAAACAACAACAAAATTAAAATAAGAGGTAATGCCTAGATCAACCATGACCCCCCATCACCCACCCCTGCAATCTTTCTCTGTGTCCCGGCTGGCTGGGAACTCATGGCAATTCAACTGCCTTAGTCTACTGAATGCTGGGATTAACAGGAGTGAACCACCATGCCCAGTTAATTTCCTTTTAGTTTAGATAGTTGGTGTGTGGATGTGCTGGAAATTGAATCTAGAGCCTCATGCTTCTGAGCAAGAGCTCTGCCACCAAACTGCTCCTCGTCTCTAAACTTTCAATAGAAGAAAAAAAAAAAAGCAAAAGGATATGTTGCTTAGTAACTTACTTAACCTTCTCAAAGGAGAAGAAATGAGATTATATAAAATAGTTGCTACTGTAATTATTCGAAAACACACAAGTGAATAAAGTAATTGAAGTAAGGTGTAAAGGTTACATTGTTCTTTGATCACTGGGTAAGCCAGAACCCTATTTCTGACTCTCAACTGTTTACAGTAATTTCAGCTAACCTAGTCTTCCTCAGGTTCTTCTGCCCCCCTTCTGTGTTCCAGAATACATATAGGTTAAGCCTGGTAATGTATGTTTTCACAAAGCTTCTCAAGTGATTTTTTTTTGAGACAGGGTAGCCCAGGCTGGCCTTGAACTCATGACAACAGTTCTTTTTCAATGGTACTGTCTTAGCTTCCCAAGTGCTCAAATTACAGGGATAAGCTGCTGGGATTAATTAATTAACCATAGGTGATTTAACGTACTGATTGCTTTGTCCACTACATAAAGAACAAAGTAGGCTGGTGTAATTATATATTACCATTAAATTGCCAAATTAACTAAAAATTTGTCACATTTTGTAAGGGCGTGCCTATGTCTATGCTTAGAAACTAAGCTTCTGAAAGCTAACATACATTTTGATTTCTCGTTACGACCAAGAAGAGTGATTCCCTGGCATGCAGGGGCTTTCTGTTTTCCATTGTTTTGTTTTGGTGGGTACTCTGTGGTTTTGGTTGACCCAGAACTTGTTTGGAAGCGAGCCTCAGGTGTGACAGTGTGGAGATGCTGCTGTTACCCTGATGAAACTTTCCAGAGCAAACAGAACGTCGAGGGAAAAGATCTTCTTTAAGCTGCCTGGTGGCTTCTTATGAAGGAGTTATGAGGAAGGGTTGTAGGAGCACATGTTCATTGGTGTTCTGTCTGGAGACTACAGTAGAAAGGCACTCACATGAAATAAAAGGGGAAGCAAGGCTTGCTTGTGAGAAGCCAGTGATGGTTGTTCCCAGACACTGTTTTAAATGGCCTCTCACACTCTATGGGTAACTGAGCATATGGTGGGCACTTAACTTTCTCAAATGTTATTGTCTGTTTTCAAAAGCACTGATCATATGAAACATGTTTACATATTTATTATTAAGAGTATTTTGCCTGCATGTATATGCACCACACGTGTGCCTGGTGCTCATAGACTTTGGAAGAGGGCATCAGATTTCATACAGCTGGAGTGTGAGCCAGTACCTGAACCTGGGTCCTCTGTAAGAGCAGCAAATGCTCTTAAAGCTGAGCCATATCTCCAGCCTGGAAAAAATTCTTTTGCAAGGAGCAGGTTTATAAATTGAAATGGATCCATGCAACCCAACCAGGATGGCATGAGCCTAAATGTAAGAGAGAACCAGTGTTGGGGCTCAGTCCCTGGGGGAGACCCTTCAAGAGCTCCAGGCCTGGGAATAATTACTTATTATTTTACACATTTCAGCCTGAAGAACCAGAAAAGCAGGTAGAAGTTACAAGAAAAAAAGCTTCTTAGAAACATCTCAAAGAAAATGATCAACAATCAGGGACAGTTAAAGGTGGGATGGATTGCCTGTGTGGAAACAGTGGATTGTGGGAAGTTTTTGTTTTCTGAGTGTGTGTCTATGCATGAGTGTATGTATGTGTGTGCAGGTGCTCTAGGAGGCCAGGAGAGGGCACTGCATCTTCAGGAACTGAAGTTACTGGTAGTTGTAAGTTGCCACATTAATGTAGGAGATGGGAGCCAAACTTTGGTCTTGAGAACCAAACTTGGGTCCTTTGGAAGAACAGCAGGTGCTCTTAACCGCTGAGCTCTCTTTCCAGCCCTACTTCAGAAGTGTTTAAACTGAGGTAGGGTGGCTTTCTGTCTAATTCCCTAAGAACAAAGACAAAAGTCTGTGTATGTGTTCCTACACAGATGTGTGAAGACAGAAGTTGACATTAAATGCCTTCCCCATCCATCTCCACTTTTTGAGACAGGGTTTCTCACCGAACTTGGCATTTACTGATTTTACTGACTAACTAGTTACTAAGCCCCAGGGATTCCAGGGCTCCTGTCTCTGCCTCTGCAGCACTGGGGTGATGGGTTCAAAATGCCTTCACATGCTTTCTATGTAGGTACCAGGGATCAAACTCACATCTTCAGGCTTGTGTGGTCAGCACTTTGCCAGCTGAGCCTATTCTCTTCTACAAAGAATTATTAGGGGTTTGGCCACACGGAATTAGAAAAACACAAGACAAGAACACAACTACACAAGGTACTTCGAAGCAGAGACTTATTCTTCTTCTAGAAATGATTCCAGTAAACCCCGGGGGAAAAGCCGAGACAGAGTTTGGCTAAGTATGTGTCTGTAGCCTACATATATCATAGGTGAAGGAGGTAATAGTTCCCACTGGTCTCACGGCTGTCATGAGGAGCGAAAGAGCCACAGCAAACCATGGCCCAGGGTTCACACAGCATCTTGTTTGCAACCAATTCTGGGGTTCTTTCTGGGCAGAAGGCATTGGTGGGCAGGCTATTAGTGAATACCACAGTACTCTATTAAAACAAATTAATCTTCAAGTGAAGAAAGGGACCATCCTAGGGTTCTAGAACAGGGCTGGAGATGTAGCTTGGTGGTAGAGTTTGCCTAGCAGGCACGATCTGGGTTCAGTCCCTAGTGACACACACATACACACACACACACACACACACACACACACACACCCTTTAGAAGACAGTGGAAGAATATGATGCATGTGTTTTTCTAGTACACACTACTTTTCCAGTTTTAACAGATTAACCATGTAGTTTAGTAACGTTTTGCCGTCTCTTTCATGTGATTAAATAGGAGAGCTAAAAGTGTGTGTGTTATAGAAAGTCACTAATGTGATGTAATCCTTCTGCGCTTTTCTAATTTTTGTTTTACCTGTCTTCTGAAGCAGTTGGGCGAATAGTTGTTTCGTACGGGGTGTGCAGTCCATTAGAGTAAAAGGTGTTTGACAGAATGTCAGCTCCTTCAAGCTCCCTGCAACAGTAGGGCCTGCCGTGTATCACCTCCATGCTTCTTGACTAAAAAGGCAGTCTGGAGAGTAAATAGATAAAAATGAACATTTGGTCTTAGTATTTCAGTGACTCTGCCTTAGGTCGGTCAGGAAACATTTTCTGCTGCCAAAATTCTTCAATTTATCGGTGCACAAAAATCAGAGGCTTATTTTCTTACTGCCTGGGGGGGAGGAGGTTTGTGGATGCTGTCAAACCTGTAATAAAGTGACGTAAACTTCTGTGGCAATAAACTGAAGCAAACCTGCGAAGTGAAAGATGAACAGAGTGAAACAAGCACTGAGCCCCCTACTACAGTTTATGTCTTGCCTCAAATTTAACCATATTCAAGAACAATCAGGTAACGTCTACCGCGGGGACCTTTCTAAGCAGGGAGACTCGTCATTAACAGGTCAAGAGCCCTTCCTCTAAAGGCTCTGCGGATTCTGCTTCACGGGCAGTTAAACCGGGTGGCGCTGCACCTCTGGCCGCAGTGGGGACACTGGGTTCCCCGGAGCGCTGGAGAGAAGTCCGCCCCTTCGGAGGATGTCGGGTCGGTAGGCACAGTGCAGCCAGGGGTCGCACGCACCTGACACATCTGCCCCGGAGCGCTGCCCGACCGCGCCTCCCCTTCTTGTTTCGGGAGCTGGTGGGTCTCCTCTCCGCGGGGCGTGGAATTTCGTGGTCTTCCGCACCTGCGGGCCCCGGGAGCGTGCGGGCAGGTGCGGGGGAGGAAGGCCAGAGGGCTGCGGGTAGGCCGGGGCGGGGTTGAGGCTGCCTGTGACGGCGGCGGTGACCGCGCACTAGGTAACACATCCTGAGGGTGGGGCGCCTGCGTGGCCTGTCGGAGCGTCGGCCGGTGAGCGGCGGGGAGCCCCTTCAGAGGATCCCAGGCCACCAGAATTGGAACAGGGGCCGGAAGTGAGGCAAGAGGGCTTGGTGGCTAGGGGGAAGGTAGAACCGTCGCTTTTCCGCTTCAACGCCATCCCTGGCCCTGGAGTCTTAGAGCCTTCAAACTCCGGAGCCTCTCAACTGCAGACTCGGCCCCGCCCCCACCTTGGCCCCTCCCACCCTCCTGTCGCTCCACCGCCCCTGGTCCCCTCCCTCCTTCCCAGATCCCGCCTCCTCCCTCCCTCGCCGAAGGTTTCGCCTCTTGCAGGCACCAACTCGGCCCCGGGCCCCGCCCCACCCTGTCTCCCCTTCGCCCCGCCCTAGGCTGACCCCAAGCGCCCCCTGGTGGCGCCACCTTGGCAATCCTTTCGTCCTTGAATTATCTGGTCCTACACAGTTGCCTTAGAGTTGAGCCTGCTCTCTCAAGGCGTGGGGGGAGCAAAAGCTCTGGTCCTGGGAAGGAGAGCGAGATCTTTGTGTAAAAAGCAGACTGTTACAGTCAGTTTGCAATATGATGTGCTCCCTAAGTTCGTCAGAGTTACAGAAAAGCCCAAGGCAGCTAGGTATGTCTCCTCCTAGCTGGTGTCTCACCCAGTTTATCTCACAGCTCAGAAGAGTTGGAGAGGTACTGCTGAGCACTAGATCAGAGAAGCAGACACTCTCCAGCCCTACATTATGGATAAAGCTCTTGTCATAAACCAACAAGATGAAGAGTTTGGGCACGGGGCAAGTCCTGACATATAGGATGGAGTTTCTTGGTATCAGGGGAAAAGCTATCATCTTGCTTCAAATCAGTATACCAGCCGTGTTTGGCTTTTCTCAGTGCTTATGCTTCTGCAAATTTGAATTATTAAAAACTGCTTGGTTTATCAAGTCTTTTGAATTTATTCTTTCCAACACTATTAAGTTAAAGTAGTGGGAGTACCCTGGCAGGTTGGGGCCAAGGTGCGCCACTAAGAGTTCATGCTGCAGAACAGATCGAATGTCCAAGGGGTTTATTGGGGGAGGAAGAGCAAAATGCCTTCCCGGAGTGGAGACATGAGAGAGACAAGAGACCATGAGACAGAACAAGGCAGACACACATGTGGGTGGCCAGGATCTTTTAAAGAATGTGCATATTGCATAGTGGAAATGTGCTGCCACTGAGTTGCTGAGTGGAACACTGGCAGAGTACCCAATTCACAGCATTCCTCCCACTTGTTCATTATTAAAGGTGAAAAAACAGGATGGGGTGATGGTGAGGCTGAAATTGAGGGCGCTGTTCTCTTTAAACTGTTTACTGCTGTTTGGGGTCGATGAAATCTTTGGGGACCCAAGAAAGCTGGAATGCTGGCCAAGTCCTTGGAGCACTAGCTATGTTACTTGCTGTCCAGGCTCTGTGGGACCATTTGGAGCTGGAAAGTAGAGGCCTAGTCAGAGCAGTCTGCGAGAGGCTGGAGCACCTGGGGCTAGCTGCTTTGAAGCTATCCAGTATGCAGATTTTGAGGGAACACTTGGACCTGGCAGGATGCTGAAACACACATATTATTAGGGGCAGAAGATATTCCTTAAGTGTGCATTTGAAACTTTTAGGCCCATGGTTCTAGTAGTTGAAGGAGGGAAGTCCAAGGACCAAGAAAAGGGAGCCAGCACTCACCCTCAGGAATAAACAGGTTAGGCAGGTGGGGGAAAGGGCCATTGATTGACAGAAGTACCTTTCTAGAGTGCATCTGACTCATCAGAGTTGGAGGTGAGTCGATTCTCTGAGGCTTACAAGAACTTAAGTTCATAACAAGAGGATCAGTTTTAGAGGCATTACCATTACCATTGCTTGTAACCTGCACTGAAATCCATCCACATCATAGAAAAGGCAGTAGACTGACACCTTTTGAGTCATAGAAGCTTCAGAAATGGGTTTGGGTAAAAAGCACGAACACTGGGAGTGTCTGAGGGATTTATTGAAGCCATGCTGGCTCACACTGCCCTTTACCAGGCTTATACCAACCAAGTGCAAACTTGATGTTCATCCAAACTGGCCCAATTCAAAGCTATATGATATTCCCTGCCTCCTAACAGGCAGGGCCCTAAGATGCTCACCCCAGGAAGGAAGCACAGAAAAATGGCTGGCTTCTCAGAGTGGAGTATATAGGGGATATTTTAGAAAACAGAAACTGGTCTGGCTTGTTCCCAGGCAGCCACTATGTTCCCTCTGCTCCTCAGCTCTGACCCGGGCTCTGGCTAGCTAGCTGCACAGGCCCTGGCACCCATGAGATGGCAGCATGGGGGATGGCACTGCCAGTCCACCACGCTGCATCCACAAAGCTCAGCTGAACCCCAGATGATATCTGCAATCCTTTAAGTACCCGGTAGAAATGAGACTCTTAAAGCTTAATGATTATAGAAAGGATTTATATATTTAGAAATGCTCAATCAACAAGATGCCCACACAATTAGAGTTGTTACCTAATATCTAACACCTTTTGATAGAAGTTGCTACCCAGGACAGCTTTTGACTCATTTGTGGTTCTACATGGCTGATAGCCTACTTCTCTTCCCCTTCCTCTTTTTCTCTCCCAGCTCTACCTCCTCTTTTACTGCCTAATCACTGAGCTCCACTGCTAATAATAATGTAGCAAAATAAGTATCCTGCTACATATCACCCTTTCTGTTAGCATAAAAGAGAAAAAAAACCACTTTCCCTCAAAATATAGAGTACAACTCTTACCAATTTTAATAAGGTACAAGATAGACCTAATACCCAGTCCAATATATTGTCAATAAAAAGACTATTGTCATCTATCTTAACTTAAAAGACTATAGTTCTGTACCTGGATTGTGTCTTGGCTTTAGAATGAGTGCCATATGAAAACAATCCTCTCAAATCTGTTCTCTCAAAGTAAATAGCCTGGGTTGGCTATGAGATTAAGTATTCAACCCCATCAGAAATCCAGAATGACTGAAATAACTGAAAATATGGGAAGCACAAAGAATAGCTTCTAAAATTTAGCCAATTTATAGAGACCACTGAACACCTGGACAGTCCCTATACTTCAAAACGTTGGAGCATCTGGTCTTCAGCCTTCTGGCCTAGGATCATCTGACAGACCTAGTGATGCAGAATTATTAAGGGCTGATTACTCTGTCTTGGCAGATATAATCAGTCGACTATTCCACAAGTGTGTCCTTTTCTGGACAGTATTTTGTCTGTAGATGAAAAGAGGCAATTCTTGTCTAGTGGCTGTCTCACCACTACTGGAGTAACTTCAAAGATGCTCAATTTATTCTTAGAATCCAAGAAGAGAAAGCTGTCAGGAGCAGACAGGTCTCTAGTCAAATGATCTTTAATAGAGAAATGTCTGTACCGTCAATTCTGTGGACTTCTGACATTTTTGAATACCAACTATCTATGCAAAGCAACCAGGACTATTGTCCATTAATTCTTCTCAGCTATTTCTAATTAAAATCTATAAAAACTCCCCAACAATAAACTCAGAGCCATGAATTTGTTATAGGCTCTTAATTCACATTGCTTGACCACCTAAAAGCAGTTAAAAAAAAAAAAAAAACAGTTAAAGGAGGACTGGGTCTAAGCCTTGTACCCACAAACTTTGAATTAATAGAAGAAAGTATACCAAATGAAACCCTTGAATTTGCATCAAAATAAATTTTGTAACAAAATAAGAAATTATGACTTTAACTTAGTAACAATTATACAGATTTCTACCAATAGATTATGGCTATGTAATCAATTCTAACTATTCCTCCCTGTTCCAATAAAACCATTACTTTTTCCCTAGAAAGACAGCCTAATATTAACCACCTCAGTCCCCAAACCCAGGGAATTGGGGCGCCGACTCTTCACTAACTTCTTCAAGCTGAATGTGGGCGTTGAGACATTAGAAGAGGGACAGGGGGAAGGGTAAATTGATAAGCCTCTGACATCTGTGTCTTCACTGGATCCAGCTGGAAGTCCAGGACATCAGGAGTTCAAACACATCTGCTCAGCTTGGTTGATGAGATTCACCAAGGCTGTATATTCTGCAATATACAATTCTCAAAACAAAATTTAATATCAAGATAATTTTTGTTTGATTCTCTGGAATCTAGTCTTCTGGAGGCCTGCCTCTGTCATGTCTAATCCATATAATTCTGGAATGTATAACTACCTTAAAGACCTCTTCTGAAAGCACACAGGCAAAACTTTTTTTTTCCAAATCAGCATTTCATTGAGCCAATAACCAGAAAAACCTTTATATTGACCTCTTTCCCAGGGAAAAAAGGTAACCACAAAACTGAAAGTCACACCCATTTTGAAATTAAATCAATCTAACACAAATGAAGTAACTAAAGTTCTGTATGTGCCTATTCTTAGGCCTTTTCTAGTTTGCCAGGAAATAAACCTAGAATTCCTGTGGGGCCCATGTTATACAGAACCCGAGTATTCTGTGAGGCAATATAACTTTAAACCATCTTAATACACCTGATTTACACTATCCTTCTGTTTCTCTTTCTGCATAGAACATCTTTTTATTTATACCATCTATCTGTTTGGCTTTCTGTCTAGAGCAGCCTTCTAGTTATTTATCTGTACAGACAAATTTTTTTACCTGATCAAATCGGACAATGAACGTCACTGTACTCTGTACCTGAAGTCAGTGACAATTTCCCTATCTTAGTTCTGAACCCGGCTAACTTCCCCATGTGCTTTAGACAAATCTCTTTAGAAATTCTTTCCTAAAAGCAGATAATCCCTGTATTGTAAATTCACTGTTAAATCATCAACTGCTCCAAAAGGAGGCTTATTCAGTTGGCTCTCTTGACTCAGAACAGCCTGCAGTTTCTCTCAGCAGGGGACCTGCCTGCAAGCAGTTTCTTTGTTCAAAGTTCCCATGCTGGAGTCACGTGACTTGTATCAGTGCTACTCACTTTTTAAAAAATAAAAATAAAAAAAAATACAACTTTAGCACTTGGGAGGCAGAGGCAGGCGGATTTCTGAGTTTGAGGCCAGCCTGGTCTACAGAGTGAGTTCCAGGACAGCCAGGGATATACAGAGAAACCCTGTCTCGAAAAACCAAAAACAAACAAACAAACAAACAAAACAACAACAACAACAACTTTAACTCTCAGGTGAATAGTTTTAAGTTTCTAGTGAATATTTTCCCCCAAGTTGCTGTGACACTTGTTGAGGCTAATATTTAAAACGGAGGCACCCGATCTGGTTTGTTCTTAAGCAGCTGCCATGTTCCCGACTAAACAAGGCCCTGAGGCCAAGAGCGGTGGCTTGCTCCCACTGCTGCTCAGCTCACACTGGCCAGAAGCACCAGCTCTGGCACCCATGAGGCACCATCGTGGTGGCTAGATCAGCCAATCCACCATGCTATTTCCACAAAAGTTGGCTGAACCCCAGGCAATCCCCGCCATCCATGTGGTAACCAGTAGAAATGAGACTCTAAAGCTTAATTATTATCCAAAGGCTTTATGTATTAGAAATGCTCAATTAACAACTTGCCCACACAATTAGAGCTGTTTTTTCAATATCTAACCTTAAGATATAAATCGTTACCCAGGACTGTTCTGGACCCATGTATGGTTCTCCATGGCTGCTATATCTCTCCTCCTAGGTCCTTCTCTTACTTCTCCTACATTAGCTCCTCCTCAATCACCATGCTTATTGCAAATAATGTAGCAGCAGCAGGAAACCATACTGCTACAGTGGGGCACCTGGAAGCCCACAGCTATGGGTACCCCCCAAGATAAGAGGAGCAAAGCACAAGAACAAGTAGTTGAGTCCAGGTACATGAAATATGAGAAAACAAAAATGGCCTCTGTAGCAGGAGGGAAGCCATGGAAGGGAAGAAAGGCCAGCTTATTGCCAAAGAGCAAAAGAAGACACCCTATTGCAGCATGTAATTAAAAAAAAAAAAATCACACTATACTGGTTAGGCACCAGCAAGGTAGTCTCGCCAACCCCCAGCTGCCACCCCATGTAGCAGTCTTGCCCTGGTTCCCACAGTTAGCTGCTGCCAGGCCTCTCACACTTCCTAGGCCACCCACCTGTGGCTAGCCTACAGAAAGCCAGCTGCTGCTAGCACTTCCCCTCAGCCCTTCTAAATGATAACACCAAAGACTTGTAATGTACCAGCCAGATTTAGAAGGGTAAATCTACAACCCCAAAATGCCCTCACCAAGAGCACAAAACTCAATGAATACAAACACAAGCTGCACACCTAGATCAGGCAAATGTACCTTACACTACTTTATTGCCCATCTGTGAAATCCCCAGTTATTTATGGACTCTAAGGCCACTTGGCTCAGCTTCTTTTCCCATCTTCTTTTGTCCTCCATATTCCCTCTCTTCTGTCTCTCTCCTTTCCCTCTCTAAAACTTTCAGCTCTGCACTTCCTCCCACTGACCAATCACAGGCTCTAGCCTTATCTGACCAATTAAGATTTTACCTGATCACAGGTGACTATTGACCTTGAATATAGGGACTCTTGAAGCAGAAAATAAAAACAGCAATCCACAATATTTCCCCTTTTTTGCCCAATTAAAAGGCTCTTTTCTCTCAGATATAAATTGAACACAACTATTATCATTCTGTAATTTATAAAGTAGAAGATACACTTAAGACCCAGTCCATCAATTCAGTTAGTTAAATAAAGCACTATCATCTATCCTAAATAAAGCACTATCATCTATCCTAACTTAAAAAGGCTTATAATTTTATACCTGTTATGTCTTGGCTTCAGATTTTATACCATCTGAAAACCACCCTCTCAGGTCTATATTATCTTTGTCAATGCTAAAGAGCTTGGGCTGGCTATGAGACTACAACTAGTCTTCAACATCATCAGAATTCCAAGAGTGACAAACTTTACCTGAAATCATAGGAAGCACTAACACAGCTTCCAAAACAGAAATAAGTTGTGGCAACAGCTGCCTACCTACACAGTGCCCTGTTTCTCAACATGTTGGAGCTTCAGCCTGTGGCTGTTTGGCCCAGGATCATCTGACAGACCTTTGGAACACAGAGTTATGAAGGACTGATTACTCAGTCTTGGCAGGGATTATCAGTCAACTATTGTTGGGAGTTGACTTGTAGCAGAAAGCGGCTATCAGCTTTGCAGCCATCTCGAGCCATATACCCTGACATGAGACTTGTTTTTCAACAGCCTACAACAGCTGAAGCACTCTGATATCCCACCGAGCTTGTTTTGCTGTTTACTGCCCCCAGCTGCAAGGCGCACGTGGTATTCACGCCTGCAAGGCACGTGACAAACTGTATAAATACCCCGGACTTCCCTTCAGAGAGAGACAATAAGAGAAAATAAGAGAGACAATAAGAGAGAGACATGAAGAGAGGCAATAAAACGAGAAACTGGACTTGATCACACACCCCGTCTTGTCTCCATTCTTCACATCTCTTGCTTAGGCCCTGACCCGTGGACTGGAGCAACAGAGTAGACTGCAACATTTTGGCCCTCAAGCATGAGGCAGAGAGTGGGCCACAACACAGTAGCTCCAAAGCGTGGGTCAGAGTGGGCCTTGACAGACTATTCTGCATAGTGTGTCCTGTTTCTGCCCAGGGGATACCTTGCCACGATGTACAACCTCACCTGGAGGTATAGATGCTCAATTTCTTCTTTAAATCCAAGAATGGGGTACTGTCAAGAGCAGATATGTCTCAACAAATGATTAAATAACATTAAATGTCACATTCTGTGGATTTCTGATGTTTTTGAAAACTATGTAAAGTAATCTGGACTGTTGTCCTTTAACTACTCTCCACTATTTCTGATTAAAATATCTTGAAAGCACAATTGAGTCACAACCATGAGGTTGTTATCTGGCCCTTAACATGCATGCTTAATTATTTAAAATCAGTTTGTAAAGGCAGTTATAGAAGGATTCAGTCTAAGCTTTGTATTCTTAAATTTTTGTATCAATAGAAGACATTCATTCTGCATCAATGTAAGAAATTATAACTTCAATTTTGTAACAATATACAGATTTCTACCAAATGAGATTATGGTTACAAATAAATACTAGCTATTTCCTCCCTGTTCAAATTATGACCATTTCTAAGTTCCCCAGTAAGACAACTTAGAAAAACTATCTCCAGACCCCCAAACCCAGGGAACAGGGACAATGACTCTTCATAACTTCTTCCTGCTGAATATGGGAGCTGAGATATCTTTAAGGGTGGGAAGGGTAATAGAAAAGTTGGTTAGTCCTTAAGAAGGCCACACCAACAATTGTTATTAGTTTCTGATGCCTGTGTTCAGACTGGATCCATCTGAAAATCCATGTCATTGGGAGTTCTGGCAGGTCAGTTCAGCATGTCTGAAGATGCACCTCACACCAAAGCTGTACACTCTGCAATATACAAATCTCAAGACAGAATTTAAGTACAATCAACATACCTGTATGGATTCTGTTAGTCTGTGTAGGGTGTACAGAGTAGTTAGGAATAAAATTTTGCTCCTAGTTTGGCATGTGAAAGACAATCTTTTTTTTGGGGGGGGGGGTGTATTTTCTTTTAATTCTGAGTTTTCCCTATTTTTAAATCAAACCATGATTTTACCTTTTCATTCAGGGGTTATAAACGCAAAAATGCAGGATGTGGAAAAGGGGGTGACGCAGGAGCATAGGTATTCAGGGGGAGTACAGATATCTTCCAGAACAGAGTGTCGGCTGGGTGAAGGTTCAGGGAACATGTCACTATAACTCTGTCTATGATTCATTTGTTTTTTTTTTTTTTTTTTTTTTTTTTTTAATCTAAGCTGGTATTATCTACCAAAGGTTACCTATCCGCAAGGTCTATGGCTATTCTTATCCAGGCTGGTAAATTTCCACCAAAGCTGCCTGTTTACAATATCTTATAGCTATCTGTTTCAGTGTTTTTCCTCAGAGACCAAGGCTTTGTGTCAGCAGGCTGACTCAGACCTATGGCTGATTTTAGGCCCTCAGTGTATTATCAAGGCTGCCCTTGACATCTCCTCCCTTCTCCAAGTATAGAAGGACTGTGGCGATTCCACTCTTGCAAAGGTGGGGATAGAGGCCTGACCTCCAGTAATTAAAGGGGACCTTGTAATGGCTCTGGTTCTCCTGTCTTTGTTCAGTGAGGCGTGAGGGCCATACCCATCCCGATGTCTTTTTCCTGGAGAGGGGATACTTTTGACATCAAGCCCTATGAAGTCAAGTTTGTCCCTCAGAGAACCCAGAAGGATATTTTAAATTTTTATTTATATTCCCTTGCAGTGCTTAGCCTTGAAGCCTAAGTAATAATTTAAATCGCCAGTCAGAGGGGGTTCTGGGTGGCCCCCCTCTGTTTGGTCTAGGGCCACAAGTCCCCTCTTTTAGGTTGGGTGGAGATGATTTTGGGAAAGGACAATCTTTTTATGAGCCAATTTTAATAATAACCAATCATAAGTCTTCACTCATGCCATGTGAAGGATGGCACAAAAAAATCTTTACCGTTTTTTTGTTTATCTTGAATCTAGTTCATGACAAGCTCTTCCTCTGTCATATCTGATCTATATAAACCTGGAAAGTGTCCAGAGACTAATCACCTTTTCTAAAAACACAAACACAAAGACTTTCTCCCAAATTAGTATGTCCTTCAGCCAGTAACCAGGAAAGCATTTAGCTTGACATTTCTCCCAGAGGAATTAAGATAACCACAAAACTCAAAAATCATACTCAATTTTGTATTAAACAATTTAAAACAAGAAAATTAATGCTATTTAGCCTATTTTAGGTCTTTTCTAATCTGAAAAGCCAGGATTTTTAACCCAAAATTTCCCTGGATCCCAAGTGAAAAAAGAATGAGTGTCCTGTAAGAGTTTATTATAGAATTTTATCTTTTTTTGTTGTTTTTTTTTTTTTTGTTTTTGTTTTTTTGTTTTTTTGTTTTTTTGAGACAGGGTTTCGACCAGGCTGGCCTCGAAGAAATCTGCCTGCCTCTGCCTCCCAAGTGCTGGGATTAAAGGCCTTCTAGAATTTTATCTTGACACTTCCTTTCATCATCTCGTTTAGAGACTGTAGCTCTTTTGATAATTCAGCCCCTGCTTGTACCACAGGGGCTCCCAGCACATCTGGGCCCTTTACTTGCATGAGTTTCAAACAGAGGCAAAATTCCCCATGTGACTCAGGCAAAATCTGTATCCTCTTCTAACTTTAAACACAATTAAACCCAACCCCTATTAATACCTGCTTACAGGAAGCAGGCAGCTTTTACTTATATTGTTTCTATTCATAGCAGGGGAACTCAGAGCCTGAACTGGGTCTATCCCTGTGTTTCTTTGTTTAGAATCACAGGTGCTGGGATCAACAAGACTCCTCTTATCTCACTGAGAGACTGATTTTCCCACTCTTAGGGACAAGAATCCTAGACCCTTAGTGGATTCTTGTCTACCACATTGGACATCATCTGTAGAGTATAGTTAAAAAAAATAGTCCACAGTCAACCAGCTAGGCACCTGCAACAGTGGTCTTGCCAACCCCCAGTGGCCACGCCATTACAGCAGTCTTGCCCTGGTCTCCACAGTTAGCCGCTGCCCGGCCACTTCCCAGGCTATCCACCTGTGGCTAGCCTACAGAAAGCCAGCCGCTGCTAGCACTTCCACTTAGCCCTTCAAAATGATACCACCAAAGACTTATAATGTACCAGCCAGATTTAGAAGGATAAATCTCCAACCACAAAATGCCCGTGCAAAGAACACAAAACTCAATTCATATAAATACAAGCTGCATACATAGATCAGGCAAATGTATTCTACACTACTCTGTTACCACCTATGAAATTCCCAGTTACTTATGGCCTCTAGGGTCACGTGGTTCAGCTCCCTCTTCTACCCTTTGTCCTCAATCGACTCTCCTCTATTTTCCCCTTCTCTAAAACTTTCAGCTCTACCTTTCTTCCACTTCCCAATCAAAGGCTCTAGCCTTATCTGGCCATAAAGACTTCACCTGACCTAACCTGAGTATAGGCACTCCGGGGGAAGCAGAAAGTACAAATAGCAATCCACAACACCCGATAGTGTGGACCAGTTCCCTGCAGTTCTCCACGCTAGATCTATGCACACCAGACCTCTCAGCTACCAACAAAAGCATGTTCAGGAACAGTTCCCAGTTCCACAGAAAACTTAAGAAACCAGAGTCCACATATGTCCTTTAAAATCCTTCAGAGTTTTTGAAAGGTGACACAGTCTTCAGGAGACCATGGACATGATGGAGTCATATGCTGCTGCTGCTGTTGCCTCTGTAGTAGGAGAAGGCTGAGGAGGACTTGGTGGACATGAACTAGAGCAAGAGAGGCTGTACCAGCAGGTGCCAAAGTTGTCACACTAGCTGCTGCATGGTAGAAACATCAGGAACTGGCTGCCATACTCAGTGCCCAGTGGCAGGGGCTGGGCCCTTGCTAGGCAGTGCCAGAACACTTCAAAGAGCAATACAGGACACTGGCCACAGTTCTGGATACAACTTGACACAAGCCACCCCAGCAGGCTACCCACAAGCAAAAAAGCAGACAGAAGTTCCTAGATCATCCACAGCTGGCCCTGAGAACCACCCTGCTACACCTAGAAATTCTGGGCCTTGTCCACATGAACTGAAGATGTTCCAGCCATGCGCTACTCTGAAATTTTCATACATTCTGTCTACACTTTCCACTTGGGAAATTATGAGCACTTTGGGTTTGTGGTTTTGGTTTGAGACAGGGTCTCGCTGCAGAGTCCAGGCTGTCATTGAACCAAGTGACCACTAGGTTCCCATTCTCTGTCTTTGCTTAAAGACTTAATAAATTCTGATTGATGTGTGCTCTCACTCTGTGTGTGTCTGTGAGAGAGAGAGAGAGAGAGAGAGAGAGAGAGAGAGAGAGAGAGAGAGAGAGCGAGCGAGCATGCTCAGCAATACTCTTTAAGGCAAGCTCAGGAATGACAGAAATCTCTTGTGGAACAGGGTTTAAGAATTTTCAGTAGGAATACAGACTGTGAAAGAGGGGCAGAGGGGCTTCCTCCCTTTATCCAGAAATGTATGATTCTGCCAGGTTGTCAAGTTGACTATATCTGGAATGAACTACAATCTAGAATTCCAGGGCTGTCCTGTGATCCAGATCTTGAGGCTGAAAGACACAAGTTTCTGACCTGGATTTTTGTATGTGAAGAGCTTAGGCCCAGGCAAGGTAGAACATATCTTTACTATCAGGAGAATAAGGCAAGGAAGGAGATCTCTGAGTTCAAGGTCAGCCTGGGACCAAACAAGTCCCAGATGCAGGTGTGGTGGCACACCTCCTTAATCTGGGCCACACCCTCTGCTGGAGGCCTATATAAGGACATTGGAAGAAGGAAGATTCATTCTTCTTCACCTGGCTTGCACTTACTTGCCAGCCAGCACTTGTGTTGTGACCTACTTTGAGAGAAGGCCAGTTGAAACTAATACCTAGTTTGGACCACCTAGTGTGCCGGAGCAAGTACAAGATCCTTGGACATCCCCTTGTTGGGCAGCTGGACTCCAGAGTATAAGTCTTCACAATCAATTGGCTCCCTCCAGAGTGATATTCCATAAGTTCTGGTACTCTAGAGAACCCTGACTAATACAGAAGGAAGCATGGATGTCTTTAGCTTCGAGCCCAAAAAGATGACCAGAGAGGACTGGAGGAAAAAGAAGAAGCTAGAAGAACAGAGAAAACTGGGCACTGCTCCTGCAGAAGTGGATGAAGAGGGAAAAGATATCAACCCTCATATTCCTCAGTATATTTCTTCGGTTCCATGGTACATTGATCCAACGAAGAGACCCACTTTAAAGCATCAGAGGGCACAGCCAGAGAAAGAGAAGCAATTGAGTTCACCTGGGGAATGGTACAAGAGAGGCGTAAAGGAGAATTGTATAACTACTAAGTACCGCCAGGGTGCCTGTGAGAACTGCGGAGCCATGACCCACAAGAGGAAAGATTGCTTCGAGAGGCCAAGGCGGGTTGGAGCTAAATTCACAGGTACCAACATGGCTCCAGATGAGCACATCCAGCCTCAGCTGATGTTTGCCTATGATGGCAAGAGAGACCGGTGGAATGGCTACAATCCGGAAGAACACATGAAGATTGTTGAGGAATACGCCAAAGTGGATCTGGCCAAGCGAACATTGAAAGCTCAGAAACTGCAAGAAGAGTTAGCCTCTGGAAAGTCCATGGAGCAAGCTGATTGTCCAAAAGCCCAGTGGGGAGAAGAGGAACCCAATTGTCAGATGGAAAAGGATCCTGCCAGTGAAGATGAGGATGAAGACAAGTATGCAGATGATCTTGACATGCCTGGGCAGAATTTCGACTCTAGGAGACGCATTACTGTTCGGAATCTCAGGATTCGTGAAGATATTGCCAAATATTTGAGGAATTTAGATCCAAATTCTGCCTATTATGACCCCAAAAGTAGAGCGATGAGAGAGAATCCTTACTCCCATGCAGGAAAGAATCCAGATGAAGTGAGCTACGCTGGAGATAACTTTGTTCGCTACACAGGCGACACCATCTCCATGGCTCAGACACAAGTGTTTGCTTGGGAAGCCTACGACAGGGGGTCTGAAGTGCATCTGCAGGCAGATCCTACCAAACTAGAGCTGCTGTATAAGTCCTTCAAAGTCAAGAAAGAAGACCTGAAAGAGCAGCAGAAGGAGAGCATCCTGGAAAAGTATGGTGGGCAAGAACACCTAGATGCTCCTCCAGCCGAGCTGCTCTTAGCCCAGACAGAAGACTATGTGGAGTACTCCAGGCATGGAAAGGTCCTTAAAGGCCAGGAGCGGGCTGTCGCCTGCTCCAAGTACGAGGAAGACGTGAAGATCAACAACCACACACATATCTGGGGATCTTACTGGAAAGAAGGCCGCTGGGGCTACAAATGCTGTCACTCTTTCTTTAAGCATTCCTATTGCACTGGAGAAGCTGGGAAGGAGAGTGCTAATTCAGAGGAATGTATTTTAAGTGATGCAACTGGAGAAGGGTCTGTGAAGAAACCTCAGACTCTCATGGAGCTGCATCAGGAGAAACTAAAAGAGGAGAAGAAGAAGAAGAGGAAGAAGAAGGAACAGGGAAAGAGCAGGTCTGACAGCAATGATGAGGAGAGGAAGCAGGAGAAACTGCAAAAGGCACTGAATGCAGAGGAGGCTCGCCTTCTTCAGGTGAAGGAGGTCATGCAGACTGAGGAGAGCAAGAGGCCCTACAACAGCATATATGAAACCCAGGAGCCCACAGAAGAGGAAATGGAGGCTTACAGGAGGAAACGGCAGAGGCCAGATGACCCCATGGCCTCTTTCTTAGGACAGTAACTGGTCAGGATCAGACACATACACAGTATGTTCTTTTCAGCTCCTTGCTGCCCATACATAGAAAATCTTTATCTATCCTTCTTGCTGCCTGACATTAATACATTTTTCTGAAGTCTCCAAGTCTGTCTCCTCAACAGTCAAGAAACAAAACAAGCAAGAAGAACATACAATTGTGATAAGGGTTAAACTCATCCATCCTAATGAATGATTTGAAGGAGAGTTTGGCTCTCTTCTTGCCAAGTGTCTTGCAGAACCTGCCACGATGGCTCAGCAGTTCAGAGCACTGACTGCTCTTGCAGGGGTTCTGAGTTCAATTCCCAGCAAACACAGGGTGAATCCCAACCATCTGTGATGGGGATCTGATGCTTTCTTCTGGTGTGTACTTATATACATACAATAAATCTGTCAATCATTAAAAAAAAAAAAAAAACAGAAAGTGTTTTTTGTGTTCCTTCAGACTTGCTTTTCTTTTTAAGCAGATTATGTCATCTGTCACCTTTCCAGACAGCCAGGATGAATAGGAGATAAAAGGTAGAAAGCAAAGATGGCTGTTATACCAGCATAAGTTCAGAAGACCAGTGCATGGAGGACAGAGTGGGGAAGTGGTTGGTGGAGCCAGCTGAGAGCTGCAGTCTCATGACTGGATGCTGGAGAGTTCCAGGCTTCACTGTGCCTCACTCAATCCTCAGTCCCTCACAAAATGAGGACTTGCTCTATGTCGTACAAAGTGGAGTTTTGATCACCATGAACACTCAGTGTCGCAATGCTGAGATGTTGGGACTAATTCAGTGATGTGTGAATGTTCAGACTGCTCTATCCAAATGTGTTTGGCCTGATAGTGGAAATTAGCAGTCCTAGTATTCAGGGACTACACATGTTTCTTTGTGCTATAGACTATGATTATCAAGGTGAGATTAAGGTAATGGCCAAGGATACAGACGATCGTCAGCATTCCTACAGGAAGGAGGATAGCTCAACTATTGTTACTTCCATTGTTTCCTACTAATCACAAATTTTAAGAGCCCTAAGAGAGAAGATCAAGGCTTTGGTTCCTTTGATGCATACTGGGTACAACTTTAGTTAAAAACCTATGACAATATGGCTTGATGGAAAGGCATTCCAAGGCTTGGTTGATACAGGGGCCAATGTGACTTTCATAAAACAAAGTGATTGGCCCACCACCTGGCCTCTGACCCCAACCTTGACCAACTTAAGAGGTATTGGCCAAAGTCAAACCCACAACAAAGCTCTAAGGTGCTGACATGGAAAGATAAAGAAGGAAGTAAAGGAAATATACAACCCTATGTCATCTCAGGCCTTCCTATTAATCTCTGCAGCCCAGATCTCTTATCCCAGTTGGGATTGATTATGTGCAGCCCTAATGAAGTAATCATGGCTCAAATGATAAACTCTGGATTTTCCGAGGAAAGGATTTTTAAAAAGTGAAGATGGGATTACTTATTCCATTGAGGCCCATGGCAACACTGGAAGAAGAGGCTTGGGGTATTTTTGATGGGGGCTGTTGACTTACCTGCATCCCCAGGGTGTTGTGCCGATCCCATCACCTGGAAGGGGGACTTGCCCATCTGGGTGGATCAGTGGTCCCTAACCACTGAAAAATTACAAGCTGCTCAGTTGCAATTGCAGTTGTAATTGCAGGAGCAGTTACAGACAGGACATTTAGAGGAGAGTAACTCCTCCCTGTAATACCCCAGTATTTGTCACCCAGAAAAAAAAAAAATCAGGAAAGTGGAGGTTATTGCAAGACTTGAGGGCTGTTAATTCAACCATGATTCGGATGGGAGCCTTACAACCCGGGCTGCCCACACCGGTGGCCATACCTTTAGGCTATTATAAATAATTATAGATTTAAAAGATTGTTTTACTATCCCCTTGCATCCTGAAGACAGAAAGTGTTTTGCTTTCAGTGTTCCCACTATAGACTTTAGAGAACCCACGGAGAGGTACCAGTGGTCTCACGTGGCTCTTGAGTACTCAGAGACAGGAAAGGGAGGCTAGAGTCTTCTGACCTAAGACAGGCACAGTGTTTGTAAGTTTTCCCAGCCTTCCCTTTTGAAAACATTAAAAAGGGGAACCTGTTGGGTGCCAACTCCTAGCAGAAAGCTGCTATCTTCTTTGCAGCCATCACGGGCCATGTATTTGCAGCTTGATTCTCATCAGGGTGGAAAAGTGACTTGTTTTTCTAGCATGATGTTTTTGCAAGCAGCCTAAAACAGCTGAGCACACTCTGGTAAACATCTTGTTTTTCTCAGACATATCCTGAACTTGTTTAGTGTCTCCAGCTGCACTCCCCTGCTTGTGCTTATATACCCATGATTTTCTTTCAATAAATGAGCCTTGATCAGAAAACTTTGTCTTGGCTCCATTCTTCCTGTCTCTTTCCCTTCCATCTCCACCCAGTCTCTCTTGCAGACCCTGTTGACTGACCCGTGGGTCAGGTCACTTCTTCCCAGACACCAGTGCACAGGTGCTATACCTGCTGAGGCACTCAAGGGCTTGATTACCAAGAAGGACCTGGAGCTCTGCAGAGACATCAGCCAGGTGCTCAAACTTTCTGCCAAGAAAGTTTCTGTCAAGAAGCCTTGAACACAAAGACTGGGAAGAGGCCCATAGTACCCCAACCTGCAGCCAGTGGTACCTTCAAGTCCAGTTGCCCTCAGGGACCTCAGTTCCCTCCCAGAACAGGATGAACCACATCTCGGGCCTAACCCTTGAGTGCCACAGGCAGCCTGTTCTGCCATGGTTTCAACATTTCCCATCTGCCCTTTCAGTTTTGTTGACAATCTCCCTAGGCTTTGTCCACCTGAACTGAAGATGTTCCAGCAATGCACTACTCTGAAAATTTCATGCACTCTTTCTACACTTTCCACTAGGGACATTAATAGCACTTCTGTTTTGTGGTTTAAGTTTGAGACAGGGTCTGTATGCAGACTCATGGCTGTCATTGAACCAAATGACCATCAGGTCCCCATCCTCTGTTTTTGGTGCTTTAAAGCCTTAATTTCTGATTGATGTTTCTCTCTCTCTCTCTCTCACACACACACACACACACACACGAGAGAGAGAGAGAGAGAGAGAGAGAGAGAGAGAGAGACAGAGACAGAGACAGAGAGACAGTGAGAGACACACTAGACAGATACACAGAGGCCCACTGAGAGAGGGAGCATGAGAGAGCATGAGAGAGCAGGAATACTCCTTAGGACAAGCCCAGGAACGACAGAAATCTCTTGTGGAGTAGGGCTTAAAGATTTTCAGTAGGAATACAGACTGTGAAAGAGGGGCAGAGGGGCTTCCTCCCTTTATCCAGAAGGGTATTGGGTATTCCTGGTTGTCAACTTGACTATATCCTGAAGGAACTACAATCCAGAACTGGAGGGCTCACCTATGATCCAGATCTTGAAGGTGAAAAACACAAGTTTCTGACCTGGATCTTGGTATGTGGATCTTGAGTCATAGTGGCCATGAAAAGCTTAGGCCCAGGCAACGTAGTACATACCTTTAATATCAGGAGACTAAGGCAAGGAGATCTGAGTTCAAGGTCAGCATGGGACAAAGCAAGTCCCAGAAACGGGCATGATGGCACAAACCTTTAATCTGGGCCACATCCTTCTGCTAGAGCCTACATAAGGATATTGGAAGAAGACTCACTCTTTCAATTAATGAGCTTTGATTATTCTGCATAGTGTGTCCTGTTTCTGGACAGTATTTTTGTCTGTAGATGAATAGGAAATTTCTGCCCAATGGCTACCTTGCCAGGATGTACAACCTCACCTGGAGGTATAGATGATCAGTTTCTTCTTTAAATCCAAGAATGGGATGCTGTCAAGAGCAGATATGTCTCAGTGACAAATGATTAAATAACATTAAATGTCACATTCTGTGGATTTCTGATGTTTTTGAAAACTATGTAATCTGGACTGTTGTCCTTTTAACTACTCTCAGCTATTTCTGATTAAAATATCTTGAAAGCACTCTTACAATTGAGTCACAACCACGAGGTTGTTATCTGTCCCTTAACATGTATGCTTAATTATCTAAAATCATTTTGTAAGGGCATTTATAGAAGGACTGGGTCTAAGCTTTGTATTCTTAAATTTTTGTATCAGTAGAAGACATTCATACCAATGAAAGTCTGAATTCTGTATCAAAATAAATTCTGTACCAAAGCAAGCAATCAGAACTTCAATTTAAAGATTTCTACCAAATGACATTATGGTTACACAATTAATACTAGCTATTTTCTTTCTGTTCAAATTATGACCATTTCTAAATTCCCCAGTAAAACCACCTAGAAAATCCACCTCCAGCCTCCCAAACCTAGGGAACTGGGACGATGAGTCTCCATAACTTCTTCCTGCTGAATATGGGCGTTGATTTATCTTTAAGGGGCAGAGGGGGCTGGGGGGGAGGATGAACCTCAAAGCTGTACACTCTGCAATATACAAATCTCAAGACAGAATTTAAGTACCATCAAGATATTTGTATAGATCTGTGCAAGTCTGTGTAGGGTGTAAAGACTATTAGACATGAAATTTTGCTCATTTGGCATGTGAAAGAATCATTTTTATGAACCAATTTTAATAATAACCAAAAGTCTCCAGTTATGCCATATAAAGGATGGCCCAAAGATTACCTTTGATTCTCTTGAATCTAGTTCTTCAGGGGATCTCCCTTTGTTATATCTGATCCATATAAACCTGGAAGGTGTCCAGAGACTAGTCACCTTTTTTTAAAAACACAAAGACTTTCTCCCAAATAAGTATGTCATTTAGCCAGTAACCAGGAAAACTTTTAGCTTGACCTCTCTCCCAGAGGAATAATCCTTTCTTTGGTCTTTTATAATCTGTTAAGCCGGGATTTGTAGAAAGAATGAGGACCCTAAGACTTTCTTCCCCCCTCACACCACCACTCACCCTGGCCTCCTGCTAAGACTCTTACTTTGCAGCAAAGTTAACAGATGGAATTGCAAGGCTTGGGAAGGGCTTGAGGCAAGGAAATAAATAGTTCGGAATGGGCGATTTATTTTTCAAGTTCCTCAGATCAATTGGGCAGCATATGGAGGTTAGATTCGACTGGAAAGGAGGCAGACATTCCCCAGAAGACATCCCAAGGGAAGCTAGGAGGTGGGTGACACCGTTCCCACAGGTGAGGTAGGGAGGGAAGTCCAAAGCCTGAAGTTCCCCCAAGGACTCAGGGAGGACTGAGAAAAGAAGGCACAAGCTGTTCAGAAGGCCATCATGAACTGAGCAGAGGCCAAGGGCTACAAAAGCTGGAGGAGACCCCAGTGCTTGGCACCAGGACTTTCGAATGAGCCAGTGTGGAAACTGTGCTCAAAACCCAGAACCTCAGGAAAGAAAAGTGGTCGCAAGGGAAAATGTTAGACTCAGGGAAGCACTTACTGCATCTGTAGGTATCACTCACCAATTGTCAGTGATGGATGGGGAGCTCGGCCACCTGTGGAAGGCAAGGCCATCACAGGCACAGATAAAGTAGAGCTTCTTAGTGTGGCTCAGTCCCGTGAGAGTGGAGTGAGCAGGCACCAGGATAGCCCACCAGACAAAGGTTCCTGGGCAGGTTGGAACCAACGCATGGGGGCATGACAGACATACAGACAGACAGAGAAAAGGAGAGACAAAGAACAAGACACACATGCCCAGAGAGAGATGGGTGGCTGGGATCTTTTAAAGGGTGTGTGAGCCTCATCTCGGGGATGTACTACACTTGCCTAGGACAGGTGGTGACTAAGCTGCAGCAGCTGAGCTGATGGAAGTCAGGCTGGTGGAGTGCCTCATTTACACTCCTGTTGAGCTCCAAGGTGGAGTCCCTGAGATTCTACAGATTCAGACCTGAGTCTCTGCTCCTCTTTCCCTGACAGTGGAATGGTGGAGTTTATCTTCTTGTCCCCCAAAGCTTGGTCTTTCTGAATTTTCAGCCCTTATTGCAAGCCTGACAGAAACTAATTAAAAAACAAAAGCAAACAAAAACCTGCAGTGATGGTGCACACCTGCAATCACTTAGCAGGTGGAGGCACAGCATCAGATGGTTGAAGGTCCTTCTCAGCTACAGTGACTTTGGGGCTGCCATGAACTTCATTAAGACCCTGTCCAAAGAGACTAGGGAGGGAGATGTCAGAGTAAAATACAAACGAGACTTAGGTTTCTGAGTCTGTGCTATTGAAAAACAATGTGAAAACCCGAATGTAGGAAGATGACATTTTGTGAGTAGGAGTCGAAAGTGAGGCAAGAATGAATTCCTCTGAAGCTGTAAGCAGGCCCCCAGTTAATGCTTGCTTTGATAGGATGCTGTTAATCATGAGATTTTCAAGAGGAACCCCAGATCCACAATTTTGAGCCAAATTTGCAGCAAGCCTTAATTAAATTCCGGCCAAGAAAAAATATCTTTGGCTATGTTCATCCCCGTATTCCCACAGAGTGGTCTAGTCACCCTTTGTAGGGGTTAAAAGACAAGCCTCACAATTCACTGCATTTCCCATTGAGCCTAACTGACTTCTAGCAGAAAGCAGCTATCATCTTTGCAGCCATCTTGAGCCATATACCCTGGTAAGAGACTTGTTTTTCAACAGCCTACAACAGCTGAGCACACTCTGACAAACATCTTGTTTATCTCACATATCTTGTTTTGTTGTTTAGTGCCCCCAGCTGCATGGTGCACGTGGTAAAGTGTCTTCAGCTTTGTTCCCCTGCTTGTCCCCAGTGGAAAGGCATGTGGAAAAGCATGTAAACACCCAGGATTTCTTTTCAATAAACGGGACTTGAACACACATCCTGTCTTGTCTACATTCTTCAAGTCTCTTCCTCTCCATTGCCACTCTCTCTCTCTCTTGCTAGACCCTGACCCGCAGACAGGAGCAGCAGCTCAGGCCAGGACAAGAATGTACTTTTGTTTTAATCCCAGGTGTGGTAGTTTTAATCCCATGTGGGACAGCTTCGGCAGAAGCTGACCAGGTTTTCCTTCTCGCTCTAGTGGTAGCATGCTTTTGCCAGCCTAGGATAATTCTGTATAATGTTTGGAATCTGAGAACTTTTCAGAGGGTATGTAAATATGACGGATCTGTGAGGAGGATTCAGTGGGTTGTTGGTCATTTAGGGAGGCTGCTTGCAGTGTGTCAGTGGCCACAGCCAAAGAAAAAACAAAGAGAATGAAATTAGAATCAGGGATTTTCCAAATTCCTCTCTCCTGTCTATTCTTTTTTTTTTTCTCAATGTAATGTTAGTGGGAGAAATGGGGTCATACAGGGTGAGAAAAAGAAGAACCCACAAGGTAGCAGGGACCAGCTACTGAGAGGTTCTCAGGGACAGTGTCAGGCTTGGCTGTCTATGTTTGACCGACACCTTTGAGCCCTAGCATGTATGGTTTAACTCATTTGCCTCAGCCACCAACACAAGTGACCTGCTCACAGAGAGTCACTGTGACTCACTACTTAGGATGCAATGGCCATGGATGGCATCAACATCCTGTGTCTTTTTTCTCCTTCAGGCAGTTTGATGTCTTTCTCACTTGCTAGTTTCCCCACTCTAGCAGTCCTTCACACATGGAAGTAAAACTCAGGCAAAATTCCCAGGGGTGGGATACGGGGCAGCTTCAGCCTGTCAGCAGCAGCTGACCACGATTTGCCTCGTGCTCTAGCAGAAGCATGGTTTTGCCAGCTGCAGATAATTTTTGTGCAGTTGTGTGATATTTGGAATTCTAAGAACTTTTCAGAGGGTACATAAATGAAATAAATAAATGCCTAGAATATTGTGTCTGGGTTGAGAAAAATCCTAGTTCACGATGAGACCATTTATCTTCACTTAAAGAATTTGCAAGACATATATAATAATTTAAAGGTTGAATTATAGTCTATAACCTTTCCTTTAAATCTTATAGAGACCTTTAACAAAGTGGCATTTCAAAAATGAATTAAGTTTTTGAGGCAACTTCTTGGCAGATGAGAAGATTTCTTAAATGAAGAAAAGCTGGATCATACTCCTTGGCTGGAAGATGTATTATCATCTGTCAGTACTGTTTACAAATTTTTCATTTAAAAACATGAAACATTGTAGCTCATTGGTTTCAGGGTATGTGTCTACTCACTTGGAAGACAACTAGTGAACATGCGTATTCTGCTTTTAAAATTACACTGCAAATGGGTTAAATGGCTCCCTCCTTCATTTTTTAATTCATTGACTTTAGTTTTCCTCACCCCCATTCCCCTCTCTCATCCAAGCCCTGCTTCCACTGGAATTCTTCTGTCTCCCCATCAAGTCTTACTCCTTACTGTGTGTGACCACTGGGTTTGATTAGAGCTGTTTGCATGAGAATGACCAGGAGGTAGTTTTCTGGAGCAGGGGTAACTTGTCAGTGCCTACACCACTGAAGAAAGAGATAGCTCTCCCAGCTGTTGTCCATGGCCAGGAGTCCCTTACTGAGTATGGGGCTCCTGAGCCACTTCCTAATGAGATTTATTTCTTCTCTGAGTAGTTGTCTTAACTCATTTTCTATTATTATACCTTGATATAGTAGAGGCTAGTGTTTGTTTGTTTTTGAGACTTGGTTTCTCTTTGTATTCTTGGCTGTCCTGGAACTCTGCATTAGAACAGACTGGCCTCAAACTCACAGTGTTCACCTGCCTCCACCTCCTGAGTGCTGGAGTTAAAGGTTCTGCCACTCTGCACAGCTGACCAGCTTACTTTTAAAGACCAGAAAGGCGAAATTTACATGATTCACAGGTAAGATATCAGGTAATGTCTTTTCCTGTATCTGGCTGGTTCTATTTGCCAAACTATCTTTGAAACTTATCCATGTTTGGTTTATAATAAGATCTCATTTTTTTAGAGCTGAATAATTTTCACTAGATTTGTATCAAGTTAATTAATTTATATCATTGATATAAATATGTTTATGACTTATGTGTGCAATATTATATAATATGTAATCTATATATGTAGTATATATAACCCAATATATTAATTAGATATTAACATATTTATTATATTATACATGTTATTTTATATGTATTATATATACATATATATTGCATTTTCACACACATAACAAATCATATGTATATTTATATTAGTAATATAAAGTAATGAACTGTGGTACTGACCATACAGTGTATATTTTATAAACACACACACATACACACACCATATATAATATATATATATATATATATATATATATATATATGCAATGAACATGGAGTAGAGATATCATTAGGGATGGTGATTTCATACTTTGAATAATGCCCAGAGGATGGATTGCTGGGTCACAGGGTAACTCTCGTTCTTTAGAAGTCTCTGTACTGTTGAACATACTGGCTACAGAGTTCTATATCCCATTAATATACAGGTGTTTACTTTTCCCCACACCTTTGCCAGTCTTTATTCTCTTTCACTTTTTGATGAACAGCATCTTAACAGCAGTGAGGGGGTATCTCCTAGTTGTTCTGATTTGTATTTACTGGATAATTAATGTTCTTGGTTACTTTTTTAATATTGCCATTGGCTACTTTTGTGCCATCTTTGAGTTAGTGTTTCTTCTAGTATTTGCTCACTGATGTGTGGATGTCAAATGTATGCATGTGATGTATGTGCATGTATATGTGTGGCTGATATATATATATATGTGTGAGTGTGATATATGTGTGTGTGGTATATGTTATATATTCATATGTGTGTGTGGTATATACATGTGTGTATGGGTTTCTTGAACCCATGTGTGAGTGCTCCCAGAGTGCATCAGAAGATATCAGGGGTCCTCCTCTGGTACTTTCCACCTTATTCCTTCTTTGACAGAGACTCTTGCTGAATTAGGAGCTAGGCTGTCTGTTCACCCAAAGCACTGGGTTTACAGGCACAATATGTGGTCACATCCAATGTCTTAGTGTTTTTATTGCTGTTAAGAGACATCATGACCATGGCAACTCTTAAAAAGGACAACATTTAATTGGGGCTAGCTTACAGTTTCAGAGGTTTAGTTATTATTATGATGGGAAGCATGGCTGCATGCAGGCAGACATGGTGCTGGAGAAGGAGCTGAGAGTTCTACATCTTGATCTGAAGGATGAGACTGTGAGCAACACTGGGCATTACTTGAGCGATGAAGACCTCAAAGCCCATCTCCACAGGGACCTACTTCCAACAAGGCCACTCTTTTCTAAGAAGGCCACACCTCCTAATAATGCCACTCCCTATGGCCAAGTATTCAAACACAGGACTTTATAGAGGCCATTCCTATTCAAATCACCATACGCAGCTTTCTCTTTGGGTGCTGGGATCTGAACTTGGGTTCTCTTGCCTATTCTGCAAGCATTCTGAAAGCTCAGCTTTGAGCAGCAGATTGCTCTTAGTACTATTAAGAAGAAACACGGCCACACTGTCCTACCCCCAACTTTTCCATATCATAGCTCTGTGTATTTTAGTGTTAGTGTGAGTGTTGGCCACAGACCTAGGAAGTGGAGAGAGAATTATTTATGTTAAGGAAAAACCCTTTAGAACTGAAGTGATTTAGGGTGGTGGGTAAAACCGCACAAGTTAAGATCTGTATGAGGTTTGACTGGGGAGTGAGAGCCCATGGAAGCATCAGAGAAGTCACTAACTTCTGTGATGGATAATTCCTGGCTCCCTGCCAGCCCCACTCCTCCATCCACCTGTTCCCATGGCTGTCTTACTGCCCAGTTACGTGGGGTGTGGCCAGGACTGACAGGAAGAGGGGAAGCAAGGAGCAGTTTAGATGGAGATCGAAGAGGGATAACTTACCATGATCTGTTTTAGTTAAGGAGAGAGAAAAAACGAAGAGGTTGTGTCTTTTAATCAAAGTAATGCTTTAGTTACTGAAATGGGAATGGCTTCGTTGAATGAGAAACCTGTTAATCGTGTCACCAAGAAAAATTAAGAAACTAAGAACATGCTTGCCACATTAGAGCTCATGTTAGCTCATGGTAAGGCAAGTTCATGTAACAGAGATTCCAGGGTCAATAGCTGAGCATTGGTAGCTCTGTGAGTTCAGTAACGAACCTGTTGTAGAGGAAGCACCACCTTTGCATTACATTGGAGACACTGTAACATAGAAAGGGCCTTGCTGTGCTCAGAGGCTGCTAGCCTGCTTTAAGCAACCCACCTCTCCTGGAGGGTTTGTTAGACTCAAAGAGATGCTTACTTCCACCATCAGTGAACTGTAAGGTCAAAGAGACTGTATCCCCATTTAAAGTTAAGCAACCCTTAAGGCTGTCAACTGAGCAATCTATGTGCAGTGTGCTGTACAGAACATAGGATGACCCAGAGGACCTTTTGTTGTGGTGGAGACTCATTTTAGCTTAAGAATTTAAACTTGGTCTGTCCCCTTAGTGAATAAAAGTGATTTTGAAATGTTGGCTCAACTTAACTCTTCACAAAGGAGAAAAAAATTTATTTGAAAGTGTGAAAATTGCATGATGCACTGCTATAGCTAATTACTTATACTTCATATTTCACAAAAGAGGAACAATATATTTTATTTTATAACCAAAGTATACCAGTGCTTAAAAATCAGGACAGGAGGTGAAATCAATTTTGTGGAATTTTTATTTCAGGATTAAAATAATATTTTTCTATTTCTTCAAAGAATGTTAATTTGACATCAGTATGGTTATAATTTAGTTCTGTTCTTGATCTAATAGTGGTTTTCCTGTTTAGCTCATTTATTTCTTTTTCTTTTTATTGGATATTTTCTTTATTTACATTTTAAATATTAACCCCATTAACAGTTCCCACACACAAAACCCCTATGCTGCCGGGCGGTGGTGGCACACTCCTTTAATCCCAGCACTTGTGAGGCAGAGGCAGGTGGATTTCTGAGTTCAAGGCCAGCCTGGTCTACAGAGTGAGTTCCAGGACAGCCAGGACTACACAGAGATACCCTGTCTCAAAAACAAAAAAAAACCAACAACAAAAAAACCCCTATGCCATCCCCCTCTCCTTCTACGAATGTGTTCTGTTGTACGTAGTTCAAAATCACAGCTGCTTATGCTGTCCCATCTTGAGAAAGAGTGAAAGCCACCTTTGGCAACTTAGGGTCCAAGACATGCAGAGATAGGCTAGCCTCTGCCAGTTACTGGCAGGGTGGTGGCTGTCTTGGGTTGAATCAGTGTCTTACACTACAGCTGAAGCCTTTCCTCAGGATTCACTCAGGTAGCACTTAGGGGCATTTGACAGAGAAGAACTTTTAGGAGATGTGCAGCAAATCTCTTCTGTGACATGTGGTTTTGTTATGCAGGTCTTCTTTCTAAATCCTATTGGAAATGCCCAAGCCACTCAGTCTTCATCCACTGTTAGGTCAGGCAGCATGGTCAGTCTTATTAGGTTGTCTTCCCTTCTGTTGTTAATAATCCATTTCAAGAAGAAACTATATCATGTGACATCTGGACTCCTAAAATTGATCTGTGTGGGCCGGGGTGTTGTTATGCTATTTTGTTTTTGTTTTTGTTTTCTTTTCTTTTTTTTTTTTTTTTTTTTTGTGTGTGTGTGTGTGTGTGTGTGCTTGTTTTGTTTGTAAGGGGAGTATGTGTTCTACAAGACTGTGACTTTAGCCATTCTGAATCTGGGTGGAGAGAAGCATGTTCAAATGTGTGGCTCTCTCAGGAAAGTTTTTCTTAACTGAAATTTCAAAAGCTATGTGCAAATTAAAGAAGCTCTCTAGAAACTCCTGGGACAGATAGGAAAATGAGCTTTCCTTAAAGCCACAGAAATTTTACTTCTGCATACACTATATATTTTTGTTTCAAGATCCTTTTGAACATACTAAAGGCATACCTTTCCACCAGGCCCCTAGCCCATGTCTTTGCATCGTTAAAGCCTTAATAAATTCTGATTGATATGTGCTCACAGGTGCTTCCTTGTGAGTTTTCTGTCTCTCTCTCTATCTCTCTCTCTGTCTCTCTCTCTGTCTCTCTCTCTGTCTGTCTCTGACTCTCTCTCTCTATTTCTCTCTGTGTGTGTATGCATAAAAGAGAGAGATATACTGGAAGAGAGAGGGAAAGAGGCAGAGGAAGGCAGAGAGAGACAGAGAGAGAGAGAGAGAGAGAGAGAGAGAGAGAGAGAGAGAGAGACCAGGAATAAGGAATACTCTTTAGGGCAAGCTCAGGAATGACTGAAATCTCTTGTGGAGCAGGGCTTAAAGAATTTCAGAAGGTATAGAGACTGTGAAAGACGGGCACAGGGCCTCCTCCCTTAATCCAGAAATGTATGGCTCTTCCACTTTGTCAACTTGACTATATCTGGAATGAACTACAATCTAGAATTCCAGGGCTGTCCTGTGATCCAGATCTTGAGGCTGAAAGACACAATTTTCTGACCCGGATCTTGGTATGTGAAGAGTTTAGGCCTAGGCAAGGTAGCACATACCTTTACTATCAGGGGAGTAAGGCAAGGCAGGAGATCTCTGAGTTCAAGGTCAGCCTGGGACCAATCAAGTCCCAGATGCAGATGTGGTGGCACACCTCCTTAATCTGGGCCACACCCTCTGCTGGAGGCCTATATAAGGACTTTGGAAGAAGGAAGATTCATTCTTCTTCACCTGGCTTGCACTTACTTGCCAGCCAGCACTTGTGTTGTGACCTACTTTGAGAGAAGGCCAGTTGAAACTAATACCTAGTTTGGACGACCTAGTGTGCCGGAGCAAGTACAAGATCCTTGGACATCCCCTTGTTGGGCAGCTGGACTCCAGAGTATAAGTCTTCACAATCAATTGGCTCCCTCCAGAGTGATATTCCATAAGTTCTGGTACTCTAGAGAACCCTGACTAATACAGAAGGAAGCATGGATGTCTTTAGCTTCGAGCCCAAAAAGATGACCAGAGAGGACTGGAGGAAAAAGAAGAAGCTAGAAGAACAGAGAAAACTGGGCACTGCTCCTGCAGAAGTGGATGAAGAGGGAAAAGATATCAACCCTCATATTCCTCAGTATATTTCTTCGGTTCCATGGTACATTGATCCAACGAAGAGACCCACTTTAAAGCATCAGAGGGCACAGCCAGAGAAAGAGAAGCAATTGAGTTCACCTGGGGAATGGTACAAGAGAGGCGTAAAGGAGAATTGTATAACTACTAAGTACCGCCAGGGTGCCTGTGAGAACTGCGGAGCCATGACCCACAAGAGGAAAGATTGCTTCGAGAGGCCAAGGCGGGTTGGAGCTAAATTCACAGGTACCAACATGGCTCCAGATGAGCACATCCAGCCTCAGCTGATGTTTGCCTATGATGGCAAGAGAGACCGGTGGAATGGCTACAATCCGGAAGAGCACATGAAGATTGTTGAGGAATACGCCAAAGTGGATCTGGCCAAGCGAACATTGAAAGCTCAGAAACTGCAAGAAGAGTTAGCCTCTGGAAAGTCCATGGAGCAAGCTGATTGTCCAAAAGCCCAGTGGGGAGAAGAGGAACCCAATTGTCAGATGGAAAAGGATCCTGCCAGTGAAGATGAGGATGAAGACAAGTATGCAGATGATCTTGACATGCCTGGGCAGAATTTCGACTCTAGGAGACGCATTACTGTTCGGAATCTCAGGATTCGTGAAGATATTGCCAAATATTTGAGGAATTTAGATCCAAATTCTGCCTATTATGACCCCAAAAGTAGAGCGATGAGAGAGAATCCTTACTCCCATGCAGGAAAGAATCCAGATGAAGTGAGCTACGCTGGAGATAACTTTGTTCGCTACACAGGCGACACCATCTCCATGGCTCAGACACAAGTGTTTGCTTGGGAAGCCTACGACAGGGGGTCTGAAGTGCATCTGCAGGCAGATCCTACCAAACTAGAGCTGCTGTATAAGTCCTTCAAAGTCAAGAAAGAAGACCTGAAAGAGCAGCAGAAGGAGAGCATCCTGGAAAAGTATGGTGGGCAAGAACACCTAGATGCTCCTCCAGCCGAGCTGCTCTTAGCCCAGACAGAAGACTATGTGGAGTACTCCAGGCATGGAAAGGTCCTTAAAGGCCAGGAGCGGGCTGTCGCCTGCTCCAAGTACGAGGAAGACGTGAAGATCAACAACCACACACATATCTGGGGATCTTACTGGAAAGAAGGCCGCTGGGGCTACAAATGCTGTCACTCTTTCTTTAAGCATTCCTATTGCACTGGAGAAGCTGGGAAGGAGAGTGCTAATTCAGAGGAATGTATTTTAAGTGATGCAACTGGAGAAGGGTCTGTGAAGAAACCTCAGACCCTCATGGAGCTGCATCAGGAGAAACTAAAAGAGGAGAAGAAGAAGAAGAGGAAGAGGAAGAAGAAGGAACAGGGAAAGAGCAGGTCTGACAGCAATGATGAGGAGAGGAAGCAGGAGAAACTGCAAAAGGCACTGAATGCAGAGGAGGCTCGCCTTCTTCAGGTGAAGGAGGTCATGCAGACTGAGGAGCACAAGAGGCCCTACAACAGCATATATGAAACCCGGGAGCCCACAGAAGAGGAAATGGAGGCTTACAGGAGGAAACGGCAGAGGCCAGATGACCCCATGGCCTCTTTCTTAGGACAGTAACTGGTCAGGATCAGACACATACACAGTATGTTCTTTTCAGCTCCTTGCTGCCCATACATAGAAAATCTTTATCTATCCTTCTTGCTGCCTGACATTAATACATTTTTCTGAAGTCTCCAAGTCTGTCTCCTCAACAGTCAAGAAACAAAACAAGCAAGAAGAACATACAATTGTGATAAGGGTTAAACTCATCCATCCTAATGAATGATTTGAAGGAGAGTTTGGCTCTCTTCTTGCCAAGTGTCTTGCAGAACCTGCCACGATGGCTCAGCAGTTCAGAGCACTGACTGCTCTTGCAGGGGTTCTGAGTTCAATTCCCAGCAAACACAGGGTGAATCCCAACCATCTGTGATGGGGATCTGATGCTTTCTTCTGGTGTGTACTTATATACATACAATAAATCTGTCAATCATTAAAAAAAAAAACAGAAAGTGTTATTTTTTTGTGTGTTTCTTCAAACTTGCTTTTCTTTCTAAGCAGAGTATGTCTGTCACCTTTCCAGACAGCCAGGATGAATAGGAGATAGAAGGTGGAAAGCAAAGATGGCTGTTATACCAGCATAAGTTCAGAAGACCAGTGCATGGAGGACAGGGTGAGGAAGTGGGCCCTGGAGCCAGCTGAGAGCTGCAGTCTCACGACTGGATGCTGGAGAGTTCCAGGCTTCACTGTGTTTCACTCAGTCCTCAGTCCCTCACAAAATGAGGACTTGCTCTAGGTCTTACAGAGTGGAGGAGGTTTGATCACCATGACCACTCACTTGGTGGTACAGTGCTGAGAGGTGGGGACTAATTCAGTGATGTGTGCAGATGGGTTGTTACCTGGCAAGTTGGGAGTGATGTCAGAGAAGGAAGAGTGGGTGGACAGAATTGGGACTGACAGCTTCTCGGGACCATGCTCCAACTACAACTTTGGGCAAGTGGGTCCATCTCGCTGAGCTCTGGCCTCCTTACCTGACAGTGATGATAAGAATCCATACTTCACATATACATAAGATGCTGAGCCCGCTGCCTAGTAGATGACCAGAGATCATTATTATTGATGATTGCAGTATAGACCAAGGGCCTTTCTGGGGCCCTGTGGCTATGATGGGATAGTATGTACTCATGTCACAACAACAGTTGTGTTGGCAATAGCAGTCAAGGATGGAATCAAGGTTAGGCTTTCCCTGTATTTACTTCTGGTCAATCCACAGTTTGGAGTGCAGAGGCCACAGCCTGGAGGCTGCTGTAGGTGGTTCAAGATCACTGTTGCATATGCTGGCTCCTCTTGAGAAAGGGTGAAAGCCACCTTTGGCAACTTAGGGTCCAAGACATGCAGAGATAGGCTAGCCTCTGCCAGTTACTTGCAGGGTGGTGGCTGTCTTAGGTTGAATCAGTGTCCCTTGCACTACAGCTGAAGCCTTTCCTCAGGATTCACTCAGGTAGCACTTAGGGGCATTTGACAGAGAAGAACTTTTAGGAGATGTGCAGCAAATCTCTACTGTGACATGTGGTTTTGTTATGCAGGTCTTCTTTCTAAATCCTATTGGAAATGCCCAAGCCACTCAGTCTTCATCCACTGTTAGGTCAGGCAGCATGGTCAGTCTTTTTAGGTTGTCTTCCTTTCTGTTGTTAATAATCACTTCAAGAAGAAACTATATCATGTGACATCTGGACTCCTAAAATTGATCTGTGAGGGCTGGGGTGTTGTCTTGCTATGGTTTTTTTTTTGTGTGTGTGTGCTTGTTTTGTTTGTAAGGGGAGTATGTGTTCTACAAGACTGTGACTTTAGCCATTCTGAATCGGGGTGGAGAGAAGCATGTTCAAATGTGTGGCTCTCTCAGGAAAGTTTTACTTAACTGAAATTTCAAAAGCTATGTGCAAATTAAAGAAGCTCTCTAGAAACTTTTGGGACAGATAGGAAAATGAGCTTTCTTTCAAGCCACAGAAATTTTACTTCTGTATACACTATATATTTTTGTTTCAAGATTGTTCTGAACACACTAAAGGCATACCTTTCCACCAGGCCCCTAGCCCATGTCTTTGCATCGTTAAAGTCTTAAATTCTGATTGATATGTGCTCACAGGTGCTTCTTTGTGAGATTTCTCTCTCTCTGTCTTTCTTTCTCTGTGTGTGTGTGCATAAAAGAGAAAGAGATATAGTGGGAGAGAGAGGGAAACAGGAAGAGGAAGGGAGAGAGAGAGAGAGAGAGAGAGAGAGAGAGAGAGAGAGAGAGAGAGAGAGAGAAAGCCTGGTAATAAGGAATACTCTTTAGGGCAAGCTCAGGAATGACTGAAATCTCTTGTGGAGCAGGGTTAAGGAATGTCAGTAAGTATAGAGACTGTGAAAGACGGGCACAGGGCCTCCTCCCTTTATCCAGAAGTGTATGGCTCTTCCACTTTGTCAACTTGACTATATCTGGAATGAACTACAATCTAGAATTCCAGGGCTGTCCTGTGATCCAGATCTTGAGGCTGAAAGACACAAGTTCTTCACCGGGATCTTGGTATGTGAAGAGATTAGGCTCAGGCAAGGTAGCACATACCTTTACTATCAGGAGACTAAGGCAAGGCAGGAGATCTCTGAGTTCAAGGTCAGCCTGAGACCAAACAAGTCCCAGATGCAGGTGTGGTGGCACACCTCCTTAATCTGGGCCACACCCTCTGCTGGAGGCCTATATAAGGACATAGGAAGAAGGAAGATTCATTCTTCTTCACCTGGCTTGCATTTACTTGCCAGCCAGCACTTGTGTTGTAACCTACTTTGAGAGAAGGCCAGCTGAAACAAATACCTAGTTTGGACGACCTAGTGTGCCGGAGCAAGTACAGGATCCTTGGACATCCCATTGTTGGGGAGTTGGACTCCAGAGTGTAAGTCTTCACAATCAATTGGCTCCCTCCAGAGTGATATTCCATAAGTTCTGTGACTCCAGAGAACCCTGACTAATACAGGAAGCATGGATGTCTTTAGCTTAGACGGGCAGTTTTGAACACAATGAGAATCACTTTTAGTCTTTCCTCCAAATGCAACAAAAGGAACTTTCAAATTCTGCATTAAGACTATGGCAATAGCAATGGGTTCCCAGTGGTAGACTAAGATCTTACCAGAACTTCATTGAATAACTCTGATCTTGCTTTCACCCCTGCCTTAAATCACCTTGCTAGAGCCTAAAACATTTTCTTAGGTCCTCCCAAGTTTAACAGGAGCATTCTCTGACCTTGCAAAAGTTTACAATGTTTTTCCCACCCCTCCCCAGGTCGGTGAGGTTATCACCCAGAAGCTGGAAAGACAAAGTGGATCTTAGACACTGGGAGCAAGATGGACATCCTGAAATCAGAGATTCTGCGGAAGCGGCAGCTGGTGGAGGACAGGGATTTGCTGGAGGAAAATAGAAAATATTTCAAGCGGAGTAAACTTGCAGAAAAAGAAGAGGAAGCATATTTTGAAAGATGTGGCTACAAGATACAGCCAAAAGAGGCTGAGCAGAAACCACTAAGGACAGCAAGTCCAGGGCTGGGACTTGAAGTAGAAGAGGAAAAGCTTCCTATGACTCTGTCTAGGCAAGAGGTCATCAGAAGACTGAGAGGACGAGGAGATCCAATTAGGCTGTTTGGTGAAACCGATGATGATGCTTTTAAACGCTTAAGAAAAATGGAGATCCTCACACCGGAAGTTAACAAGGGCTTAAGGAATGATCTGAAAGCAGCTTTGGACAAGATTGAGCAGCAGTCCTTGAATGAAATTGTGGGTGGTCAGGAGCCTGGAGAGGAGGACACACAGAATGACCTGAAAGTTCCCGAGGAGCACAGCACCCTTGAAGAGTTAGAGGCACTGGGGGAGTCCCTAGGGAAAGGTGACGATCATAAGGACATGGAGGTCATCACCAAGTTCCTCAAGTTTCTTCTTGGTGTTTGGGCTAAAGAACTGAATGCCAGAGAGCACTGGGTGAAATGCAGCGTGCAGGGCAAGCTGAACAGTGCTACCCAGAAGCAGACCGAGTCCTACCTCAGACCGCTTTTCAGAAAGCTCCGCAAAGGGAATCTTCCTGCTGATATTAAGGAAGCCATAACAGATATCAGTAAGTTCATGTTGCAGAGAGAGTACGTGAAGGCCAATGATGCTTACCTTCAGATGGCCATTGGAAATGCCCCCTGGCCCATTGGTGTCACCATGGTTGGTATCCATGCCAGAAGTGGCAGGGAGAAGATTTTTTCCAAGCATGTTGCACATGTTTTGAATGATGAAACCCAACGGAAATACATTCAGGGACTGAAGAGGTTAATGACAATTTGCCAGAAGCACTTTCCTGCGGACCCATCCAAATGTGTGGAGTATAATGGGCTGTAAGATCTCTGTATGTATGGTGTGTGTGTGGAAGAGCCAGGCCCTGCCCGCAGCATGTGGACTTCTGGCCTTGCCACAGCTCCGAGGGAAGAGTTCCACAGTGGGGCTCCCTTTGGTGAGTGATTCTTGTTGACTTCAAGAGCTGTGTGGTCTTCCACACAGTATTGGACTGCAAACTAATCTTTGTGTATCAATTTCATTCTAATCAGTTGAAAAATGAAGTTCTAAAGATGTTCCCTGTAGTTTAAATGTGTAGACAACCACCACTCAGGAATGGGAGGTTGGAGAGGACTGTTCTCCAGACCCAAATGTGTCATTGGATATTTAGAAATATTTGAGATTGGCTTTGGACTTTCTGTAAATTATTGTGATTTGCACATTTTTCTAGGTCGTATTTATAGAAAATATAGTTTTGTATTTCAACAAAAGTGTGGGTCAATTGAATGATTCTTTTAGAGTTTGTACATGTTCTTGGATGTTTTGCCGTCTTGTAGTAGAGTATAATGTTACTGTTAAGTGTATTTTGGGGGCTGGAGAGATGGCTCAGCAGTTAAGAGCAACGACTGCTCTTGCAGGGGTTGTCAGTTCAATTCCCAGCAAACACGGGGTGAATCCCAACCATCTGTGATGGGGATCTGATGCCTTCTTCTGGTGTATACTCATATACAGACAATAAATAAATAAATCATTAAAAAAAAAAAACAGAAAGTGTTATTTTTCGTGTGTTTCTTCAGACTTGCTTTTCTTTCTAAGCAGATTATGTCATCTGTCACCTTTCCAGACAGCCAGAATGAATAGTAGATAGAAGGTGGAAAGCAAAGATGGCTGTTATACCAGCATAAATTCAGAAGACCAGTGCATGGAAAACAGGGTGAGGAAGTGGGCCCTGGAGCCAGCTGAAAGCTGCAGTCTCACGACTGGATGCTGGAGAGTTCCAGGCTTCACTGTGCCTCACTCAGTCCTCAGTCCCTCACAAAATGAGGACTTGCTCTAGGTCTTACAGAGTGGAGCTTTGATGACTATGACCACTCACTCAGTGGTGCAGTGCTGAGAGGTGGGGACAAATTCAGTGATGTGTGAGGATGAGTTGTTACCTGGCAAGTTGGGAGTAGTGTCAGAGAAGGAAGAGTGGGTGGGCAGAATCGGGACTGACAGCTTCTCCATGCTCCAACTACAGCTTTGGGCAAGTGGGTCCATCCCGCTGAGCTCTGGCCTCCTTACCTGACAGTGATGATAAGCATCCATACCCCACATCTACATGGTTTATGTAAGATGCTGAGCCCCCTGCCTAGTGGATGACCAGAGATCATTATTATTGATGATTTCAGTGTAGACCAAGGGCCTTTCTGGGGCCCTGTGGCTACGCTGGGATAGTATGTACTCATGTCACAACAACAGTTGTGTTGGCAATAGCAGTCAAGGATGGAATCAAGGTTAGGTTTTCCCTGTATTTACTTCTGGTCAATCCACAGTTTGGAGTGCAGAGGCCACAGCCTGGAGGCTGCTGTAGGTGGTTCAGGATCACAGTTGCTTATGCTGGCTCCTCTTGAGAAAGAGTGAAAGCCACCTTTGGCAACTTAGGGTCCAAGGCATGCAGAGATAGGCTAGCCTCTGCCAGTTACTGGCAGGGTGGTGGCTGTCTTGGGTTCAATCAGTGTCCCTTGCACTACAGCTAAAGCCTTTCCTCAGGATTCACTCAGGTAGCACTTAGGGGCATTTGACAGAGAAGAACTTTTAGGAGATGTGCAGCAAATCTCTTCTGTGACATGTGGTTTTGTTATGCAGGTCTTCTTTCTAAATCCTATTGGAAATGCCCAAGCCACTCAGTCTTCATCCACTGTTAGGTCACACAGCATGGTCAGTCTTTTTAGGCTATCTTCCTTTCTGTTGTTAATAATCCACTTCAAGAAGAAACTATATCATGTGACATCTGGACTCCTAAAGTTGATCTGTATGGGCTGGGGTGTTGTCTTGCTATTTTTTTTTCCGTTTTGTGTGTGTGTGTGTGTGTTTGTGCTTGTTTTGTTTGTAAGGGGAGTGTGTGTTCTACAAGACTGTGACTTTAGCCATTCTGAATCTGGGTGGAGAGAAACATGTTCAAATGTGTGGCTCTCTCAGGAAAGTTTCTCTTAACTGAAATTTCAAAAGCTATGTGCAAATTAAAGAAGCTCTCTAGAAACTCCTGGGACAGATAGGAAAATGAGCTTTCCTTCAAGCCACAGAAATTTTACTTCTGTATACACTATATATTTTTGTTTCAAGATTGTTTTGAAAACACTAAAGGCATACCTTTCCACCAGGTCCATAGGTTCCTAGCTCATGTCTTTGTATTGGTAAAGCCTTAATTCTCTCTCTGTGTGTTTGTGTCTAAAAGAGAGAGAGAGATAGTGGGAGAGAGAGGGAAAGAGGGATAGAAAGAAAGGAAGACAAAGAGAGAGAGATAAGGAGATAGAGAAAGAGAGACTGAGCAAGCAAGCATGGGAATAAGGAATACTTCTTTAGGGCAAGCTCAGGAATGATGAAATCTCTTGTGGAGCAGAGCTTAAGGATTTTCAGTAGGAATAGAGACTGTGAAAGACGGGCACAGGGCCTCCTCCCTTTATCCAGAAGTGTATGACTCTTCCACTTTGTCAATTTGACTATATCTGGAATGAACTACAATCTAGAATTCCAGGGCTGTCCTGTGATCCAGATCTTGAGGCTGAAAGACACAATTTTCTGACCCGGATCTTGGTATGTGAAGAGCTTAGGCCCAGGCAAGGTAGCACATACCTTTACTATCAGGAGACTAAGGCAAGGAAGGAGATCTTTGAGTTCAAGGTCATCCTGGTACCAAACTAGTCACAGATGCAGGTCTCCTCTCTAGCTCCTCCTCTTCCTAGTGCTCTTCCTCTCCTTACCCCTCTCATCTTAGCTCCTCCTACAGTGTTTTAGTTAAGGAGAAAGAAAAAGTGAAGAGGTTGTGTATTTTAATCAAAGTAATGCTTTAGTTACTGAAAAGGGAATGGCTTCGTTGAAAGGGAAACATTTTAACGGAGATACATTAAGAATAAACTAAGAACATGCTTGCCACATTAGAGCTCATGTTAGCTCATGGTAAGGCAAGTTCATGTAACAGAGATTCCAGGGTCAATAGCTGAGCATTGGTAGCTCTGTGAGTTCAGTAATGAACCTGTTGTAGAGGAAGCACCACCTTTGCATTACATTGGAGACACTGTAACATAGAAAGGGCCTTGCTGTGCTCAGAGGCTGCTAGCCTGTTTTAAGCAACCCACCTCTCCTGGAGGGTTTGTTAGACTCAAAGGGATGCTTACTTCCACCATCAGTGAACTGTTAGGTCAAGGAGACTGTATCCTCATTTAAAGTTAAGCAACCCTTAAGGCTGTCAACTGAGCAATCTATGTGCAGTGTGCTGTACAGAACACAGGATGACCCTGAGGACCTTTTGTTGTGGTGGAGACTCATTTTAGCTTAAAAATTTAATGTTGGCCTGACCCCTAGTGGACAAAAGTGACTTTTCAGTTTTGGCTCTACTTAGCTCTGTACAAGGGGTGGGGGGTGGGGTGGGGGAGACAATTTTGAAAGTGTGAAAATTGCATGATGCACTGCCATAGCTAATTACTTTTACTGCATGTTTCACAAAAGAGGAACAATAGGTTTTTCTTTATTAACCACAACACATCAGTGCCTAAAAATCTGGGCAAGTAGTAAAATCAATTTTGCGATATTTTTCATTCAGGATTAAAATAACACTTTTCTATTTCTACAAAGAAAATTTTAATTTGACATCAGTCTGGTTATAATTTAGTTCCATTCTTGAGTCTGATAGTGGTTCTCATGTTTTCCTTTTTCATATTTTAGTTCTTATATTGAGGATCAGGACGTAGGTTCTTGCTACTTCCTAGCTACATTTAGGAATGTATGCATCACATTCATGTTATGAGAAGAAAATGCTACAATGTATTCTATAAGGAACTTTTTTATTAGTTATCTCTGTACACCTTTTGGAATGATTTCTACTGTTGATGTTTCTGACATCAACTGCAAAGTTTTCCGTTTTAATTGCCTTTAATGTGAAACAGACAGGAAGTAATGTAATGAGTTACATTATTGGGAACAACGTGGGCAAGGTCTGAAGTTCCAGGGAAAGCATTGCAACACAGCACACCAGCAAGCATAGCTTTTCATTTCTTAAGAGAATTAAATTAATCAGACTCTTTTCATGGCTGTTCCTAAACGTCTCCTCATGTCTGATGGCTCACAGAAAGCTGTGCTTCCCAGGTATTTCCAGGCTCACCATGAACTTGGGACCCAGGTCAGTGCAGTGTGCCAAGAGCCATGAGTGAATAAAAGGGGAGAAAAAATGACTGGCAACATAGTGTCCTCTGAGACATGCTAGCAACATTATAGAAGAAAAGTACTGAGGTGACAAGTCAACATTTCTGGGTAATGTAAGGCACTGTAGTAGAGCCTAGGCGTCTGGAAAACAACCAGCTTTGTTGTTTTCATGGGATTTTTTTTTCATAATTAAGACAAAACTCCGGGTGTGCTTACATTGTATCAGCATGTGTCTAATGAGTCGAATCAGAAGCCAGAAAAAGACTAATGAAGTATATTTAATTGAATTGTAAACTTGTAGGAGATCAATTGTTATATGGATTTTTATCACAATAAAAATTTGTTTTAAAAGGCAAGCTATACCCCCCACCCCCAGTTTAAAAAGCACAAAGTAAAACCTACAACATCTGACAAACCTTCCAGAGACTGAGTTAATCAGTAAATGGGAGGTTCACATAGACTGGAAATAGTGAAGAGGTCCTGATGCTTGCTGGGTAATATTTCCTAATTGAATTCTACTGAGCATGTGGCTACAGACATCCATCTGGGGGAAGGGGTGGAGGTGTCCACTACACTTCATGCTGGTGGGTCAGTACATATTGCTGATTTATTTTAATTGCTTTACTGTCTTGTTCCATTTCCTGAATAAGATCTGTAACAGACTGCAAATCACCCAGGGAGTGATCTGTAGGTAGAGATCACCTCTGGCCACTGCTCCCCAATTCCGCTTGTTAGGCACTGAGATTTCCTGTACCTCTCTGGCCCAGTTCCACTGCCAAAGCAGAGTGAGAGGTTGGTCTTCATCAACAAGAGTACTTCGGGAGCTGGGGAGATAGTTTAGCTGGTAAAGTACCTTGCAGGCACAAGGACTTGTGGTTCATGGCGGTCCACTTGTCATCATGGTATGAAGGATGTAGAAACAGGTGGAACTCGAGAGCTTAGTCTACTTGAGTTTCTTTTTAAAAAAAATGAGAAAGAAAGAAAAGGAAAAATATACAAACAAAACCCTCAGCAGCTGAGGCCTTTACATGCATATGCACATGTACACATGCATTCACACTTACACATTGCATGTGTGTGTGAGTGCATGCATGTGTGTGCGTGTGTGTGTGTGTGTGTGTGTTTGTGTGTGTGTACAGACAGACATGCACCCCAAAACACTTTGACTGCTGGAGAAGAAAAAGTATTAGTCGATCCTTAACAATCCATGATAACAATGGTCCCCTTCTGCTTCAGTGGCCCTGTACCCTTTACCTCTCATTCCTGATGAGGTGGGTACACCTTTCCTCCTTTACAGTTAGATGCCTCAGGGAAGAGATAAAGTAATGCTTTCCAGAATCTATATTCTGTCTATACCCCTTCCCTTCCTTCCTCCTGGTCTGCTGCTTCTCTTCCTTCCTCTCTCCCTTCCCTTCCTCCCTTCTACATCCGTGTGTGGTAGTTTAAAACACTAAGGGCTTAATCTTGGGATCCTGTATTTTTTTTTTTTTTAATTATTGGTACTTCATTCAGCTGGTGTTTCCTGCATGCCCAATATGTTACAGAGCTGGATGTTAGGGAGCTGGGGGGCATGGCATTGCTGGTGGACAAGGCAGTGGATTGAGGAGAGTGTTACCTTTAAGACAGATTAACGTCAGCTAAACTGGTTTGTTGGCTCCCGTTTCTTCTAAGCTCTGCTCTCCTGTATAGAAACCAGTGTAACAGAATAGTAATAAACGTTAAAACAGACAAGACCCCTAAGCAACAAATAGTCACAAATTTTAGGAAGGAATAGTTGAGTTAAGTGGTTTCCTAATCAGGAATTATTTGGAATTCCAGGCAACATTTGGTAGTGTTAGGAGACATTTTGTAGAATAGTTCCATTGGCACATAACAGGCAAAACTATAGAGAGAAGCTACGTGTACTGCCAAACAACGGGCAGTGAGCCAATAGTCCCCCAGCCCAAACTCAATGGCTCACTGTTGTCTAGTGAACACTTAAAATATGGTACGTATGTATTTTATATACCAAGGAAGTGAGCTTGAGAGGTTGCCCGTCTGATTGCCACAGGCTTGCCTTGTTCTTTCACAGAAATAGTGATTGGGGCCACATCCCGGATCAGAAAGAAGCGTTATTTCCCTGTCCTGTTTGCAGATGAGGGTGGCCGTTTGCAGGAAAGAAAGAGGGAATCACTGGTCAGTGTTTGAAGACAAGTTTGTTTTGTTTTATTTTTTTCAAATAGAGGATTCCTTTGCCTTGGCTCTGTTTCTGTTCACAGAAAGAGACCTGGTAACTTGCTAAGACCCAAAGGAGGGAAAGATGGCAGGAGATTGGGTCTCTGTTGACTGTTGACTGAATTTTCACATCAGCTCAGGACTGTCCTCTAGACCCCCATTTTTATGTGAGAAGAAAGAAGCCTTTCTTGGTTGGAACAATGTTATTTAATTAATTTAAAATTAATTAATTTAATTAATTTAATTTAATTTAAAACAATGTTTTCTGTTGTATGTATCTGCATCCAAATTTGACCAGGGATTTTGATAGATAGGAAATCAAGTTTTCCTGATGAAGACACAAGTACAGAAAATAACATGCGGTTTGGTTCATTTTTTATGCGGTGTGATAATTTCCTAACTTCTAAAGGAGAGGAACCATGTCATGGCCCAGGCAGATCTTTAAAAGGAAAAACGGGAACGAGGTACACGGAGCCAGCACACTCACCTCCGGCCTATTTCATTTCTTTGGTCACAGTTAGGTGAACACCGACCTTTCATTTCTCTCAGAAGAAATTGCCCCAGAGTCAGGACACTTTTTCCTTTTTTGTATTTTTCAAGGTCATTGTCAGAGCATGATGTATGACATGTGGTGCTGAGACCATGTGGCAGTCACTTCCACGAAAACCATCCCTGTATCAGAGCAGTTTTTCCTAAAGCCTCTGTCCTCTGCCCCCCTTCTCAGGCCTGCTGGGATGTTGGGTGGCACCAATCCAGGGTAGGTCACAGGGAAGGAAAGTGCTGGGAGATAGTGTTCTCTCTCTCTCTCTCTCTCTCTCTCTCTCTCTCTCTCTCTCTGTTTCTGTGTGTGTATCTCTTTCTATTTTTTTTTTTTCTGCTGTAAAAAGATATTGTTTGGAGCCCGTGAGAAACATCAATCATCTATTAATTGAAATAGATGCTCACTTAAAATTATACTAGAATAAATCACATACAGTTAAACATGCCAAAAAATTCAAAAATCTCTATGAGTTTCCCTAATAATTCTCAACTCTTCAGAAAAATCCCCAGGCTGGTTGATGCTTCAGAGTAAACGTCCTCCTGGCAGCTCTCAGTGCTCCTTACCAGGATTACTCCCTCTGTGCTGCAGGTCAACACCAAAATCTAATCATTGTAAAATTCCCAACACAGGTGAGCAACTGTAGGACATGTTGGAAGTTAATTATACTGAGTCTGGATCCCTTTTCACTGGGAAACGTTAAAGGAGAGAGTTTGGATTTGTTAAAAGTTCTTTGAACAAAGTCTTTAACTTGCTATTAATTCCCCCTACCCAAGCCTGAGGGGCTTTCCTTAGTTGAGGAAATGTGCTTGTTTTTGGAACAAAGGCTCCAAATGGTAACCGCAAGAGAGGCAGGACAGAGTTACCTTGAAATCATGCCTACGCAGGAAGGGTGAGCTGGGCACAAATACGTGTGCTTCGTAAGACCATGATTTAGGTCCTCCCTATTTAGGGGTCCCCAGAGGAGAAAGGGGTGTGTATGGAATGGGAATCCATGCTCCAGGACTCTGCCCAGGACAGCCGGGAAGGTGTTATGGGGGACACTAGGGTTGCAGGCAAAGGGCTGGGCTAGCCTCTGCTTTTAGAGTCTCTCCAGCCTGCTGAGAACTATCTTCTGCCCTGCCTCTCATCTGGAGTCTTTTTCCTGCCAGTAGAATCAAAGGGAGCAACCAGGCTGAGAGTGAGCAGAGAGGCTGGATGAAAACTCCTAGCTCAAACAAACAAACAAACAAACAAACCAAAAAAAAAAAAAAAAAACCAAAACAAACAAACAAAAAAAAAACGAAAACTCCTAGCTCACCCACACTGTGGCCTCCAGAGTCGAGCCTCTCCCAGCATGCTGGTATAGGGGGTAGGGAACGAGTGGGCTAATGTACTCTGAATGCCAACTGAAATATGATTACAATAGGACCAAGGCTTTGTGTGTATGAATATTTTTTCCAAGTTTTGAGCCTTTTTTTTAATTATGCACAGAAAAATTATAGTTGAGTATATTTATGGGGTACAATGCTGTGCTATTATTTTTAAAAATAAGGTTGGAAGTATTAAATCAAGTTAATTAAGTGTGATCTTTTTTTTTTTTACTTAGAAAGCACAGAGGGGGGCTGGAGAGACGGTTCAGTGGTTAAGAGCCCTTGCTACTCTTCTGGGAAGCTAGGTTCTATTTCCAGCTCCCACATGGTGGTTCAAAACAGTAACTCCACTTCTGAGGGATCTGATGTCCTCTTCTGACCTCTGTCAGTGCCAGGTCTATATGTGGCACACAGACATTCATGTATGTAAAGCACACATACACATAAAATAAATAAAAAAAATAGCAACAATAATGAAAGACAAAGATCTGACAGTTTTTATGGAGCTAAGTTCATAGCATCTGATAAGCTTTCAGCCATGAACAGGGAAAGATTTCTGTACATTCTCTTCTCTATCCTCTTTCTTGATGTAGTCAAGTAGAAGACTGTGCCCTGGATTTATTTTCCAGTACTGAAAAAACAAACAAACAAACAAACAAGAGTACACATAGATGAATTGTCAAGTTTGAAGGATGCCAGACATATTGTAATACTAAACAGAGGTGAATCTTACAAAGGCTTTTTCTCAGTTATGGTTTTGGATAACTCTAGCTTGTGTCAAGTTGACACAAAACTCTCCAGCACAATGGGTTAATTCGCTGATGAGGGTAGTACCCTCATGATTCAATCACTGCTTGAGCATGAGTTTGGGAGGCACATTTCATATCCTAAGCATAATCACATACAATGTTGGGAGCCTTTCTGGGGCAGAGTGAGTGATTGAATTGTAAGACAGAAAGCTAAAGAGGCAATCATAAGTCTTAGGTCCGTGTGACCTAAGGTCATGCAAACTCCCCCAGAGTCCTATGAATATTTCTTTAGTGGCCCTTGTGTGGTACTCTCAGTGATCTATGAACTTCCGCCTAGTTTCACATCTCCTTACTATCACAATGGGGACCAATCGTCCAACACAGGAGCCCTTGAGAATCACGTTTAAGTCATCTCCAAACTTTAGCATCAAGTCTGGGGCCCTGCCAGACTACATAGGTCACAGGTTTATGAAGCCACTCTGGGGTAAGCAACAAAAGCCCCACAGATGAGAGACCTGGAAGTGGGCCTGCCTTAGCTCTCTGGAAGCCAAGTGCTACACTGGGTAGATTAAGCTTGTTCATGGGCTAGATGTCTGGCACTAGTTTTGGAGTGTCGTAGGAGGTAATAGGGGATGTGACCTTAGGAAAGGGTGGGTCTCACTCTTGATTGCTATTATGAAATACCTCCAACTGGGTTCCTTATGTTTAAAAGAGATGGTTTAACTCACAGTTTCAGAGGTTCATGAGCATGGCACTGTAATTTGCTCCGTGCTAGTGAGGCCCCAGGAAAGATGGCAGTATTGAGTGTGTGTGTATATTAGTCTCTCTCTCTCTCTCTCTCTCTCTCTCTCTCTCTCTCTCTCTCTCTCTCTCTCTGTGTGTGTGTGTGTGTGTGTGTGTGTGTGTGTGTGTATGTGTGTGTGGTAATTGGGAAGAACTCATGAATCCAATGAGACCTTCCCTAAGATCTAACTGAGAGGAGTGGTATATGTTGAGGTTTGGTCTTTTGCTATGTATTGTAATGCTAAATTCTGTATCATGGGGTCTAGACTTATGAGCAAATTCTCCTAATTGCAAGGTTTTGTTGTGCAAACCTTGTTCCTTAATTTAAAACAGTTGGTTAAATAAAATTGGCTACAGCCAATTACTTGAAGGATTAGAGGTAGGTGGGTTTGAGACACCTGGTTGGAGGTGGAGTAGAGAGAGGAGAGAGAACAGGACGGGAAAGAGGAAGAACAAGGGGAGAGGAGGAAGCCACCATGAGGGGAGATGGACCATAAGCACATGGCCAGGAGAAACAGCAAGTATCTGGGGTACACTGCTGGGAAGGTAACCAGGTCAGCAGTTAGAAAAGTAGATTAGGGGTTACTCCCAATAATTATCAAAGCCAAATAAAATAACCATAGTCCAAGTCTCATTTATTTGTAAGCTAGTCAGGGATAAGTTTAAATTGGTTGTACTACAGATTTGCAAAGGAGAGTAAAGCCATCCTGGGACATATATCCCAGAGCGGAAGTTAAACAACGGGAAAGATGAGGTAAAGAGTGTTTGTTTTCAGACCGGGGGACCAGGGACTGAGGGATGCTGAGAGAACCTGGAGGCCAAGTCTGCTTTGGTATGTAAAATATGCACCTCAGTCCCTTGTCCCAAGTCCAAAATCAAACAAACAGAACAACTTACAGAGTGAATTGCTGGCACAGCTGCAAGGAATTAAAAGGTGAAGTTCTCAGATCATTCTGGCTCTAGTAGCTTCCACAGGCCTGCTGCAGAGAGACAAACAGGAAGGAGACTTTGGTCTCTTCAGCATCAGTGCTCTTGGAGTACTGGTGTATGTTATCAGGAGGTTATAAGACTTCAGGTAGTTTCTTGGGACATCTAAGCTCTACGGTGGCCTTTTCTGTTCTTGCATGACTTATGTGA